>NC_064639.1:880630926-880943148 GCF_023864345.2 Schistocerca serialis cubense
CTTACTAGAAATTTTTCCATTGCCACCGACAGTTCCAATACCGCTTTAGGCGTACACATTTTTCAGGAAATTGAAGAAGATGGCTCTACAGTAATTAAAAACATCGCATTTGCAAGTCGCATTTTGTCACCCGCTGAACGAAATTATTCTGTTACAGAATTAGAAACATTATGTGTTGTATGGGCTTTTACGAGATTTCGGCACTTTATTTATGGCAGACGTACCACCGTTTACACAGACCACAGAGCAATACAATTTTTACTTTCGGCTAAATTCACTCACGAGAGGTTAAGCAGATGGAAACTGTATTTACAGGAATTTAATTTTACGATTGTTCACATTCCCGGCACACAAAATGTTATAGCAGACGCACTATCGCGTTCTCTCGGCAACAATCAGCAAGACGTAGCAACCAACTTCTGCAAAACAAACTTCAGTGTCATGAACATTCAGCAAGTTGCATTTGAAAACTTTATTTCATCGTCATTACAGGACATAGCACAAGAACAAAATAAAGACAATGTGTGGAAAGAAATTAAACAGCTTTGGCAAGATAAGAATAATGTTACGATTAGAAACCACTACACTGTACGCAATGACATTCTGTTTCGCCGCTCTCATCCTGACAGCAACAATTGGTTATTATGCATTCCTGACGAACTGGTTAACAAACTAATTTGGTACACTCATTTAAGTTACGCACATTACGGAGCAAGAAAATGTTTTCTTATACTGAGACAGAACTGTTATTTTGCCAACATGGAGAAACGTATACGACGAGTTTTAGCGTCTTGTAAAATTTGCCAGAAAGCTAAATCAGACACCACTTCACATATTCCTCCGTTATATCCCATTATACCTGTGAAATTAAGACACATGGCCGCTGTAGATATTTTTGGTCCGATTCCCAGAACTAACAGAGGTTTTTGCTACATCTTTGTCGCTGTTGAGCTCACTTCAAAATTTGTTACTTTCACTCCGTTACGTAAAGCTACTGCTAAAACTGTTTCGAAAGCATTTGTAAAACATTTTCTATTTCATGTAGGGCATGTGATGAAAGTAATTTCTGACAATGGATCTCAATTTCGTAGTAGCGTATGGACACGCATGTTACGAGCCAGAAACATTTCTCCGATCTATATATCCAAGTACCACGCTTCTTCGAACCCTTGTGAAAGATTAATGAAGGAAATTGGTAAGCTGTGCCGAATATACTGCCACAAAAGACATATTGATTGGGATACACACATATTCTCATTCCAAGATGTAATTAATTCCATTCCAAATGAATCCACTATGCTATCTCCGACTGTTATACTGAAAAACGTTGAACCACCGAACAAAATTAAAGAATTAATAGAATTTCCCAAAAGTCGTCGCCTACGACACCACGAAATAATTGACATTGCGCTGAACAACCTCAAACGTGCCGCAGAGCGCCGGAGAAGACAGCAAAAACAGGTTTGTACACGCCGCGACTTTCACGTTGGACAGAAGATATTAGTACGTACACACTATTTATCCAGTAAATTAAAAGGTAAGTGCAGTAAATTTGAACTTCTATACGCAGGTCCATATCGGATTCGCAGCATCCCTCACCCCAATGTTGTACACGTCGAAACTTTGAGAACCAGAAAATCGAAAGGCAATCACCATACCTCAAACATTAAACCGTTTATTGAGTGAAACCACTGTATGATTCAACACACTATGATGCCATTTACTAATGCAATTATTTCACGTGACTAATTACTGATGATTATCGTATTTTTTTTTTGGCAAGTGCCCGGCAAGGTAAGGTTAGCAGGTCGCTCTTCTTGTCGTTACACATCAGACCGTGCATATTTTTCCAGATGAATCTACACATTTACGACTATTTCTGCAATTATATTTATGTGACTACTTATTGATGATTATCGTATTTTTTTTTCTTGGCAAGTGCCCGGCAAGGTAAGGTTAGCAGGTCGCTTTTCTTGTCGTTACACATCAGACCGTGCACATTTTCCATTTTTTGTGTATATGACTGTACTCCAGTTTTGTTTGTATGCACTATGAAATAGTTAAGATATAACACACACCAGTCGACTTAGACATTTTTTTTTGCCTTATGACATCTCAACATCGTGACTATTTCACATTTTTTTTTTTTGCTACTGCATTGTATTATTCTGTGTACATTTTTGCATCTGAACACTGTCAACGTCTTTAACATATTACGTTTTCTGTCATGTTATGCTGTATGGTTAATTGTGTCACCATAAACCAGTCATTATTTAGTGGGTATATGATTTAAATGCAAGACATTAATCTCTGTCATCAATCTCAGAAAGAAATGATGCATGTAAGAAATAAATTCAACAGAAATGGGAATTTCACCTACGGAATAACCGAAAGGAGATGCAATAACTTTATGAGGAAGAGTAAATGGATCAGGATTAACAAACATTAACAAGAATATACTATACTCATCACAGAATAGCAGTCTTAACTAATTTTTTCTTTCAGAATACAAGGTGATTGATGCAGGCTGTCAGAGAGAACTACACATCTTAGTTTTAGTGATGAAATATGCTAGAGATAAGGAATAGTTATGTAATGAGTAATGAAGTGATTTTTTGCAGATGATAATGAATACTGATGAATAATGATGAAGGATATGGTATTATGAATAATGAAGTTTTTCTTTACAGGTGATGATAATGGTGAAGTTATGATGATATGGATAATGAAGTTTTTTTTTTTTTCTTTACAGATGAGGATAATGTTGAAGTGATGTATTTATGCTACGTAGTTATTTAAGTATTTGTTGCAGTTTGCTTTGACAGCAGGTGTTACATTGCATAGTAGGATGACTGAAAGTTTTGGAAAGGACAGCTATGGAACACATTTTTATACACACTTCACTGCCTGTTAATTCGAAGTTCACTACTTTTCAGCATAGTGTGCGTTTCTTCTTTCAGGTCAATATTCCGTTTTTGTATTTTTTTTTCCAGGAGAAGTTTTTCATGACACTTACTAAACCTGTTACTTATTGTACCTGTTCTAGTACTTGCATTTTTATATTTTTTACCCATTTGTGTTTATCATTTATAAATGTGATCACATGTACTGCCTTGTTACATAATCTTGCTACAGCTGACTCATGACGAATGACGTTACCTATCCTCATTTGCAGCAATAGGTCAAAAGCAAAAAGTATTATGCCTCAGCAATTAATTATCGATCCCAACGCAATGCATTGCTACCAAAAAAATGTATTACCAGTCCCACATAATGTCACTAGTTTATGATAATTCTGAATAATACTGATCAACTCTGAATAGCATGTCACTTGATTAATGACCTCTTAATGAGACTATATTCAAAATAATGCTTTGTCACTAGCTAATAACTGCCACTGTTTATTGTAATGATACTACTTATAATGCGTGTGATTATTAATGATTTGACTGTAATTAACTGATTTTAATAATGACTTTGTAATGATCTGAATACTACTGAAGGAGGAACACTGTTTATTGTAATGAGTACTTGTAATGCCCATGATTATTAATGCTATGACTATAATTACCTGATTTTTAATAATGACTTCGTAATAATCTGAATAATACTGAATGATGATTCTATTCAATACTTGCTGGCCACTGAGTGCCAATAATTAATGTCACTTGAAGAATTGTGATTAATTATGCCATTGATTAGCTCTTGTTTCCAATGTTGATACTTTGTAACCAGAAAAGAATGTGACTGTTTAATAATGCTTTGTAATTAGAAGAAGGCTACTGATTCTTAATAGATTGGAATGACAAATGATTAATTAACTGTCATTAGGATGTTTTGTAATTAGAAGGCTAATGAATCTTAATTACTGTTTAATAATGCTTTGTAATTAGGAGAAGGCTAATAATTCTTAATATATTGGAATTTCAAATGATTAATTAACGATGCCATACTTTGTTGTTGGAAATGAATGTGACTGTTTCATAATGCTTTGTAATTAGGAAAAGACTAATGATTCTTAATAGATTGGAATGACACATAATTAATTAACTATGGTACTGTTTAATAATGCTTTGTAATTAATTAAGGCTAATGATTCTTACTATATTAGAATGACAAATGATTAATTAACGACAAATGATTAATTAATTGTAATTATACAAATGATTAATTAACTGTAATTAGACAAATGATTAATTAATGACAAATAATTAATTAACTGTAATTAGGAAAAGACTAATGATTCTTAATAGATTGGAATGACACATAATTAATTAACTATGGTACTGTTTAATAATGCTTTGTAATTAATTAAGGCTAATAATTTTTACTATATTGAAATGACAAATGATCAATTAATTAACTGTAATTAGACAAATGATTAATTAACGACAAATGATTAATTAACTGTAATTATACAAATGATTAATTAACTGTAATTAGACAAATGATTAATTAACGACAAATGATTAATTAACTGTAATTAGGAGAAGGTTAATGATTCTTAATTATACTCTGTAACTGAAAAGAATGCGATTATTTCATAATGCTTTGTAACCAGGAAAAGAAGGCTACTGATTCTATGTAAAACAATTAATGAACATTTTTCTGTAATACTACATACTTGGTACAGAAATGTTCAATAACTGGGCTATGAATGCCACAAACTACTAATTAAGTCTGTAATTGTCAATATTATGTGACTTGATGTCCTTCACCTCATAAGCTGACTACCCTGAATTACTGCAATGTCCATTTGTCCTGTCTATCCCAGTGATCATGGAGCACTATATTTGGTTTTGCACTAATTCTACGTTGGTGTGCCTTGTAAGAGTGTGGTGTTGACACGACATGCTGTCCACCACCATGAGCGATGAAGACATTATTATGGTCCCACTGTTTGGTGTACGTAATGTACTGCCAAAATGAAAACATGGAACATTACTACGACAGTTCAGTGTCTTGGCTACACTGATAAATTCTGATGGGAAAAGAACTTCAAGTTGTGTCACTTGGTGTTGTACTTCTGTGGAAAGATATGGACTTTCAGAGCAGCTGTGTGCAATCTAAAGTGCTACAACCATGATGCAATCCTTCCCTTTCCTATCCTGATTCTTGTCACATAAAGAAAAAATTTTTTTTTTTGGTAACATCATTTATGTTCATAGGTTATACATTTTTCGATTCGCTGAACTCCAATGCGAGTACACTTATGTCACTTGTCAACATAATATTTTTTGCCAGTCTGTTTATTTGTTCTGAATATGCTAAAGAATTTTTTCAGTGCCTGTGCACTTTATCTGTCAAATAATTTGTATATACTTTTCTGATTTGCTACTATGTTTTGTACTCACATTTTGTCTTTGTCTGATATATTTTGTACTTAGTGCGTGTGCACAACATATACTTTATGTACTACATCTAATTATTCTTGCCAGTCTGTTTATTTGTTCTGAATATGCTAAAGAATTTTTTCAGTGCCTGTGCACTTTATCTGTCAAATAATTTGTATATACTTTTCTGATTTGCTACTATGTTTTGTACTCACATTTTGTCTTTGTCTGATATATTTTGTACTTAGTGCATGTGCACAACATTTAAATACTCTGTAAGTTGTAGAATTTTGTTAATTAAAGAAAAATTTTGCCGCGCTTGGCAAGTCCAAATGACTCACCATCGCTGCCAAATTTTTGCCCCCCCAGTGGAGGGTTATGAAACACGTATGTAACATAGCAGCGATGGCGAGGCATTGTAGCATCTGTGACCAGAGAGTATGCGCTTGACCGCGCGAGTGTTGCGAGCGGTTCTCAGTCTGTAGCAGTCGGTCTGTCGTTGCGAGTCTGTCAGTTCAGTCGTTGCGAGTCTGTAGCTCTGTCTAGTTGAGAGCAGTACTCAGTCTGTAGTCGTCATGCAGAGCGGTCGGTCAGTAGTAGCAGCCCAGTGCGGTTGTGTGATGTAGGCGGTCGGCAACACTGGTCAAGATGAGGAATAAGGTATACTATTAATTAATATAATCATTAGATAATGTAAAAATTTATTTATTGTAATTATTCTCCAACAAGTTCCCCAATAATAATTTTTTATTTCAAAAGCATTTTTTCAAAAATTTAATTTTTTTATTGAACTAAAGATCTCGTTGCACTTCCCATTTCATTCCACTTCTTTTGAAAAAAAAATTTCACTAGAATCACAAAAAAAAAGAGAATATTATTATTTGCAATGCAGTTCCTCCGAGCGGTGCGCAACAACAAGAGCAGATATGTGACATCTATTTATTCTGAGGTAAGACTTTAATTCTGATTGTTTTACACAGGGCCAAAGACCGATATTTCGGTTTAATTGAAATTTCTTGTCACTGAATGGACTTTAATTTTGAAGGATTTATATTTGAGTCAGATTGCGAATCTCACGTTTTTGTTGCCATTGTCAGTACATTTCATTGTGGGCAGGTTACGCATAGAGCAATGTCCATTAGCATCCCTAAATAATATTGTCAATTATTATAAATTTTGCGGGGAGGTTACACTCGGCTCCCATTTGTATTAAGTATTGTCTTTTCTTTTTCTTTTAAATTACGGTGGGGAGATTACAATCTTCAGTTACTATAAGCCACTGAACACTTCACATTTTACGGTTGTTCCTTGAAACCTGCTTACCGTCTTCAATACACTTACTACGCGGGGCTTTCAGTAAGAAATACATATATTTTTCTCCGATAGTTATGGTTGAAAAAATGTAGAATTTGTGTGAAACACACTGGACTATTCCCTTTTCAGTCCTTATAGATCGTGAAGTTCCGATAGGTGGCGGCGCTATACGTTCCCTTGATATTGGCGTCATGAGCGGAGGTACAGTCTTAGACATAAAAACTGGCCGCCGGCCGGCCGCCACAGAGACTAAGTCCGAGTCGTTCACTTAAGGTGGCCAATTAAACTGACCACCCCTGACAACACTAAGTCCGGCAATCTGCACAATCTGGCAACACTGTAAGATGCGGAAGTGTTAGAAGGAAGAGTTGTCTACTTCCGAGCTGTCCTCGGACTGGGTGAGCCCGTGGTCTAGTGGTAATCGTCGTGCATTCTAAACTTGTAGTCGCATGTTCGCGTCCAGTGTATTTTTTTTTAACTGCATGTCTGTCTGAAGTTATGAGTCTGATTGAATATGAAAGAAGATTCGCTTAACATTCCACCCACCAGCAACAACAAGTATTCCAGAAACAAATCCGCAGGACAGCTCGTGGCTGCGTCGCGATCATAACAACTTACGCTCGAGCGTTTCCTCGCGCTGCAGCGGCTACCGGCCAGACGGCACCCCCCGCCTGAAATCCAGCGCCGCCCAGGTGAACGCGGCGCGACGCTGTCAGTGTATGTATCAAGTGTCATTTTCGAATTTGAAGTTCTCATTATCATCTCGCAGTTAAGCATTGGATTTTGCATACTCGAAAATCATGAACCACAGTTAAGCTTTGTAAAATTGAGTCGCAAGAGGAAAAAGGTGCAACATCTGCAACACAACGATTACTTTTGGTATAACAGAGGGGTGAACGCAGAGGAGGCAGCTAGAAAGATCTAAACTGTGTTTGGAGCGAGTGCTTTTGGGAAAAATACGCCAAAGACCGTTCCGGCATGAATGATTTTCCACATTAAGGAAGTCTCGACTACTGATATGTGTGATAGATTACCATTTTACCATCATGCGACATTTGCATTCAACAGGCAAAGTTCAGAAGTCTGGTGTAGGAGTACTGCATGCTCTAATTCGAAACAACAAAAATCAACGGAGTGACTATTATTGAACGTCATCAGGTCGCTCATTGAGCATTCCTAAGCAGTACTGTTACTGGTGACGTGTTGTGATGCCTTTATCGTTAACTTCCTAAGAAGAAATGAAAGACTGAGCCCCATAAAAGTCGTAAACTCAAGCAAAGAGTAGTGTTAACATAATATTTGACATCTGATAGCTCCAAAAGTGTGTTTTGGGCTACGAATTCGGCCCCAAGGGGTGTGTGCAACACAGCTGGAATTTGTTGCCAACAACATCCAGGAGATTGATAGGAAAGTCGTCTCTCAGGCACTTGAATTGATAGGGAAGTCCTCTATCAAGCACTAGTCCCTCTCGTCTTACATTCGTAAAAATTTAACTTTCCCGCTCTTGATCGATCAACCGTCGAGGCCATTTATTTCTAGACGAAAATACTCTTAAAACTACTCTGGTTTAATGACATCGTTAGAACCAATGGAATTATACGGGCGTAGAATTTGTAAACAACTTTAGCATTGTCAGATTGTTTTAGATATCGCGAAAGAAAATTCTGCTGCTGATAAATTTTTCTTTGATGGTTACTGTTGCGTTTAGTAAACTAATGGGAAATGCAATTAAAATATTCACTGTACTATTAAAAAAATTTAATTCAGCTTACTACAGAAACATCACGACAGCAGTCAATCTTAATCTTAATAAAGCGTTAAGTGTCTGTAAGATGACAGAGCCTATTTTAACAGGAATTAGTAGGATATTAGCGACTTTTAAGTCGTAAAGATTTGTATTTACTTCATTTCCTCTATCATTCGCAAGTATTATGAAAATGTGTCATTTCATAGATAAATTATGTATTCACGACAACAACAAATATGTCGGCAGAAAACAAAAGTGACATGAATTTGGCAGTAGCGTACGGTTTTCGCTCTGACACTGAGGGTTACTGAAAGTAGCAAGATGAATTTTGCTCGAGCGTTTTCTTATGATTCCCTTAGTGAGTTTGTATCTGCCTGCTTGTAGCTCTGCTACAAAAGAATTAAAAATCTGCCCTTCAGCTAGTCTCGAAAGGCGAACGTAAGCAGCTTGCACCTGGCAGTCAAGCAAATTAGCTGGGAACTGGTTTTTTCCTAAAGTGGGAAGATATCCTTTTGTGGTTGAATTGTTGGTAGATGTCTATCAGACGTGTGCCGTTGGTCTAAGCGTTTCGGCGTGTTGAATTTGTACCACTGATTTTTCTATTGGTTTTTTCTGTCCCAAATAGAGAGTTGAAGTCTCCCCTTAGTATTATCACGTCACCTTTACCAGAGATCTTCGATATTCCTTGCCGTGATGACCTGGACTCTCCAGAATCCGAAAATCCAACTGCTGCCTGTCGACAGCCGGGTTGTGTACCACCTAGGGTAAAGCTGACTTTGCCTGCATAGTTGATATTTGGTTGTGTTTCATTGGTTTGGCTTCGGTGATACCAGGACTGGACTGGACCAGAGGATGTTGAAGCCTTTGGAAGAAAATATTTTCAGCCGAGCTCATTGAGCTAACAGACGGTGACCAGAGTAGCGCTGATTCTCACTCTGACGCGTCTGGATTTTGGGTTCAACGGATTGAGTAGCCGTTCAGGATTGTGTTAGTGTTTGGTTCACCCCAAGTGTTTGATTTTCTCTGTACCACCCATATGGGGGGGGGGGGTTCCCCTTTCCCCAAACGTGATTATTATTATTATTATTATTATTATTGTCATTATGTCATCAGCAAATCCGGTATGGTTGATCTTCCCACCACTGAAATATATGTGTATTGTTCGATTCAGTATTTCCATCACAAACGTATGGGTTGTAATTACGTTACACTGCTGCTAGTACACATATTTCTCACTTTTTCTTAGACAGTTGCTACCTGTTACTCCATCATAGGAATTTATGTGCGCAGCATTGTTGCAATACGGACGTTTAAATTATCCGATTTCTGTAATTTCATTTTGATACCAGATCGTTCAATCGGATTCAGTCAGTCAGTCTTAATGTGCATATCCGACTACGACTCTCATCGTATGATGGATTTAGTAAACCACATTCTTAATCGGACTGTTGAATGAAAATCACTTATCTAATACAGGGCCTGAATTCTTTACAATGTGGAAAATATTAATCCAATATGCTTATTACAAACACGTTATTTAAATATAAGTATGTGCACTAACGAGATAACAGTTTATTTACAGGAGCATAGCCCCATCCATCATAGCAGAGCAGTGTGAGATTGGTTTCAGGTCCAAGAGACCTGAATATAGAAAATGTATTGTGGGAAGTAAACCATCACGCTACACTGTCGACGACGTAGTGAAATCAATGGCCCTACGCCTTCGAGAAATCTTACGTAATGATCGTGGGTGGGGTGGTTACTAAAAGTATACTCGTCCACAAAACCCATGTGGACAATTATCTGATAATCGGTCAAGCTTTTCTTTGTGCAGCTCTTTAGCATAAAAGTCCATTTACTTTCAGTCCCCTGCTTACAATTCTTGCAATGCAAGGTAATTGAAAAATCTCATCCACTCAACGCCAGCTGAGGAATTGACTGGTGCATGTGTTGTTCAACACACAGTGGGTGTCACCCTCACTGGATACAACGATTGTTGGCGCGCGCGCGCGCGCGTTACCTATCCCACGTCCCGCATATGCGTTAAGTAAGATGTATTAACTCCATAGTATCGTTAGCAGAGACAGTGCGCTCTTTTTGTCGAGGCTCGCGACAAGTGCAGCGATTAGCAGCGCCCAATGCCGCCGCGATTTGTTTATGTTGGCAGAGCGTGGACACTGCAGCCGACGCTTCGCCATAAACAGAAAGAAATCACCTTGGCTCTGACTGCAGTGAGCGGATATCACTGCCTGCGTGTTCTTATAGTAACCAACGCGAGTCTCTACTCACAGGTGCCATGGAGCAATTGCAACGGGTATCATGGCATTAGTCATCAGAATATTAACCAGTGATGAAATGTCCACTTTATTTGAATCCCAAGAAAATAGGAACCTTCTCACAAAGGAATGTGAGGTGATATCAAGATTTATCCAACATACAAAAATTAACTGCAGGGCTTTCATGCATGCAGTAGTAGCACATAAGGGAATATTATGTCTAGGAAGCGTATATTTCATTTCCTCTTCTCATATTAACGCCCTTGTTTTAGTATGAAGTGAGAAAATAAACATGAAAAACAAAAGTTCCTGTGAAGCATATAAGTCATTTCCTCTTCTCATATCATCACATTTGTTTTAGTATGAATTAAAAAAATAAACAGTTTAGGATTGTGAAGCATAATATGACCCCAGATTCTTATCGCAGGAGCTATCGGAAACGCATAAAGCAGGGAGCTGTCCATTCTTTTGTCCAACAGTCTGTTTCCTTTCATGTATTACTCCCGCTAGGAGATTCTTATTGAAGGACTTGTGGGCATCAAATTCTTCAGCAGAATAAGCTTAGTGCCATTGTGCTAATTACGGTGTGCAACAAAGACTAGTTCCCCTAGAGCAGCGAGGATATTTGCACATGTCTGTATTCAGCAATGACTGCCAGCTGCCACAACACTTCACAGAATCCATGCGGCAGGCAACACAACTGTGCGTGCACTTCAGACTTCATTCAGTAAGACGTCAGGAGATGGATGGTAACGTCAAATTAACGTCGTTTTCCGAGTCGTATTCAATCCAGAATGAGGTGTTATTAAGGTAGGTGAGCGTTCTAGAAATTACACTTTTATAATTCCCATGTGAGTATTTCGGCAGGCAAAAGAACCCGTTAGTGTGAAACCATCGGGAAATGCATTAGTATCAAATTGCCAGAACTTGAGACAATATGTGGAGTTTTCTCTTCGCTGGGTGACCTATTACTGTTATTTAGGTTTCTCTCCGTCCTAGTCGTAATGCAAATGGAACTTCAGAGGCGCTTTCCACTATTCTTGACAAACGTCAGCAACTTGTAATCACTACGAGTCACAAATGCGTGATGGTAATGGTTCAGGTTGTCAGTAGTTGTGGTGGTGTTGTGCTGTCAAACTGCGTTCAGTAGCGTTAATGGTGGCGCACATAATTTAGCACTGACTGCCTACTTAAGTAAAGATGGTGTTGTGGCGTCGTCTCTTCTCTTTATTTGGACTCAGCTTGAATAATCCGATTTAACGAACATAGTACTCCATTCGCGGGCTGCTAATGATACAGTAAGATGATAGAGATCTTCGTGGGGGTATTACATTAATTCTGCAATGAATTGCTTAACAAATATTACTCTCAGCTGTGTAGCTGGAATGATTCACTATCAGGTACTCTATGTTTCACTTTGTTAAGTGATCAGTTCGCTGCTACTCTGCTTCTACTGTTCGTAAATACGTGTATACTTCAAAAATGTTTCAAATGGCTCTGAGCACTATGAGACTTAACTTCTGAGGTCATCAGTCCGCTAGAATTTAGAATTACTTAAACCTAGCCGCGAGGGATTAGTCCAGCGGTCTGAGGAGCTGCAGTCGTGGACTGTGCGGTTGTTCCCGGCGGAGTTTCGAGTCCTCCCTCGGGCATGGGTGTGTGTGTTTGTCCTTAGGATTATTTAGGTCAAGTAGTATGTATGCTTAGGGACTGATGACCTTAGGAGTGAAGTCCCATAAGATTTCACATACATTTTTTTTTAACTTAAACCTTAGGACATCAGACACATCCATGCCAGAGACAGGACTCGAACTTGCGACCGTAGCGGTCGCGCAGTTCCAGACCGTAGATCCTAGAACCGCTCGGGCACTCCGGCCGACATACTTGTATACTGACCATTCGTTATTTGACTAAATATGAACTACAATCTGATTCGCATATATATGACATGGGCCAGCGTTGGCACAAAGCAATGACTAAGGGTTGGATGCCGTTGAATCCTGTTACATGGATGACAAGAGAAATGTTCGCAAACCACCTCTATTTCCTCAAAAAACAATTGCATCTTAAATATCGAAGGACCGACGTCCACACTGTCACAGCGCGTTGAAATACACCAACGACGGCAGATGAAAATTTGTGACCGACTTGGGTTCAAACCTGGACCTTCTGCTTACTAGAGACACGTGCTGATCACTGCACTAGTATTTTTTGTTTTAAGTTGAGAAGGCTTTCAGCACCAGGTAGGCTGAGGCAAAGAGGGTAGGGGTTGAAGATCCGAGGCCTAGCCACAATGCCTCCTCCATACCTATTACTGAGCAGCGGCATTATTCCCATGTATTCCATGTGTGCACCCATATATTACTTTAAATTGTAGAACAAAACTGATGTAGTTACTAAGGTAAAATAAATTACAGACTGCAGCCTCCAATGGCGTGCGTTCCTTGTAGAACACAACTTATAACAGTGAGAAGGGTGACGGAAAAATACATAGCAAACATTCATTCAGAAATATATTCACAGTTTAAGTTATTATGCACTGGATGCATATGAGGTCTGTAACAAAGCCATTTATTTTTCAACCAATTAAAGAAATATCGTAGCCGGAGGGGTTTTACCAAATTAGAACAGTTCTGATTTTAGAATCAACGAAAAAGAATATTCCAGGGATACAAAAAGTGAAAGAATAGTATTCTGCTTCTAATAAAAAAACTGTCCACCTCTCTGTAGCCCACATACACATTAAAAAAATTAGAAACTATTCCTTATATTTGTTATTCTTCTTCAGCTAAAAATGTTCTTCTGTAATATAATACATGTACTCTTCTATGTTCTAAGTTTTGTTTGTTACGACGTAAAACAGAAACTGACCCAGAAGCCACGAATAACTGTTATTTTTAGCGGACGGTGTAACCTTCCCCTTACTTATCGACCTTAATGGCAGGGAAAAATTAATCCGCGTGTGTCTAATGGAAATTTGGAAAAAGCAATCGTCACCGAAGTTAATCTGTCGGTAAAAAGGGAGGAAAGGGTTACATCTAAATGAAAGGAAGAATGCAAATGAAACTGGTGGAAATTAATTTTGAAAAGGGGTAAAGTTAATAAAGAAAGTAAACGTGCGGCCGTTACGTTAACAATTAACTAGTGGTAATTAGATATATGAGATTTGGGGGAAATGACGGTCGCCAGTCCTATGGACAATTACTATAGTAACTGAAAAAGAAAGATTATTACACATATAATTAGCACCAGAAGCGTGGCAACTGAAGGTTGACACGTGTAGTGTGAAAACTGAATGTTTGTCAGAAGTAATAAATTTCGCTACACTGTGACTTAATTTAGCAAAAGAATAATAAAACTGGAAAACTGAAAGTTAATTTAGTGACTGAAATTAATAGAGAACTTAGTTTCTGAAGCACTACAAAATTTAGTAAAGTAAGGTTAGTCTTGGGCTACCTCGACAATCATTTCAGAAGCTACTTGAATCTACGTAATTTAGAAATAAGAGATTTCACTTTGAACTTGAATTAAATGATTCTGAACAATTAACAATAGTAAAATTTAGTACGTACCAAGCTGAGCTGCAGTCACAGGTAAGCTAAAATATGGTAACAAAACTCGCACTCTTAATTTTTGCTTGTGTAATCTAAATATTGTAGCCAGCTATGAATACTTTAACTGAACTTTGAAATTAAAGCAGTGAAATGGAATGATATTACTTTAATGCTGGCGTTTGAATTTCAACGACACTCGGGTTCATTCCGGAAAAGGAAGGGACCCTGCTTGGTAATGCCATTGGGACGATGAGCAACAAAGGTTCATGCTACGTTGCTGTAATTTAGTGAGATAAATTTAACAGTTTGAAAAGCTGAGGACTGCCATACAGTTCTAAAACTTTACGTGCTTCCAGTCTTCCTTGTTGGTTGATTGAAGGTTTGAAGCCGTCGATCGAGGAGGTGGCGACAGTCACGCATTGTCGGCCGTCGCTGTTGCAGAAGCTGGATGTTGGCGAGCCTTCTTCTCGACACTGTCTCCAGCCGAAACGGGCTCTTGGTGTGTGCCAGCTAACGCTCCCGTCCGCGACACCGTGTCAGAAACTATCGTAGCAAGTCGAGCGCAATTACATGCTGCCAAACCCTGAAAGCGCGGCAACTCGTGGGAGCGTCACACCACACACCTGCTCCACCGCCCACTACAGCCAGACTCTCTCTGCCCGCGTTCCATGCGGCAGAGTTAAAACTACCAAAGATCCTAAACACTTTGGTTCTCCACACGACCTATCGATGTATTCGTTCGATAGCATAGTTTTCTCTATGCAAGACCCAGCGTAAAAATACAAATAGTATTTACAAAACAAACCAATTATACATCTACATAAATGCATGTATATACAACTAGTAAAACAATTACAATATACAAAGACACAGAAACGTCATATCTTCAGGTAACAAAATAAGGAAAAAAATTTATAGTACAATAGATGGAAATAGGAGGATATGCATTTCCGGCGTTACAATGGGTAACATTTCCAGTCGGGTTGTAAAGATTCAGTTATCGGTATATGACTTTCTGCGGTTCTGTTGATAGTGCTAATTTCTTCCTAGTCCAGTTCCAAATTCTGATTCACATAAGAAGATGTGCGCTACAGTTTCTACAAGCCGACACTTGTCGCAGTATGGAGATGGTCTCAATTTGATTTTCCATAATCGTTCCGCTGTGGGTATGACTTCGTTTACGTCGTACCATACGGCACTGACTCTAGTTGGTAGAATTTTACTGCTGACATTTTACCAGACGTTCCTCCAGTTTTTTTGTAGGTTAATTTACTGAATTTGGTTTGTGAAAACGATGTCTGGTAATGTAATCATAGACGGTTCTAGTGTTGGTTTATGCTGGTGGAACTATTATACTCTTATATAGCTCCAATCGCCATAGTACTTTCGGACGTAATCTAAGCTGGCACGCTACATTAACAGGAGCGTTCCTATCCCCAATAGCTAACGACATGAAGAGAAGTTTCGTAATGCCTGTTTTCGTGGCCTGTATTAGTTTAAAAGGACGTCTTTATTTTCAAGTCCTCCGTTCTGCCTCTGCAAGGTCGCCGTGTGAAACGATACTTTGAAGATATTTTGTTTCCACACATACCCAGAGGCTACAGCTAATATTTTATGTGCAGTGACCTGCGGTATCGGTAAGACTGCTATGACATGATATATTTTGCTAAGTATGTATGTATTTATAGAGTGAACTTTCCGCAGTCGGTCTAACGATCGCATGTCAAGGTCCTTCAACAAGGTTCCGATGACATTAAGTGTCCTCTCCCAATTGTTCGTGGCCATGCGCTTGGGATTCGCCCTTAACCACAATCCGAGTTGGAGTTTCTCATCAGTTACATCTAACCAGTGCGCACCTATTGCACTATTGTAAGAACCGAGATGCAGTATTATGGATTAAAAATTTTGTAAATTTGTAGTAAGAATTTATGAGACCAACCTGCTTAGGTCATCGGTCCCTAAGCTTAGACACTACTGAATCTAACTTAAACTGACATACGCTGTGGACAACACACACACCCATGCTGGAGGGAGGACTCGAACCTCCGACGGTGGGCACTGTCGGGACACAGCAGCCAACCTCTCTGCAGCACCTGTCTACACACGCTCCTCGTCAGACGCGAATTCCCGTCTTTGCCACATACGCAGTACCCCCTGCCCCCCCCCCCCTCCGGCCATTATTTCACATTCAACTCGCTCGCGGCCACACTGTATTCCCGCGACTGTTCGGACGATGTCGTGCTTCTAGCACTGAAAACATTCGATGACCCTTTGAGACCCAAATAATCATACCGGGTGTTTTAGGAGGAATAGTAAATACTGTAGGAGGAGATAGTGTAGACAAATTGCAGAAAAAAATGGCATATAACATCCTCTATATGAATATATGTGTGGTGTCTGTTCTTTCGGAAATGTCCGAAAGAAAAGACACTGCGAATCCGGGTCCGAAGTTGGTCAGGCACAAATTTTCATCTGACGCCGTTGTTCTCTTTTAATTCCCATGACAGCCTGGACATCTGTCCTTCAATCTTTAGCTGATTAACAAGGCTGTCTATTTCGATTCGTAGTGTCTGTTCTTCCGGATATGTCCGAAAGAACTGGCACACACACACACACACACACACACACACACACACATTTTTATCTTAAGTGCTATTCGGAAAATGTTTGGCAACTCAGTGATACTGCCGGACTACAGCTACATCAACCTACTCATTTCACTAAATATAGATGTAGTTTTCTGAACAATTCCTGTTTAATAAGTGACAGCGACAGTGCCTCTCACCGTTTACTTTGTCGGAAACCTGCTTCTTTCTGCCCTAGCCTATACTATAGCAATGAGTGATTGCTCACATTCTTGATATCTCACTGGACGTGCTACTTCAACTGTAGCCAAAGATTCAAATTCCGCTGGAAAAATATGTTTCAAGTCAGATGGTTTTGCTGCTCCCGTACTGTCATTGAAAACGATCACAACGAAATTAAGTATAGGTATCCTATGAAACCGCTGAGCTCATACTGCGGTGCTGTGAAGATGAAAAAAGTAGCTTTTCACAATTATCAGATGACAGATGGAATTTGTCAGATTCCACTAATTATGCATGGATTATTAACTCTTGGTTCACAGGCGATTTTCTGCCGCTTATTGTAACTGTTATTTGAATGTTCGAGATGGAAGAATAGAAACATCAAACTTTCGCCATATGGAATGTTCGAATTCACCTTAAGTCTTCACGTTTCGAACAAAGGCAGAGTATCAGTCAGGAAAGCTGACAACAATAAGCCATGCCAGGCTTGTCTTCTGGGGGATGTGCCAATGACAGTGATCTCAATAACAATATTGTACACCGAAGATACATTGCCAACTCAACCACTGTAGAAGCTCCAAAATTGTGAATTGCGTCTGGTGAATACGCTTTCAAGGTTTCGGTCCGATTAAGACAGTAAAACACACATAATTGTCGCAGTTATTTATTTATGACATTTAGTTTGTATTCAGTGCATCGATGTATTACAAGTAATTGCACTCTAGCCCCTAAACCTACTTACAGAAATGCGAATAAGGTTCATTGACATATATTGATGATCTTGCGGCCCTTGCCACCCGCAACTTTGAGACGAAGCTATATTCACTCCTGAGGTAACTCACAGAACACATCAGCTGGTATGCTTCCTGGCAGTATAGCTGTAACTTGGAAACAGCGCAGAATATGTTTGGCAATTCTGTGACCGACGAGTTACTTCCTTGATGGCACCGAACTATCCTGCTAAATTCACTTGATATTATCGTGTCATTTCAATTGAATACTGTGAGTGATTTTCTCTTGAGATGTGACATAAGGATATCAGTTAATGCTTTTGAGTCAACGAAAGTGGTTCCACACGGGAAATACAACTACTCTCGTCTCTTATGTTGCGATTTATGTGCCATAGCGGCTACTGAGCCAATAAGTACGTCAAAGACCCGCACCTGTTCGTAAGCTCCAAGGTAACGTGCTTGCCTGTCAGGTGCACGCTGCCTCTGTTTGCCTTTCGAGACTCGCTGAAAGCCAGATTTTTAACTCTTTTGTAGCAGAACTACAAGCAGGGAGATACAAATTCAATGAGCGAATCGTAAGGCAACGCTCTAGCAAAATTCGCCATGCTCCTTTTAGTAACCCTTAGTGTCAAACCGAAAACCTTACGGTACAGCCAAATGCATAGTGGCACTTTTGTTTTCTGTCGACATATTTTTGTTGTTGTGAATACGTAATTTTATCTCTGAACCGCCACATTTTCATAATACTTGCGAAGCAAATCATGTGAAGTAACTCTGTGGAAAAAGCACTACCCTTTCTGGACGCTCTCTGTATCTTCCTGGATGTCGAGGGGGTTCTAGTAATACGACCTTCGAGTAAATGGTTAGAGATGAAGAACCTAGTGGTGAATGAACTCATAGATGAGATGAATGCGAGAGACTACTCTTGAAAACAATAAGTAGACGATTTATTCACAGTAAGACTTAGAAAATTTGCTAATACTGTTAAACCTATGTTCACTGAACATTGTGTAAAAGTATTTAAAGACGAGCCCCACGGAAATTGGTGTAGTATTATTTATGGTGAAGCATATCCAGCACACAAACTGAAAAATTATGTCTCTCGAAGAAACTTTAGAGAGGGTTGTAGTGTGTCTAGAGGTAGCCGTGGATGGAAAACTACTATGAACACCTAACATAAAGAATATGTTCCACAGCGAAAGATAATCTTATAAGCACTAGAAGCTGCTGTAGGGTAAACTGGGGTCTAAACCCAGTACGTACTGAATATACACCTCAGCAAAAAGGCCAATGATAATTTATTGGGCTATAATATGAACAAAGTCGAACAGAAGGTGGCTGCTAGAGAGTCTGACAAAGTGCGGACACTGGCCTGCTTTCACAAACAGAGGGAATTAGCAGGACATCCACTCTCGGAATGGATATTATGCTAGACATGCCCTCCTTACACATGTGGCTTAAAATGGAGGCAGCGGCAGGCACATAAAGGCTAAAAATTGGAAAGAACTGGATATAGTTAGAATGTACGGAATCCCAAATCAGTATGGCGATGGCTGGGGAAATGCCGACTAACTATATAATAACTTCTAGCTGTTTCAATAAACCTTGCTATGTAACAGTTAGAAGCAGGGAGCAGTGGAAGAACGAACCACTAAACCGTGCAGGAGATGTAAAATAGTGGTTTACTGACAGGTCGAAAACAAATGACAGTACTGGGTCTGGTGTACTGCCTAGAATCTCTTTAGGGATGATGGCCACAGTATTACACGGTATCTTCTATCAGCATGTGCACGGAGGAGAATTAGAGTAGACCCTACAAAAAGCGTAGCATCTACTTTTATTGAGACAGCCAAGCAGTTCTGAAATCTCTATCAGTCCCTGCAACTAGATCGAAGGTCGTTGCAGACTACCATGAAGCATTTTCTCTCGGACATATCGGAAAGAACAGACACCACACATATATCCATACACAGGGTGTTTCAGGAGGAATAGTATATATTTTAGCAGGTAGGTAGTACAGACGAACTGCATAAAAAATTCCATATAAATGCGTCAACTTTTTATTGAGTACAGAGATACAGCTGTTAGTACGTAACCCTAACAAACTCAAAGAAAGGCAAATGAGGACATTCAAAATTGATTTTCAAAAATTCCCCCACCAACTTTAATGCACATTGGACTTCTCTTGATAACACCACGTGTAGCCCTTCTGAGGTCGTCTTTGCGTTCTTTTATGAGGACTGCTCTATTCATAATCCGAACGATCAAATCGGCTCTTGGGTTTACTTTCTCTTCGTAGAATTCGCCTTTAACCATCCCCGCAGGCAAAAATACAAAGACCTTGAAGGCCAAGAAAAGTGCCAATATCTAATGATCCATCTTCCGGGAAATGTTAGGTTTGGATAATGTGTCACTTGACGACTAGAATGCGCAGGAGCACTGTCATGCTGGAGGAACATACGCATTCTTGTAGCCCAATGAACCTGCATCTCGGTTCTTGCAATAGTGCAATAGGTGCGCACTGGTTAGATGTAACTGATGAGAGACTCCAACTCGGATTGTGGTTAAGGGCGAATCCCAAGCGCATGGCCTCGAACACTTGGGAGCGGACACTTAATGTCTTCGGAACCTTGTTGAAGGACCATGACATGCGATTGTTAGACCGACTGCAGAAAGTTCACTTTATAAATACATACATACTTAGCAAAATATATCATGTCCCAGCAGTCTTACCTATACTGCAGGTCACTCTACATAAAATATTAGCTGTAGCCTCTCGGTATGTGTGGAAACAAAATATCTTCAAAGTACCCTCCCACACGGCGACTTTGTGCAGGCCTTGCAGAGGCAGAACGGAGGACTTGGAATTAAAGACGTTCTTTTAAACTAATACATGCCACTACGACAGGCATTACGAAACTTCTGTTCCACTCGTTAAATCCTGGGTTTAGGAACGCTCCTGTTAATGTAGCGTGCCAGCCTAGATTACGTCCGAAAGTACTATGGCGATTGGAGCCGTATAAGACTTCCAACAGCACAAACCAACACTAGAACCGTCTATAATTATATTACCAGAAATCGACTTCACAAACCAAGTCCGGCAAATTAACCTACAAAAAAACTGGAGGAACCTCTGGAAAAAAAATCAACAATAAAATTCTATCAACTAGAGTTAGTTCCGTATGGTGCGACATTGTAAACGAAACCATACACACAGCGGAACGATTTTGGAAAATCAAATTGAGACCATCTCCATACTGCGACAAATGTTGGCTTGTAGAAACTGTAGCGCACATCTTCTTATGTGAAATAGAATCAGAATTTGGAACTGGACTAGGAAGAAATTAGCACTATCAACAGAACCGCAGAAAGTCATATACCGATAACTGAATCTTTACAAACCGACTGGAAATATTACCCGTCCGCTAAGAATAACAGTTATCGTGGATTCTGCGACAGTTTCTGTTTTACGTCGTAACAAACAAAACTTAGAACTTAGAAGAGTACATGTTTTATGTTACAGAAGAACATTTTAAGCTGAAGAAGAATCAAATATAAGGAATAGTTTCAAATTTTTTTAATGTATATGTGGGCTACAAAGAGGTGGACAGTTTTATTGGTTAGAAGCAGAATACTATTCTTTCACTTTATTTATTCCTGGAATATTCTTTTACGTTGGTTCTAAAATCAGATCTGTTCTAATTTGGCATAGCCCCTCCTGCTCCGAAATTTCTTTCATTTGTTGAAACATAAATGGTTTCGTTACAGACCTCATTTGCATCCAGTGCATAATAACTTAAACTGTAAATGTATTTCTGAATGAATGATTGTTATGTATTTTTCTGTCACCACATTAACTGCTATATGTTATGTTCTACAAGAAACCCACGCGATCGGAGGCTGCTATCTGTAATTTATTTTACCTGACCCTAGTTGGTGGAATATTATTGTTGATATTCTTCCAGACGTTCCTCCAGTTTTTTTGTTGGTCAATTTACCGGAATTGGTTTGTGAAGACGATTTCTGGTAATATAATTATAGACGTTTCTAGGTTGGTTTGTGCTGGTGGAAGTCTTAAGCAGCGCCAATCGCCATAGTACTTTCGGACGTAATCTAGGCTGGCACGCTACATTAACAGCAGCGTTCCTAAACCCAGGATTAAACGAGTGGAACAGAAGTTTCGTAATGCCTGTCTTAGTGGCATGTATTAGTTTAAAAGTACGTCTTTAATTCCTTAATGACTACATCAATATTGTTCTGCAATTTAAAGTAATATATGGGTGCAAATATGCAATACATGTGAATAATGCAGCTGCTCAGTGACAGGTATGGGGGAGGCTTTGTGGCCAGGCCTCGGATCTTCGACTCCTCCCCTCTTTGCCTCTGCCTACCTGGTGCTGAAAGGGGGAAACAGTACCCCACATGGGTGGCACCGAGGAAATCAAATACTGCCGGCCGGGTGGACGAGCAGTTATAGGCGCTACAGTCAGGAACCGCGCGACCTCTATGGTTGCAGGTTCGAATCCTGTCTCTTGCATGGATGTGTCTGATGTCCTTAGGTTAGTTATGTTTAAGTAGTTCTAAGTTCTATCGGACTGATGACCTCAGAAGTTAAGTCCCATAGTGCCCATATCCATTTGAACCATTTTTGAAGTATACAAGCATTTACGAACAGTAGAAGCAGCATTGCAGCGAACTGATCACTTAACAAAGTGAAACATAGAGTACCTGATAGTGAATCATTCCAGCTACATAGCTGAGGGTAATATTTGTTAAGCAATTCATCAGAATTAATGTAATACCCTCACGAAGATGTCTGTCGTCATACTGTATCATTAGCAGCCCGCGAATGGAGTACTATGTTCTTTAAACCGGATTACGCAAGCTGAGGCCTAATAAAGAGAAGAGACGACGCCACAACGCTATCTTTACTTAAGCAGGCAGTCAGTGCTAAATTATTTGCGCCACCATTAACGCTACTGAACGCAGTTTGACAGCATAACACCACCACAACTACTGACAACCTGAACCATTACCATCACGCATTTGTGACTCGCAGTGATTACAAGTTGCTGACGTTTGTCGAGAATAGTGGAAAGCGCCTCTGAAGTTCCATTTGCATTACGACTAGGACGGAGAGAAACCTAAATAACAGTAATAGGTCACCCATCGAAGAGAAAAGTCCACGTATTGTCTCAAGTTCTTGCAGTTTGATATTAATGCATTTCCCGATGGTTTCACACTAACGGGTTCTTTTGGCTATCGAAATACTCACATGGGAATTATAAAAGTGTAATTTCTAGAACGCTCAACTACCTTAATAACACCTCATTCTGGATTGAATACGACTCGGAAAACGACGTTAATTTGACGTTACCATCCATCTCCTGACGTCTTACTGAATGAAGTCTGAAGTGCACGCACAGTTGTGTTGCCTGCCGCATGGATTCTGTGAAGTGTTGTGGCAGCTGGCAGTCATTGCTGAATACAGACATGTGCAAATATCCTCGCTGCTCTAGGGGAACTAGTCTTTGTTGCATACTGTAATTAGCACAATGACACTAAGCTTATTCTGCTGAAGAACTTGATGCCCTGAAGTCCTTAAATAAGAATCTCCTAGCGGGAGTAATGCATGAAAGGAAACAGACTGTTGGACAAAAGAATGGACAGCTCCCTGCTTTATGCGTTTCCGATAGCTCCTGCGATAAGAATCTGGTGTCATATTATGCTTCACAATCCTAAACTGTTTATTTTTTTAATTCATACTAAAACAAAGGTGATGATATGAGAAGAGGAAATGACTTATATGCTTCACAGGAACTTTTGTTTTTTATTTTCTCACTTCATACTAAAACAAGGGCGTTAATATGAGAAGAGGAAATGAAATATTCGCTTCCAAGACATAATATTTCCGTATGTGCTACTACTGCATACATGAAAGCCCTGCAGTTAATTTTTGTATGTTGGATAAATCTTGATATCACCTCACATTCCTTTGTGAGAAGGTTCCTATTTTCTTGGGATTCAAATAAAGTGGACATTTCATCACTGGTTAATATTCTAATGACTAATGCCATGATACCCGTTGCAATTGCTCCATGGCACCTGTGAGTAGAGTCTCGCGTTGGTTACTATAAGAACACGCAGGCAGTGATATCTGCTCACTGCAGTCAGAGCCAAGGTGATTTCTTTCTGTTTATGGCGAAGCGTCTGCTGCAGTGTCCACGCTCTGCCAACATAAACAAATCGCGGCGGCATTGGGCACTGCTAATCGCTGCACTTGTCGCGAGCCTCGACAAAAAGAGCGCACTGTCTCTGCTAACGATACTGTGGAGTTAATACATCTTACTTAACGCATATGCGGGACGTGGGTTGGGTAAAAATTCAGTTTGTAACTTCCCATCGCATTAAAATACTTTACAGTCACATTTGCTGCAATATTTAACGTTGGTTGTCTCTCCAATGTTAATAGTACTGATTCAGATTGTGCGTGAACACGAAAACACACGCACACAGACACACACACACACACACACACACACACACACACGCAAACAGTCATTGATTCCAGTGAGGGTGACACCTACTGTGTGTTGAACAACACATGCACCAGTCAATTCCTCAGCTGGCGTTGAGTGGATGAGATTTTTCAATTACCTTGCATTGCAAGAATTGTAAGCAGGGGACTGAAAGTAAATGGACTTTTATGCTAAAGAGCTGCACAAAGAAAAGCTTGACCGATTATCAGATAATTGTCCACATGGGTTTTGTGGACGAGTATACTTTTAGTAACCACCCCACCCACGATCATTACGTAAGATTTCTCGAAGGCGTAGGGCCATTGATTTCATTAAGTCGTCGACAGTGTAGCGTGACGGTTTACTTCCCACAAAACATTTTCTAAATTCGTGCAAAGGTCGCTTGCATTTGTAGGTCCACATGGCAATGACCTTGTTACCTCTGCCCACATATTCTCTATCTGGTTGATGTTCGGTGATCGTGGAACAAAAGGCAACATCTTAATCCTGTCTTGGTCCTGAAACCAATCTCACACTGCTCTGCTATGATGGATGGGGCTCTGCTCCTGTAAATAAACTGTTATCTCGTAAGGTTATATACTTAGATTTAAATAACGTGTTTGTAATAAGCATATTGGATTATTATTTTCCACAGTGTTTAAGAATTCAGGCCCTGTATTAGATAAGTGATATACATTCAACAGTCCGATGAAGAATGTGGTTTACAAAATCCATCATATGATGAGAGTCGTAGTCGGATATGCACATTAAGACTGACTGAATCCGATTTGAACGACCTTGTATCGAAAAGAAATTACAGAGATCGGATAATTCAAACGTCCATATTGCAACAATGCTGCGCACATAAATTCCTATGACGCAGTAACAGGCAGCAACTGTCTAAGAAAAAGTGAGAAATATGTCTACTAGCAGCAATGTAACGTAATTACAACCGATATGTATGTGATAGAAATACTGAATCGAAGAATACACATCTATTTCAGTTGTGGGATGATACTCCATATCGGATTTGCTGATGACATAATGACAACAACAACAACAATAATAATAATAATAATAATAATAATAATCCCGTTTGGGGACAGGGGAGACCCTACCCCATATGGTTGGTGCCGATGAAATCAAATACTGCCGGCTGAGTTGACCGAGCGGTTCTAGGCGCTACAATCTGTAACCGCGCGGCCAATACCGTCACAGGTTCACATCCTGCCTCGGGCATGGATGTGTGTGATGTCCTTAGTTTAGTTTGGATTAAGTAGTTCTAAGTTCTAGGGGTCTGATGACCTCAGAAGTTAAGTCCCATGGGGCTCAGAGCCATTTGACCCATTTTGAAATCAAGTTCTTAGCAAATACTAACAGAATCCTGAAAGGCTACTCTATCCGTTGAACCCAAAATCCAGACACTTCTGAGCGGAAATCACCGCTACTCTGGTCACCGTCTGTTAGCTCAGTGAGCTCGGCTGAAAATATTTGCTTCCCAAGGCTTCAACACCCTCTGGTCCTGTCCGGTCCTGGAATCACCCAGCCCAAACCAATGAAACACAAACAAACATGAACTGTGCAAGCAAAGTCAACATTACCCTTGGTAGTACACTACCCGGCTGTCGACAGGCGGCAGTTGGATTTTGGGATTCTGGGGAGTCCAAGTTAGCACGGCAGAGAATATCGAAGAACTCTGGTAAATTTCCCTACAAGCAGAAAATATGAATTTGAAAACTAAACATCGATACATTGATCCAAATACGAAAACTAAATAATCTCACATAAGAAATCAACCGACAAAAAATTCTCATCCTTGCTCTTCAAGAACCACGACCAACTGACAATCAAACCTTGCATTACAGTAACCATTGTATCTTCAAGAGCAAAATACAACAAAAGGTAGCGAAAGGCGTACCAATCTTCGGCATGGCATTTCTCGAGCACAGATCTATCATCATCCCTGCCAAAGAAATAACACCCATCAACAATCGATTTATGACTATGCTCATTAAGTGCCCCAATAAAAAATATACACTCATCAATGCACATGCCCCCACCTACATCGAAAATAAGAAAAACACCGAAACTGTCGAAAAATTCGAGAACACGCTCGAAGATACTACGAGCAAAATTCACCAAGATGACGTGAAAATTCTAATGGGAGCCTTCAACTCTCAAACCTATAGAATAGCAGTGGTACAAATTCAACACGCCGAAACGCTTAGACCAACGGCACACGTCTGATAGACATCTACCAACAATTCAACCACAACCACGCTACTGCCAAATTCATGTCACTTTTGTTTTCTGCCGACATATTTGTTGTTGTTGTGAATACATAATTTATCTATGAAATGACACATTTTCATAATACTTGCGAATGATAGAGGAAATGAAGTAAATACAAATCTTTACGACTTAAAAGTCGCTAATATCCTACTAATTCCTGTTAAAATAGGCTCTATCATCTTACAGACACTTAACACTTTGTTAAGATTAAGATAGACTGCTGTCGTGATGTTTCTGTAGTAAGCTGACTTTAATTTGTATTAGTACAGTGAATATTTTAATTGCATTTACCATTAGTTTACTAAACGCAACAGTTATCATCAAAGAAAAATTAATCAGCAGCAGAATTTTCTTTCGCGATATCTAAAACAATCTGACAATGCTAAAGTTGTTTACAAATTATACGCCCGTATAATTCCAAGGTTCTAACGATCTCATTAAACCAGAGTAGTTTTAACAGTATTTTCGTCTAGAAATAAATGGCCTCGACGGTTGATCGATCAAGAGCGGGAAAGTTACAAATTTACGAATGCATGACGTGAGGAACAAGTGCTTGATA
This sequence comes from Schistocerca serialis cubense, assembly GCF_023864345.2. NCBI lineage: Eukaryota > Metazoa > Arthropoda > Insecta > Orthoptera > Acrididae > Schistocerca > Schistocerca serialis. Next base: position 880,658,058 of record NC_064639.1, read on the forward strand.
GAGGACTTCCCTGTCAATTCAAGTGCCTGAGAGACGACTTTCCTATCAATCTCCTGGATGTTGTTGGCAACAAATTCCAGCTGTGTTGCACACACCCCTTGGGGCCGAATTCGTAGCCCAAAACACACTTTTGGAGCTATCAGATGTAAAATATTATGTTAACACTACTCTTTGCTTGAGTTTACGACTTTTATGGGGCTCAGTCTTTCATTTCTTCTTAGGAAGTTAACGATAAAGGCATCACAACACGTCACCAGTAACAGTACTGCTTAGGAATGCTCAATGAGCGACCTGATGACGTTCAATAATAGTCACTCCGTTGATTTTTGTTGTTTCGAATTAGAGCATGCAGTACTCCTACACCAGACTTCTGAACTTTGCCTGTTGAATGCAAATGTCGCATGATGGTAAAATGGTAATCTATCACACATATCAGTAGTCGAGACTTCCTTAATGTGGAAAATCATTCATGCCGGAACGGTCTTTGGCGTATTTTTCCCAAAAGCACTCGCTCCAAACACAGTTTAGATCTTTCTAGCTGCCTCCTCTGCGTTCACCCCTCTGTTATACCAAAAGTAATCGTTGTGTTGCAGATGTTGCACCTTTTTCCTCTTGCGACTCAATTTTACAAAGCTTAACTGTGGTTCATGATTTTCGAGTATGCAAAATCCAATGCTTAACTGCGAGATGATAATGAGAACTTCAAATTCGAAAATGACACTTGATACATACACTGACAGCGTCGCGCCGCGTTCACCTGGGCGGCGCTGGATTTCAGGCGGGGGGTGCCGTCTGGCCGGTAGCCGCTGCAGCGCGAGGAAACGCTCGAGCGTAAGTTGTTATGATCGCGACGCAGCCACGAGCTGTCCTGCGGATTTGTTTCTGGAATACTTGTTGTTGCTGGTGGGTGGAATGTTAAGCGAATCTTCTTTCATATTCAATCAGACTCATAACTTCAGACCGACATGTAGTTAAAAAAAAAAAAAAATACACTGGACGCGAACATGCGACTACAAGTTTAGAATGCACGACGATTACCACTTTTCTTTTTAATTATTTTTCTTAATTCTCATTTTGTCCGCGTTTGTTCGTTGTATCTACTCGGGGCGGACGTCGTAAGACATCCGATTAAATTCGTTGATGATCGATTAACTCAGTTTTTTTTATTACAGAGGGTATGTAACCCTCTGTCCGATCACGCTGAGCTACCATGCTCACCCAGTCCGAAGACAGCTCGGAAGTAGACAATTCTTCCTCCTAACACCCGCATCTTACAGTGTTGCCAGATTGTGCAGATAGCCGGACTTAGTGTTGTCAGGGGCAGTCAGTTTTATTGGCCACCTTAAGTGAACGACTCGGACTTAGTCACTGTGGTGACCGGCCGGCGGCCAGTTTTTATGTCTAAGACTGTACGCTACTGGCCATTGAAATTGCTACACCAAGAAGAAATTCAAATGATAAACGGGTATTCATTGGATAAATATATTATACTAGAACTGACATGTGATTACATTTTCACGCATTTTGGGTGCGTAGATCCTGAGAAATCAGTACCCAGAACAACCACCTCTGGCCCTAATAACGGCCTAGATACGCCTGGGCATTGGGTCAAACCGAGCTTGGATGGCGTGTACAGGTACAGCTACCCATGCAGCTTCAAATATGATACCACAGTTCATCAAGAGTAGTAACTGGAGTATTGTGACGAGTCTGTTGCTCGGCCACCATTGACCAGACGTTTTCAGGTGGTGAGAGATATGGAGAATGTGCTGGCCAGGGTAGCAGTCGAACATTTTCTGTACCCAGAAAGGCCTGTACAGGACCTGCAACATACGGTCGTGCATTTTCCTGCTGAAATGTAGGGTGTCGAAGGGATCGAATGAAGGGTAGAGCCACGGGTCGTAACACGTCTGAAATGTAACGTCCACTGTTCAAAGTGCCGTCAATGCGAACAAGAAGTAACCGAGACGTGTAACCAATGGCACCCCATACCATCACGCCTGGTGACACGCCAGTATGGCGATGACGAATACACGCTCCCAATGTGCGTTCACCGCCATGTCGCCAAACATGGATGCGACCATCATGATGGTGTAAACAGAACCTGGAGTCATCTGAAAAAATGACGTTTTGCCATTCGTGCACCCAGGTTCGTCGTTGAGTACACCATCGCAGGCGCTCCTGTCTGTGATGCAGCGTCAAAGGTAACCGCAGCCATGGTCTCCGAGCTGACAGTCCATGCTGCTGCAAACGTCGTCGAACTGTTGGTGCATATGGTTATTGTCTTGCAAACGTCCCAATCTGCTGACTCAGGGATCGAGACGTGGCTGAATGATCCGTTACAGGCATGCGGATAAGATGCCTGTCTTCTCGACTGCTAGTGATACGAGGCCTTTGGGGTCCAGCACGGTGTCCCGTATTACCCTCCTGAACCTACCGATTCCATATTCTGCTAACAGTCATTGGATCTCGACCAGCCGGCCGCGGTGACCGAGAGGTTCTGGTTGCTTGAGTCCGGAACGTGCGACTGCTACGGATGCAGGTTCGAATTCTGCCTCGGGCACGTATGTGTGTGATGTCCTTAGGTTACTTAGGTATAAGTAGTTTTAAGTTCTAGGGGTCTGATGACCTCAGATGTTAAGTCCCATAGTGTACAGAGCCATTTGAACCATTTTTCGACCCCGACCAACTCGGGCAGCAGTGTCGCGATACGTAAACTGCAATCGCGATAGGCTACAATTCGACCTTTATCAAAGTCGGTAACGTGATGGTACGCATTTCTCCTCCTTACACGAGGCAGCACAACAACGTTTCACCAGGCAACGCCGGTCAACTGCTGTTTGTGTAAGAGAAATCGGTTGGAAACTGTGCTTATGTCAGCACGTTGTAGGTTTCGCCACCGGTGCCAACCTTGTGTGAATGCTCTGAAAAGCTAATCATTTGCATGTTACAGCATCTTTTCCTGTCGGTTAAATTTCGCCTATGTTGCACGTCATCTTCGTGGTGTAGCAATTTTAATGGCCGGTGTACTTTCCAAGTAGAAAGCTGTCATTGAGTTTCTTTTGGCGGAAATACCAGAGCATCACAGATATTTATAATCACTTGCAGAATGTCTACGAACACCTGAAGGTGAACAAAAACATGGTGAGTCGTTGGGCGAAGCGTCTGTCACCATCGCAACAAGGTCGCGCAAACGTGTTCGATCACCCGAATGCCAGCCGGCCGGACGCAGCTGTGACTCCGGCACTGTTGGTGTGCGAGGACATTTATTCAAGGTGATAGATGGATGACAAACATCTCGCTGCCCAACTGGACGTCTCTCTTTGTAGACACACTCCTCCATCAGCTGGGCTATTCAAAGATGGGTGCACGCTGCGCCATCTAACGGAAGACCGTAAAGGACAAAGAAAGAGCATCTGTGCGGAATAGCTTGCGCGTTACGAGGCTGATCGTTACCAATTTGTGCCGAACATTGTCACCGGCGATGAATCATGAGTTCACCACTCCAAACCGGAAACAAGACGGCAGACCATGGAATGGCGCCACATCCTCTATCCTCCAAGTATAAAATTCAAGGCCGCACCCTCAGCCGATAAAGTCTTGGCAGCGTTCTTTTGAAACTCTGAAGTGTATTGTGCTACCCTCAGGAAAGCGAAGAAACGACTTTAGCGTGCTCGCCTTCACACAAATACAAACGAACATTTACTTCGCCATGACAATGCAAGGCCTCAGACGAGTCTGCGCATCCGGGAAGAGCTCACAAACCTTCATTGGACTGTTCTTCGTCATCCACCCTAAAGACTGGACTTCACACCTTTCGACTTCCATCTCTTTGGCACAATTAAGATGCAGTCCCCGGCAAACAGTAAGTGGACGATGGGGAGGATGTTGATGCAGTAAATTTTGGTTCCGGCTTAGAGCAGTAGATTGGTAGCACGCGCGTGCAGGCTCTCCGAGTAAGCGTGAGGCCCTTGCATTGAACGGAGATTCTGTTGAAAAACAAGGTTTTCTAGACGAAAGAGTGGGGAATAATATTTTGTATTGGACACGTGAATAAAACCAACATGGTTTCAGAACATACATCTGTTGCATTACTTATTGAGTGACTCTCGTATTCGTCAAACACATCTCAACACCTATTAGCAGACATTAATACGCAGTGTGTCCACCCTTGAACTTTGACGGCTTGAACTCTGGTGGGAAAACTTTCAGTGAGGCTTATGAATGTCTGTGAAGAAATGGCACCCCATTCTTCCTCAAGAGCCTGTAACACTACCGGCCCTTACCAAATTGGCGGTCTCCTATAATGTTGATCTTTTGTGTAAGGTTTTGGCCTGAGCACGGTTGTACCGAAAGACAAGAAATCGGATCATAAATCCATAATCGCCAGGTAAGTGAAACAGTAAAACAGCAAAGCAAACGGAGTTTGAATTTACATTCTACTAATACGAAAATAAACTGTAATTATACACTACTGGCATTAGAATTGCTACACTACGAAGATGACGTGTTACAGACGCGAAATTTAACCGACAATAAGACGATACTGTGACATGCAAATGATTAGCTTTTCAGAGCATTCACACAAGGTTGGCGCCGGTGGCGACACCTAGAACGTGCTGACATGAGGAAAGTTTCCAGCCGATTGCTCATACACAAACAGCAGTTGACCGGCGTTGCCTGGTGAAACGTTGTTGTGCTGCCTCGTGTAAGGAGGAGAAATGAGTACCATCACGTTTCCGACTTTGATAGAGGTCGGATTGTAGCCGATCGCGATTGCGGTTTATCGTATCGCTACATTGCTGTTCACGTTGGTCGAGATCCAATGACCGTTAGCAGAATATGGAATCGGTGGGTTCAGGAGGGTAATACGGAACGCCTTGCTGGATCCCAACGGCATCGTATCACTAGCAGTCGACATGACAGGCATCTTATCCGCATGGCTGTAACGGATCGTGCAGCAACGTCTCGATCCCTGAGTCAACAGATGGGGACGTTTGCAAGACAACAACCATCTGTACGAACAGTTCGACGACGTTTGCAGCAGCATGGACTATCAGCTCGGGGACCGTGGCTGCGGTTACCTTTGACACTGCATCACAGAGAGGAGCGCCTGCGATGGTGTACTCAGCGACGAACCTGGGTGCACGAACTGCAAAACGTCATTTTTTCGGATGAATCCAGGTTCTGTTTACAGCATCATGATGGTCGCATCCGTGTTTGGTGACATCGCACATTTTAAGCGTGTATTCGTCATCGCCATACAAGCATATCACCCTTCGTGATGGTGTGGGGTGCCATTGGTTGAACGTTTCGGTCACCTTTTGTTCGCATTGACGGCACTTTGAACACTGGACGTTACATTTCAGATGTGTTACGACCCGTGGCTCTACCTTGCTTTCGATACCTGTGAAACCCTACATTTCAGCATGATAATGCACGGCCGTATGTTTCAGGTCTTGTACGGGCCTTTCTGGATACAGAAAATGTTCGACTGCTGCCCAGGCCAGCACATTTTCCAGATCTCTCAGTAACTGAAAACGTCTGGTCAGTGGTGGCCGAGCAACTGGCTCGTCACAATACGCCAGTCACTACTCTTGATGAACTGTGGCATCTTATTTGAAGCTGCATGGGCAGCTGTACTCGTACCCGCCATCCAAGCTCGGTTTGACTCAATGCCCAGGCGTTTCAAGGCCGTTATTAGGGCCAGAGGTGGTTGTTTTGGGTACTGATTTCTCAATATCTATACACCCAAACTGCGTGAAAATGTAATCACACAGCAGTTCTTGTATAATGTATTTGCCCAATGAATATCCGTTTATCATCTGCATTTCTTCTTCGTGTAGCAATTTTAATGGCCAGTAGTGTACTTGTAGATATAGATTGACATGGATGGGATAGAGAGACTGCCCTGGTCTAATTACAGGAACCATGCCTGAAGTAATTTAGGAAAATCACAGGAAAACTAAATCAGTATGGCTTGATGAAGATTGGAGCCCCCACCCTCCCGAATTTTGTCATTATTGAGAAGAACCGCTGCCATTATAGCTGCTGAAGTGAGAGAGGAGAATGCGTGTACGTTGCACTTACTAATTCTTCTTTTTATCTTCCAGTGCAGATCAAAATTAACTATGAGCCGTTCGTTCTAGTAGTGTCACGTTCGTGTAAAGGAAACTTATTTTCACAGAGGTAAAAAGAGGAATTCACTTTTCCCTATCTACAGAAATAACTGGAGGTGACTGCTGTACTGTGATTCGTATGTGTATGCACTGGTGGAAAAAAATCGCAACACCAAGGAGTTGTGCGAAATAAATGCAAGTCGGTGGGCGTATTTCTACATCTGAAAATTGTTGTTTATTCAAATTTCGTGCCAGTCGCACAAGAATGTCGCTAGTAGCGCCACTATGAGAATGTAGAGCGGATGTGCTTTAAATACACTCTTTAACGGTCGCGAGAGGTAGTTATCTTTGAGATTGGACGTGGTGAGTTGATGTCTGTCAAGAATGTCTTTTAGGCGACAAAGGCGCCATTATGAACCAGTTGGTGTAATAGGGCTACGAGAAGCTTGATCTTTTCTGCGATATCGCAAGAAAAAGCTTGGCAGGAATGTATCCACAGTAGATGCAGCAGCAATTTGCGCAGCAGTTGGCACGACAGTACACAAAGAACTGTTACAAATCGGTTACTTTATGAACTGTTCCGAGCCAGACGCCCTTTAGCGTGGGTTCCACTGACGGCAAACCAACGTCATGCTGGTGGCATGCAACAACTCAGTGGAGGGCAGGGCGGAAGTCTGTTGTGTTTTCAGATAAAAGCTGGTTCTGCCTCGCTGTCAGTGATGGCCTTGTCTTATTTACAAGGAGGCTACTTCAAGACTTGTAGTCAACCTGTCTGCATGCTAAACATACTGGATCTACACTTGGTGTTATGGACTGGGGTGCGATATTGTATGACAGCAGGAGGTCTGCGGGGGGTAGCCGTGCGGTCAGGGGCACCGTGTCACGGTTCGCGCGGCTGCCCCTGTCGGAGGTTCGAGTCCTCCCCCGGGAATGTGTGTGTGTGTGTGTGTGTGTGTGTGTGTGTGTGTGTGTGTGTGTTGTCTTTAGCGTAAGTCGGTTTAAGTTAGATTAAGTAGTGTGTAAGCTTAGGGACCGATGACCTCAGCAGTTTGGTCCCGTAGGACTTATCACAAATTTCCAAATTTATGACAGCAGGAGCACTCTCGTGGTTAACTCACGCACCCTGACTGCAAATCTGCACGTTAGCCTGGTGCTTCGGACTGTTGTACTGCCATTCATGAACAGCATTCGAGCGGTGTTTTCCAACAGGATAACTCTCGCCCACATACAGTTGTTGTAACACAGCACACACTACAGTATGTCGACACATTGCCTTTGCCTGTCGGATCACCAGATCTGTCTCCAATCGAGCGCATATGGGATAGCATTGGACGACAAATACAGCGTCGTCCACAACCAGAATTAACTCTCCCTGTATTTTCCGACCAAGTGCAACAGGTATGGAACTCCATCCCGCAATCTGACTTCCGTAACTTGTACGACACAATACATACTCGTTTGCGTGCTAGCATTCCACATTCTGGCGGCTACATCGGTTATTAATGAACCAGTATTTCACATATGCAATGGCTTATCGCGAGCTTATATTACGCAGTGATCTTGCAATGTTAATCCCTTAAGCGTCTGGTAGAAAGAGGGTGTACGATAGACCCCAAGGGCCGTACTTTCGAGTATGACAGCGAGATGGAGGCAATGGCACAGCTGAGATTCTGAATAGCTGTGAACGGTATTTACACAGGTGAGCTCCAAGCGTTTTCCTCATTCGTGCACTTCTTCGTTCTCTGTGTTGGGGTTCACTGCACCCCACCTCTCCGTGCCTGTTGCCCGGATTTTCATTCAACACTGCTGAGGCAGACGAAAGCGACAGATGTTTTGTAGACTCGTAATACTATATATATTATTACACAGTATCATACTTAACGATGTAAATAACAATTGTTGTTTTATAATGGCCAATAGCATTCGTCTGTTGTATTATATTATAATCATTTGATTATAGTATAATGCAATTATGCATATGATATTATATTTTAGGTGCCGAAATGTGGATTTGAAAGCGCTAGGCCGAAGGAGCTACTGCAAAACGTGGAGGAAGAAAAGGAGGAAGCCGAGAATGTGGAGGATCACCAACTGCACGAAACGCTACCTGTTGATGATGGGCGCGAGGAGTCTGATGGTCAAATTGCAGAGAGTGAATACGACACTGGCTCATATGAGGATGCCAGCAACGACGGAATCTACGGCCATACTAAATGTGACGACTTCTCCCTCGGGGAAAAGGGCGTCACCAAGTGGATGAAGAATCCTCGCATAAGGCTAGGACCAGATCTTGTAACATCAATAAAGAAGTCCCTCGACCCGACGAGAAATGCAAGGAATGCAAGAAAGCCCTTAACCTTTTCAATACACCAAAGATTGTCCAGATCACGTCGACTGCATCAACAAGAAGTTAGAGACATGTGCCGAGAAGTACAAGACCAAGACATGTAGCCTGTATGGGAAGACAGAGAAACCTGAGGCCCTCACTCTCCTCGGGCTCTACTGGGAGATTCAAAGTTAGACGAATGAAACTGGCAAGTTCGGTGGGACTGGTGTTGAGATCTTCCCCCTGACGATTACCGTGAGTCGAGTTAGGTTCCTCCTGCTCTGCCTCAGGTTCGACGATCTCGGTGCCCGACAAGCTCTGCGAGCACAGAATAAACTCTGTTCGATCCGTGACGCCTTAGACTACTTCAACAAAAAGTGCCAGGATAGTTACATCCTTGGTAGCAACTTTACTGTCGACGAGAACGTGGAGAGTTTCCGTTGCCGATGCTCTTTCATTCAATACATGCCGACAAAGCCGGCCGAGTACGGCATCAAGATCTTCGCCATATCCGACTCCGAGGTGTTCTACACCTCCTGCATGGAGGTGTACGGGGCAAAGCAACCTCATGGAGCTTTCCACAAGAGCAATTCACCACTGATGTGGCTGAACACTGGACAGCCAAGACATCTGGATCTCGAAGAAACCTAAAGATGGCTAACTGGAACACCAGCGTTCCACTGGCCACAGCACTCCTACGCAATCACAAGATTACCCTCGTTGGAACTGTTAGGAAAAACAAAAAAGAAATCCCTAAAGCAATCACTGAGACCACTGGCCGCCCAGTTGTTCTGATTCAGTAACCAGATCACCTTGGCATCCTACTTTCCAAAAAAGAAGAAGGTTGTGGTTCTTGTCTCCACATTTCACCACGATGATCATATACACGACGACTGGGGACAAGAAGAAGCCTGTGGGCAGTACCTACTACAATAAGACCAAATTCGGTATCGACACTGTCGATCAGTTGTGCGAAACTTTCGACGCGAGCGGAACGAACAGAAGGTGGCCACTTAGGACCTTCTTCTCGTTACTCAACGTCGTTGGCATTAATATGTAAGTGAACAACTTCTGCAGCTCGCTTCGAGCAACACTGATACGTCCATAGTTCCTCACTATCCCCAACGCCGCCCTTTACAAGGGCCAGGAGGCATTCAGGCACCTTCCTAAACCGTTGTATCAGCACCTCAAGGACATCGTTCCTAGTCCCAGCTCCTCCGCCAAAAGAGATGAAGAAGAATTCAAGGTGTGGAGAGCGCGGCCACAAAAAGGACAAAAAGACGAAGTACGTATGGAGAGCTTGCGGGCAGTACATTCGTCTCGCCGACCGTATGACCTTCCTTTGTCCCGTCTGCGTCCCTGACGCTGAAGCGCCTGCCAACTGACTCCAAGGCTGTTGTGAAGGATGAGTACAGGCACAGATACGGCACTTGGCGATTATATAGTATGTTGGATTTATCATGCAAGCACTAATGCGTTCATTGTCAAATGATATAAAGATAAATAAGTTGTTCGTTGTAAAATGTTATCCAGTTACTTAAATGTTTCATTCCAAAATATTCTAAAGCTATAATGAAGTGTGAAGAGTAGAGAAATAGAGTAGGTTGCCTGGCCTTTGCAGATGATCTGGCAATTTTAACTAGGGATATTACCACAGCTCAAAAACAAACTAAAATTCTTAAAGAATTTCGGAAAAAAGTAGGACTACAAATATCGGGTGATCAAAAAGACAGTATAAACTTAAAAACTTAATAAACCACGGAATATTGTAGATAGAGGGGTAAAAATTAACACACATACTTGGAATGACATGGGGGTTTATTAGAACAAAAAAAAAGTATTGCTAGACGCGTGAAAGAGCTCTTGGACGCGCGTTTGGTGATGATCGTGTGCTCAGCCGCCACTTTCATCATGCTTGGCCTCCCAGGTCACCAGACCTCAGTCCGTGAGATTTTTGGCTTTGGCGTTACCAGAAGTCGCAAGTGTATCGTGATCGACCGACATCTCTAGGGATGCTGAAAGACAACATCCGACGCCAATGCCTCACCATAACTCCGGACATGCTTTACAGTGCTGTTCACAATATTATTCCTCGACTACAGTTATTGTTGAGGAATGATGGTGGACATAGTGAGCATTTCCTGTAAAGAACATCATCTTTGCTTTGTATTACTTTGTTATGCTAATTATTGCGATTCTGATCAGATGAAGCGCCATCTGTCGGACATTTTTTGATCTTTTGTACTTTTTTGGTTCTAATAAAACCCCATGTCATTACAAGCATGTGTCTCAATTTGTACCTCTCTATCTATATTATTCTGTGATTTATTCAGTTTTCAAATTTATACTGACTTTTTGATCACCCAGTATCATTCGATGAAACGGAATATATGACATGGAACAAACGAGCACCAAAGTTTTTGATCATGAAATGTGGAAAATAAAAGGGGGGGGGGGATATCATACAAGTAAATGGTCTGGAAAAAGTAGCAAAAGGAGATCGCTATCAAAAAATGGCAACGGCATTCAGATTAACACAAAATCAGTTTCTAAATTCAGTAAACTTAGGCATTACAACAGTGTAATCGAATCTGAATGTCTGTATGGCGCAAAAATTTTAATTTTAAATAGAAAGAGGGATACTGAAGAAATTCTGAAGAAAGAAAGGATTATTAGTAAAATATTAGGCCCCAGAATTACTGATGGAGAAACTTATAGGCTCAGAAGTAATAAGGAAATATAAGAAAACACAAACATACATGGTGACATGAGAAACCGTAGACTTAAATTTTACAGGCACCCACTAGGTTGATAAAACAGATAGTGGAATTGTACAAAAACAGAGGTAAGGCCAAAACTGAGCCAATTAAATGGATAGCTGCAGTTAAAGAGAATCTTTAAGTACCCGGTACAACTCAAGCAGACGTTACAGACAGAAAAAACATTCGCAGAAATGATATTTAATTGGAAAGTTGGTCAGAGGTAAGTTAACTAACGGACTGGAATACCGTGGTCTTTCATTGTGAAAGGATGAAACCAATTTGGACACAAAGGAAGCCCAACCATCAAAAGCGACATTGATGGACTGTACCTCACATGGTCCTACTGGGCCCATACGTGAATAACAATAATAAATAAAGAGTGAAGAACAAACGAAGCATATAACAACAAAGTAATAGATGTCTTACACAGAAAATCAATGAGGCAGGATAGTTGTTGGCATTGGGGTGTACTGCACATGACCTTTGTCTTGGTGGTATAGCACCCACCTTTCTAACGGAGGGTTAAATATGTAACCTACACAAATTAACTCCAGAAATATCATTACTACACATTGATTCTTCTTCGGTGTTGCCATTTTTTCCCAGCACTGAACAGTAATGCCTCAGTAAGGGGAGCCCGAAGCATGCACTTCGGTAAACATATGGCCACAATTCCGGCATTTAGAAACTGCTAATACCAGGTGTAGCTACTCACGGAGGTCCAGTGTCGGCTGTAAATATACTATGGCAGCGAAAATTGGTGGAAATGCGTTAACGCGGAAACGATTTACGGTGGAAAAGATTCGTTCCGATTATCACTACGAGGAGCAAATGTACCGCTGTGTACAGTTGATATCCCCGTAGTCATTTGACACGCTTTAACAGTGTGGCTATCGAGAAGAGAAACGGGACGCTGTTGGCGACACTGCTTTATGTGAACGGCTGCGCAGAGAGAGTATCGCCGACTGAAAAGTGTGAGAATAAGCCTGGCGTCATTCAGTGGTTTACAGAAGACGATAATGAAATTCGAAAACACGCACCAGCTCGCTGTGGCACCTGGGAGAGGACAACTTGCTATGAAGGCGGAAGTTATTGAAGAAGTCACTGTTGCTGTAACTGAGCCGGCCGCAAGGCCGAGCGGTTCTGGGCACTTCAGACTGGATCGAGGGACCGCTACTGTCGCAGGTTCGAATCCTGCCTCGGGCATGGATGTGTGTGATGTCCTTAGGTTAGTTAGCTTTAAGTAGTTCTAAGTTCTAGGGGACTGATGACCTCGGATGTTAAGTCCCATAGTGCTCTGAGCCATCTGAACCATTTTTAACTCCGTATTAAGCACGTGGCCCGGGTAGTGCTAGTGCTTGTTCAGTGTCAAGAGAGGAGTCCAGAACAGTACGGAAACGTGTGCAGTCTACATGACACTGGTACCCATGTACAATCCGTGCGGTGCAGGAACTCAAGTTATTCACATGAATACAAAAAGAAATCCGCTACATTTCAATTGCGTGATAAGTCACACAAATCTGAAGGCTGTAAATTCAACTAAATACTTAGGGATTACAATCGCATATAACCTAAATAGGAACGATCACATAGATAATGTTGTGGATAGAGCAAACCAAAGACTGCGATTCACTGGCAGAATACTTAGAAGATGCAACAGGTCTACTAAGGAGATTTCTTACACCACGCTAGTCTGCCCTATTCTGGAGTATTGCTGTCCGGTGTGGGATCCGCATCAGGTGGGACAGACGTATGACATCGAAAAAGTTCAAAGAAGGGCGGCTCGTTTTGTATTATGGCAAAATAGGGGAGATAGTGTCACAGACATGATACGTGAATTGGAGTGGCAATAATTGAAACAAAGGCGTTTCTCGTTGTGACGGTATCTTCTCGTGAAATTTCAATCACCAGTTTTCTCCTCCGATTGCTGAAACATTCTTTTGGCACGCACCTACACAAGGAGAAATGATCGCCACGATAACATAAGAGAAATCAAGGCTTGCACAGAAAACTTTAAGTGCTCGTTTTCCCGCGCGCCGTTCGAGGATGGAACGGCAGAGAGTCAGCCTGAAGGTGTTTCATTGAACCCTCTGCCCAGCACTTTATTGTGAATAGCGGAGTAATTACGTAGACGTAGATGTAAATACTTCATGATTCGCACCAACATTCTTAATTGTCCTTTAGGTTTCTGCCACAGATCGAAGTTTATGACATGCAACTGGGAACTTTCTGTTGACTGACGAGGCACATTTTACACTGCAGGGTGCACTGAATATACAGAACAGCCCAATTCGGGGTCCTTCAAACCGCGTGTTGTACACCAAAAGCCATTGCACTCCCTGTGTCGGACTGTGTCGTGTAAATTCACAAGCGTCTTTATTCTCGGTTCGTTCTTCTTTGAAGAACATACACTCAGGAGGCCTGTCAGGTCTACCATGACGTTTGCAACTTATTAAGACCTCATCGTACAGCGTCTGCTTAATGGAACCTTCCACGAATGCGTTATCTCCAGAGGATTTCCAGATGCATCGCCTACAATATCACCTGATCTGAAATCATGCGATGTTTGGCTCTTGAGATATCTAAAGGAACCCATTTACCGCGCAAAAGTTAGGTCTGTACCTGACCTGAACGCCAGTATACAGGGAACATGTTAGATTTCACCGGAACTGCTGCATGCAACTGTTGATCACGTCGTTTTACGGACGCAGCATCTCGTCGACGTCTCCGGTGCTCATACTGAAGAAACTGTGTAAGCAGCACTTGACAATAAAATCAACAATATCGTTTTCTCACTTGCTTGACCTATTCTGCCAATTTCCCGCTCCTAATCCATTACATGCGGATACATTTCTATACGTCTTCTTTACATTCACAGCTCCAGATTTGCGCCTGGTGACCGAAACTGGAACTAACGTTTTTTTCAAGCGTAAATCAGTTCTGGGTTAGCGGATTAGAATATCTGCCAAGTTTCGGCTGCCATACGACAATTACACCCCATACTGGACGTCTGTGAGTAGCTGAACTTTATATATAACCACACGGTGTAATAACTGGGAGTGTTCCACATATTTATTCCAGTCAGCAACATAGGACGCAAAAGAACTCAGAAATGTGCAGCAGTTGTGTATATCATTATTGCAGCGCAGTATATATCACAGTTAGCGCTGGAAGTTCATGTCTGACTCACAGACAGAGTTTTCAGTGCTCATCGTTAATTATCATAAAACAATTTTTTAATAAATAAGTTTTAATTCTATTCATTGTTCGTCAATACTGGGCGCCAATGTCACATGATTCTCTCCACATTACCAAAGGCCCGGGTTCGATTTCCGGCCAGGTTGGGGATTTTCTCTGCCTCGGGACTGGGTGCTTGTGTTGTCCTCATCATTTCATCATCACCATTGTGAGCTTGACTAGACTGGCTTGTGAAGAAAAAATAGACTATGTAAAAATAGGGACGTTGTAGGGGCGCTGATGACGGCGCAGTTGAGCGCCCCACAAACCAAACATCATTATCATCGCATTACCAAAGACGCTCCCGCTGCGGCAGTGACCAGACAGTATGAGTTCGGTGAGATCTTTTTCTTGCCAGGGACTTTCTTTTTCAGTCACGTATTCCACTCCTGTGCCAACCTCTTCATCTCGAAGTAGCACTTGCAACCTAGGTCATCCCGCACAGGACATGAAGGCCCAAAAGTACCGTCTGGCCGCCGTGTCATCCTCTGCCCACAGGCGGATATCGATACAGAGGGATATGTGGTCAGCACACCGCTCCCCCGGCCGTATGTCAGTTTACGAGACCGGAGCCTCTACTTCTCAATCAAGTAGCTCCTCAGTTGGCCTCACAAGGGCTGAGTGCACCCCGCTTGCCAACAACGCTCGGCAGACCGGATGGTACTATCCCAGCCCGACAGCGCTTAACTTCGGTGATCTGACGGGAACCGGTGTTACCACTGCGACAAGGCCGTTGGCGCTTACCTTATTAGTCCACCAAATTTTCAATATTCGCCTGTAGCACCACATCTCAAATACTTCGACTCTCTTCTGTTCCGGTGTCCCACAGACCATGTTTCATTACCATATAATGCTGTGCTCCAAACGTACATTCTCAGAAATTTCTTCCTTAAATTAAGGTCTAAGTTTGATAGTAGTAGACTTCTCTTAGTCCGGGGTTGCCTTTTTGCCATTGTTAGTCTGCTTCTGATGTCCTCCTTGTTTCGCCAATCATTGGTTGTTTTGCCGCCTAGGCAGCAGAACTCAACTTCCTCTACGTCACGACTATCAATTCTGATAAGTTTCGCACTGATATCATTTCTGCTACTTCTCTTTACTTTCGCCTTTTTATGATTTGCTCTCAATTCGTATTTTGTGCACATTAGACAACTCATTCCATTCAGCAGATGATGTAACTATTCTTAACTTTCACTCAGGATAGCAATGTCATCAGCGAATCCTTTCACCTAGAAATTTAATCCCACTCCTGAACCCTTATTTTATTTTCATTATTACTTCTACGATGTACAGCTTGAACAGTTAGGGCGAAAGACTGCATCGCATCCCTATCTTTACCCATTTTAATGCAATGACTTCGTTCTTGGTCGTTGTGACGTACAATTTTATATATATAAATTTTCGGTGCCTACAGTGTCACGTCTCTCAGTGTCACACAAATTTTTATTTTTCAAGGGGATCACTTAAGACTATTTCCATGGGTTCGCCCCTCAAATCTCTCCCTTTTATCACAAAATTGTCGTCTGATGCAGTGCAAACTGAAAAAATAAATTCCTTTTAAAGCACAGTTTCGTATATAATTTATATTCAAAACCTTACACCTGTGTCACAGAACAAATCCTACATCGAGAATACTTTACCCTAGTTTAATGCTTCCGATAATTATTACAGTATTTAAAGAACATCAAAATATGAACAAGCTGAAATGAACAAACAGTACATGACACTATGTTAATCAATTCAACTATAAAAAGCTAAGGACCATATTATTAGCAAAACGAGAAATATGCAAAAGTGAAATGCCAAAACGACCACTTCTCAATTTGGAGTAAATCAAAACAATCAGAATGGCTGAAAGAGAGCACAATAACATGAGCCATAAACGAATAAGAGCTAAGTAACTAAGTAAAATAAGAGAATAAGCAAAAATGAGATGCCAACAAAATGACAGCTGGCCGAACTCCTCCGGCACTTATACACTCCTGGAAATGGAAAAAAGAACACATTGACACCGGTGTGTCAGACCCACCATACTTGCTCCGGACACTGCGAGAGGGCTGTACAAGCAATGATCACACGCACGGCACAGCGGACACACCAGGAACCGCGGTGTTGGCCGTCGAATGGCGCTAGCTGCGCAGCATTTGTGCACCGCCGCCGTCAGTGTCAGCCAGTTTGCCGTGGCATACGGAGCTCCATCGCAGTCTTTAACACTGGTAGCATGCCGCGACAGCGTGGACGTGAACCGTATGTGCAGTTGACGGACTTTGAGCGAGGGCGTATAGTGGGCATGCGGGAGGCCGGGTGGACGTACCGCCGAATTGCTCAACACGTGGGGCGTGAGATCTCCACAGTACATCGATGTTGTCGCCAGTGGTCGGCGGAAGGTGCACGTGCCCGTCGACCTGGGACCGGACCGCAGCGACGCACGGATGCACGCCAAGACCGTAGGATCCTACGCAGTGCCGTAGGGGACCGCACCGCCACTTCCCAGCAAATTAGGGACCATTCGCAACCGTCTCCATGAAGCTGGGCTACGGTCCCGCACACCGTTAGGCCGTCTTCCGCTCACGCCCCAACATCGTGCAGCCCGCCTCCAGTGGTGTCGCGACAGGCGTGAATGGAGGGACGAGTGGAGACGTGTCGTCTTCAGCGATGAGAGTCGCTTCTGCCTTGGTGCCAATGATGGTCGTATGCGTGTTTGGCTCCGTGCAGGTGAGCGCCACAATCAGGACTGCATACGACCGAGGCACACAGGGCCAACACCCGGCATCATGGTGTGGGGAGCGATCTCCTACACTGGCCGTACACCACTGGTGATCGTCGAGGGGACACTGAATAGTGCACGGTACATCCAAACCGTCATCGAACCCATCGTTCTACCATTTCTAGACCGGCAAGGGAACTTGCTGTTCCAACAGGACAATGCACGTCCGCATGTATCCCGTGCCACCCAGCGTGCTCTAGAAGGTGTAAGTCAACTACCCTGGCCAGCAAGATCTCCGGATCTGTCCCCCATTGAGCATGTTTAGGACTGGATGAAGCGTCGTCTCACGCGGTCTGCACGTCCAGCACGAACGCTGGTCCAACTGAGGCGCCAGGTGGAAATGGCATGGCAAGCCGTTCCACAGGACTACATCCAGCATCTCTACGATCGTCTCCATGGGAGAATAGCAGCCTGCATTGCTGCGAAAGGTGGATATACACCGTACTAGTGCCGACATTGTGCATGCTCTGTTGCCTGTGTCTATGTGCCTGTGGTTCTGTCAGTGTGATCATGTGATGTATCTGACCCCAGGAATGTGTCAATAAAGTTTCCCCTTCCTGGGACAATGAATTCACGGTGTTCTTATTTCAATTTCCAGGAGTGTATACGGGTCCGCTCGTGGCGGCACCTCGCGGCCCGTACGCAACACGCGCGCCTGCGATCGCAATGCACTCTTAGTGCTAGCGGGGGCGTCTAGCGGCCCGTACGCAAGTTGTGCGATTGCTGTCGCAGGTCGACCCTTAATCTATGATGTTACATCGTCCACTCTTATTATTCCCTCTTGGCTGTTGTACATATTGTATATTACCCGTCTCTCTCTGTGGCTGACCCCTATTTTTCTCTGAACTTCCAATATCTTGCACTATTTTACATTGGCGAACGCTTTTTCCAGGTCGAGAAATCCGATGAAGATGTTTTGAATTTTCTTTACTCTTGTTTCCATTGTCTACCACAACGCCAGAATTACCTCTTTGGTGCCTTTACCTTTACTAAAGCAAAACTGATAGTCTGTACATTATTCTTGTCAGTAACTTCAATGCATGGACTGTTAATCATATTGTGCTATAATTCTCACACGTGTCAGCTCTTGCTGTATTGGGAATTCTGCGGATGATATTTTTCAGAAACTGAGATGGTGTGTCGCCAGACTTATACATTCTACACATCAATTTGAATAGTCACGCCGTTGTGGCCGAGCGGTTCTTGGCGCTTCAGTCCGGAACCGCGCTGCTGCTGTGGTCGCAGGTTTGAATCCGGCTTCGGGCATGGATGTGTGTGACGTCCTTAGGTTAGTTAGGTTTAAGTAGTTCTATATCTAGGGGACTGATGACCTCAGATGTTAATTCCCATAGTGCTTAGAGCCATTTGAACCATTTGTTAATGTCACACCCTCCAATGATTTTAGAAATTCTGATGGAATGTTATCCATCCCTTCTGCTTTATTTGATTATAAGCCCTCCAAAGCTCTTTTAGATGCTAATAATGGATCTCATATCTCTTCTACCGCTTCAGACAAATCTTCCCCTCATAGACGCGTTCTGTGTACTGTTTCCACCTATTTGCTCTGTTCTCTGCGTTTATTAGTTGAATTTCGGTTGCACCCTTAACGTTACCACCCCTGCTTTTAATTTAACTGAAGGTTGTTTCGACTTTCCTGTAAGTTAAACAATCCTTCCGACAATCATTCCTTTTTTTATTTCTTCACATTTTCCAAGCAGCTATTCTGTCTTAGCTTACTTAAACTTCCTATTTATTTCATTCCTCAGCGACTTGTATTTCTGTATGCCTGAATTTTTCCTTCTTTCATCAATCACCTTCAGTGTGTCTTCCGTTACCCATGATTTTTCGCAGTTACCTTTTTTTGTATCAGTACCTCCTTTCCAACTCCTGTGACGGCCCTATTTAGAGACGTCAATTTCTCCTCAACTGTACTCCCTACTGAGCTATTCCTTGTTGCTGTAACTACAGCCTTACGGAACTTCAAGCGTATCTTATTATTCCATAGTACTTCTGTATCCCACTTCTTTGCGTACTTATTCATCCTGACTAATGTCTTAAACTTCACCCTACTGTCCATCACAACTACATTCTGATCTGAGTCTATATATGCTTCTGTGTACTCCATACAATCCACTATCTGAATTCGTAATGTCTGTCTGATCGTGATGTATTCTAACTGAACTGTTCCCGTGTCACCCGGCCTTTTCAAGGTATACCCCCTCGTCTTTTGATTCTTAAACAGAGTGTACTCTATTCCTAAGTGGAATTTATTGCAGAATTCAATTCACCTTTCTCGTCTCTCACTCCTTGTCCCAAGTGCATATTCTCCTGTAACCTTTTCTTCAACTCCTTCCCCTAAAATTGCATTCCAGTTCCCCAAGACTATTAGATTTTTGTTTGTCTTTACGTATTGTATTACCCATTCAATATCCTCATACTCTTCCTCCGTCTCTTCATCTTCAGCTTCCCATGTCGGAATGCGTACCTGAACTATCATGGACGATGTTGATAAAAAAATGAAATGTCGTGTGGCTAAGGCCCCCCGTCGGGTAGACCGTTCGCCTGGTGCAGGTCTTTCGATCTGACGCCACTTCGGCGACCTGCGCGTCGATGGAGATGAAATGATGATGATTAGGACAACACAACACCCAGTCCCTGAGCGGAGAAAATCTCCGACCCAGCCGGGAATCGAACTCCGGACCTTAGCATTGACGTTCCGTCACGCTGACCACTCAGCTACCGGGGCCGGATTCTGATAATAACAACCCTATCACTGAACTGTTTACAATAAAACACTCTGCCCTAGATTTCTATTCATAATGAATCCTACTTTAGTTATACCATTTTCTGCTGTTGTTGGTATTATCCTGCACTCATCTGACCAGAAATCATTGTCTTCTTTCCATTTCACTTCACTGACCCCTACTTTAACTAGGTTGAGCCTTTTCATTTCACTTTTCTGCTTTTCTAGTTTCCCTACCATGTTCAAGCTTCTGACATTTCACGCCCCGTTTCGTGGAACGTTACCTTTCGCTGATTATTCAATATTTTTCTCATGGACACCTAGCCCTTGGTAGTCCTCTACCGGAGATCTGAAGGGGCACCATTCCGGAATCAATGGAGAGATCATCACGACACATTTTCAATTACAGGCCACTTGTCCTGTGGGTACACTTCACGTGTCTTTAATACAGTGGTTTCCATTGCTTTCTGCATCCTTACGCCGTTGATAATTGCTGATTCCTCCACCTTTAGGGGCAGTTTTCCACCCCAAGGAGGGGAGAGTGCCCTGAACCTCCGTCGGCTCCTCGGCCTTCTTTGCCAGCGTTATTAAGTGGAACGAAATGGTGAATAGAACAGCCAAGGAGGTACGACGTGACCCGCAGTTCTTTCACTGTGCCGTGCCGTCCATCTGTCACCTCGTCGTTGAGGTACAGTCATGCGTCGATGGGAAGACGAGAGGGCCGGCCGGTGTGACCGAGCGGTTCTAGGCGCTTCAGTCTGGAACCGTGAGACCGCTACGGTCACAGGTTCGAATCCTGCCTCGGGCATGGATGTTTGTGATGTCCTTAGTTTCGTTAGGTTTAAGTAGTTCTAAGTTCTAGGGGACTGATGACCTCAGGTGTTAAGTCCCATAGTGCTCAGAACCATTTGAAGACGAGAGGCTGGAAGTGACAGGGAACAAACTGCGTCTGGTAAAGTCCACAACTCGGCCATGGTTTATCTCTTTCCACTCACGCAGGCGGACGAGGGCCTTCTCACTCGGTCTTTGCGTAGACCACAGCCCTACGATGCATGGCTTCTTCCTCCGGCAAGAGGACCCTCCAAAGTGTGCTGCTTGTGGCGAACAGATCACGGTAAAACACATTTTGATAGACTGCATTGTGTCTTCATGCTCGTCGTCAAATATCAAGTCCGGCTTTGTCATAAAAAATGGGTTGTCTAGGAATCCTTCGTACTCGATTCGCTATACAATCAAATTAAACAAGTCGTAATAATGAGTTTTATTACAAAAAAGCAAACAGCTATACTTAACAAATACACAGATGTGTCGGAAGCACAGGGCGACATACGAAATACTAAATATTATTCAGCATAAACAATTCCAGGTTTGTGCTACTTAGATGGTACAAGCGATGTAAGTAGAGTTGATGTTTCTATCCAAGTAACTAGTCTTGAAGTGCTTCAACGGGGGCGTCGCCAGACTGTAACGGCGCTTACGTTCTCTTCACATAGGGGCCGCTCCTGTCCCGTTGTCGTCCTGGAGAAGGGTCAGTCAGCGCGCGATGGACTGACGTCTTCTCATTGCCATCTCTTCTCTGTCGTTCCCGACTGGTGTTCCGGCGCTTGCCATTACGCCGTAGGAGACAGTGTTCAATACTTACACAAGATGGTAGCAGCTTATTTATTAACAAATTTGTTCTTTATTTTAAATGAAAATGACACGAGTGTGGTAGGGAATTTTAAATTTCGTGCAGTGTAGACTTTGTTCCCTAAAATTTTAGGGCGACTGTTTTAACGTGATTTCAGGGTGGCTGGCTTATCCGTGTTCTTTCGTAACTGATCGACCAGTCA
This sequence comes from Schistocerca serialis cubense, assembly GCF_023864345.2. Lineage (NCBI taxonomy): Eukaryota > Metazoa > Arthropoda > Insecta > Orthoptera > Acrididae > Schistocerca > Schistocerca serialis. Next base: position 880,679,841 of record NC_064639.1, read on the forward strand.
AATAATACTCTGAATCTATTTTAGTTCTTTTCTTTTCTTAGTTGGCCTGTAATTGTCAGTTTCAGCACATCTATTTTAAATGGTGTAATTTAGTGTGATTGCGGGAGTGATCATGAGTGATATTTTGAGAGAACGAGTGTGATTTTGTATTTGATTGCATTTGCATTTATCCCATTTTCAATGTTTTAACTACATTCGTTTTCCATCAGGCTTCATATGGGCCTGGTAACCTTTTCGTTGAGGGCCCTAAACCAGAAACACACAAACACACACACACACACACACACACACACACACACTATAACGCCGGAAATGCATATCCTCCTATTTCCATCTATTGTACTATAAATTTTTTCCCTTATTTTGTTACCTGAAGATATGACATTTCTGTGTTTTTATACATTGTAATTATATATATATATATATATATATATATATATATATATATATATATATATATGTGGATGTATAATTGGTTTGTTTTGTAAATATTATTTGTATTTTTATGCTGGTTCTGGCCTAGGGAAAACTATGCTATCGAACCATTCCATCGATAGGTCGTGGGGAGAACCAAAGTGTTTAGGATCTTTGGTAGTGTTAACTCTGCCGCATGGAGCGCGGGTAGAGAGAGTCTGGCTGTAGTGGGCCGTGGAGCAGGTGTGTGGTGTGACGCTCCCGTGAGTTGCCGCGCTTTCTGGGTTTGGCAGCAGGTAATTGCGCTCGACTTGCTACAATAGTTTCTGACACGGTGTCGCGGACGAGAAGCATTATCTGGCGCACATCAAGAGCCCGTTTCGCCTGGTGACCGTGTCGAGAAGAAGGCGCGCTAACATCCAGCTTCTGCAACAGCGACGGCCGACAATGAGTGACTGTCGCCACCTCCCCGATCGACGACTGGAAACCTTCAATCAACCAACAAGGAAGACTGGAAGCACGTAAAGTTTTAGAACTGTATGGCAGTCCTCAGCTTTTCAAACTGTTAAATTTTTCTCACTAAATTACAGCAACGTAGCATGAACCTTTGTTGCTCATTGTCCCAATTGCATTACCAAGCAGGGTCCCTTCCTTTTCCGGAATGAACCCGAGTGTCGTTGAAATTCAAACGCCAGCATTAAAGTAATATCATTCCATTTCACTGCTTTAATTTCAAAGTTCAGTTAAAGTATTCATAGCTGGCTGCAATATTTAGATTACACAAGCACAAATTAAGAGTGCGAGTTTTGTTACCATATTTTAGCTTACCTGTGACTGCAGCTCAGCTTGGTATGTACTAAATTTTACTATTGTTAATTGTTCAGAATCATTTAATTCAGGTTCAAAGTTAAATCTCTTATTTCTAAATTGCGTAGATTGAAGTAGCTTCTGAAATGATTGTTGAGGTAGCCAAAGACTAACCTTTTTTTATTGAATTTCGTAGAGCTTCAGAAACAAAGTTCACTATTAATTGCAGTCACTAAATTAACTTTCAATTTTCCGGTTTTATCAATTCTTTTGCTAAATTAAGTCTGAGTGTAGCGAAATTTATTACTTCTGGCAAACATTCAGTTTTCACACAACACGTGTCAACCTTCAGTTGCCACGCTTTTAGTGCTAAGTATATGTGCATTAATCTTTCATTTTCAGTTATTATAGTAGTTGTCCATAGGACTGGCGACCATAATTTTACCCAAATCTCCAATATCTAATTAACGCCAATTAATTTTTAACGTAACGACCGCTCATTTACTTACTTTATTAATTTTACCCTTTTCTCAAAATTAATTTCCACCAATTTCATTTGCATTTTTCCTTGCATTTATATGTAACCCTTTCCTCCCTCTTTACCGACAAATTAACTTCGGTGACGATTGCTTTTCCCAAATTTCCATTAGGTGCACGCGGTTTAATTTTTCACTGTCATTAACGTCGATAAGTGAGGGGGAGATTACAAAACACACACACACACACACACACACACACACACACACACGCACACACACAGACACACAGACACACACACACACACACACACACACACACACACACACACACACACACATCTTTTTGTATTAGGTGTTCAGCCCTTGATAGGCCTAATCAACACGACAACTTCTTGACTTTTCTGCAACCTCTCCACTGTCGGCCATCTTTTCTCCTTCAGTGAGGGATCGCAATAATTTCTACATCGCATTTATCGTGAGATGACACAAATAAGCAATTTACCTTCTTTTAACTGTAATTAACAAGGCCAATTGTTTCTTTATTACCTGCAGAACTCCTTCATTAATCACTGCACTGTCTGTGGAATTTAGAGCACACGGTGGTGGGTTGGCGTTAAAGTGTCTCTGTATTGTTTTTGTTGGAGGTTTCCAATATTCAACCTTCCGTTCCTCACAGTAGCACCTGCTCTGATCAGACGAAACTACAATCGTCCTCCAGCAGTCGTGGGATTTTGACGATCGAACGATCCACTTGTACAGAAGTTGCACGACATCCCCCAGAGCACATCCAATAACTCAATTAATCCCATGCTGAAGGACTGCTTGCATAAGGACCTGAGGTGGACTATCGAGTTATATTCAGTTTGTGCAGCTCAATTTATTCTGAAACTGTAATCATTTGTCTTCTTTACATTTACACCAGAGCCACATGTACATCATGACTACCGATTTTCGTCCTATTCGGGCAATTAATTCGTGATGTGTCGTTTCTTTCTTTCTTCTAAGAGTGACGTCACTGTCACCAAGAACTGAGAGCAGTGGAGCGACACACCACTGTTAGGAAGATGCGGCTCGGTTGTTGGACCAGACAGACGTGCACCGAGTGTTGCTCTGTGAGGAATGCACAATATACTTTTCTAATGCTCATAATACACGTTGTCTACATAGAATCACTTACGTTGTTAATTTTTTGGAAGTGTTTTAAGTATATTTTTGCTGGTGCCAAACTCCTGAGGCTTGAACACAGGCAGTTTAAGAGCGTAGTTCACGTCGTGTGCGGCGCATCACTTGCGAGTATGACGGTAGGTTGGGGCGCAACGTGCTGGCAAGCTGTTTACTACTTAAGTGTTTTGATCTTGTGGCTGCATGTGAACTTTTGATTCTGACTCGTAATTTAGTGAGAATTGACGTCTCTGAGGAAATGCAATTAATTATTTTAGGTTTTCCATACTATCCTGGCGAGTTGTGATAGCTGCCATGTTGGAAAGTCCTTTGATTGCATCTCCTCATCATATAATAGCTGTGTTGTGGCATTTGTCTTCTACAGGGTGTTCTGAAATCCCCGTTACAAACTTCTACGACTTGCAGTGGACAGTCGGCACATAATATTTTTAATAGGAACCCATGTCCGGAAACTTACCGTTTCCATTCTACAACGGTTTCAGTTCAGATGTGTAACGCGTCCACCTCTTCCGAGGGAAAAAAAAAATCTCATAGTTGCTTGGCATGGCATGCAATAGGGTAGACAGGAGGACTTGTACTACGTCAGACGGTCAACTGGTGTCACTGAACGACCGCATTACTGTGAGACCAAGGCCTGTACGTCTTCGATACAGTGAACTTGGTTCGAGGTAACGGAAGAGCAGCTGGTCGGTTTGTATCACGAACGTTTTCGGCAACGTAGCACGCCATGGCGCAAACTTTTTGCCCCAGTTGCGCTGCGGCTCCGAGGAACATGCACCCTCACCGTGACGAGGTATGACTGTGGTGTTACACGGCCAGACCGGACGCCCGAACTTGAAGAAGATGTTCGGCATCGCCTCGAGGAGAATTCGCCAACGAGTACTGGAACACTTGCGCCTGCTATGGGTGTTAGTCCTGTACCGTCTGCGACGTTCTGCGTGAGCAACAGTTACATCCATATCACTTACAAGAGGCACACGCTATGTGTGCAGCCTATTCCCCACAAGGCGTTGCTACTGTACGTGGTTCCTGCACCGCTGCATCGACACAGGAATGTAAGTTAACAATGTGTTCGTGAAACAGCCGTGCCTGGGCAGACGAAAACCCTCGTACCACGCATGTTCAAAGATTTCAGCACCGGTTTGGTATTAACGTGTGTGGAGGTACTCTGGTGATGTGATTGGGCCGTATCTTCTTCCACTGGTCCTGCTTACCTCATCTCCCTACGAAACGTATTGTACTGATATAGGAAGCTAGGCCACTGAATGACCATCAGGAAATGTGTTTGAGCATGATGGTGCACAACGTCACATCTCACGCATGGTTGGACGACATCTCAGCAGATGACACAGTAAAGATAGACAGGCCGGGATCGTTCAGCCGCGTGGCCGCCGCTCCTAAGGACTGCTTCTTGTAATATCAACTGCGAAGTTTAATTTACGAGACTCCTTTATAAACGTGGAAAGATCGGCTGACACAGTCCTGGCCACTGCACTACAAACTGAAGAGACGCCCAGAGGGATGGAGAGTGTGTATCAGAACATGCTTCGAAAGTATAATGTCTATAACAACGTTGATGGTCCTCATATCGAGCTACTGTTGTAATGCATCAGTACTAATCTGTACTTACAGTATGCTGGGTTCATCATTGTTGTGAAATAATGTAAACACATAATGTTTAAGGGTTAATACTGAAAAATATGCTAATGTGACAAATATATCTATCCAATGGATGGTGGTGGGAGTGAAAAGATAGTGTAGTCCTCCACGTGTGAACTTCCATAATTCATTCATGCAGTATTTGAGACTGAGACCACTTAGTTACTTGCAACAAACGTAACACGTTATATCAAACCTTTGTGAAACTTTTTCGCACTGACAACCCCACACAAGGGGAAAGCAAAACTGTTTGTAGCTTGTTCCATTTTCTCATTTGATGCAGTAATACTGCTGCATGAATCATTAAGTTTTAATTGGTCATTTCTTTACTACCAATTGTATTCGCGACCCGTTGAGCAGGGTTCACATTTACCACTGAACTCAAGATTATATCATTGTACTCACATAGTTCCGGAGGTAGATCATAAACACAGAGATGCACAAAAAATTGCTGCATCACATATATCGTTTAATTTTATTACTTCATTACAACAATATGCGCATGTGTCAACTAATGTACCTAGGAAGACGCTTTATTGGATGACACATTATTCAGGAGACATGGCGTCATAACTACTGATAGTGTTGGAAAATTACCATATCAGGCGTGATGTTTTAATTTATTAATCCTTTGCTACTAGCTGTATTCACAACATATTTCGCAGACAGTAGCCACATGTAAGACTGGATGGACCTGCAAAATTATGTCATTGTATGAAACATAATTCACGGGATACGACGTGATAAAAATTGATCTGCGTGAAAATGAAACAGCACGGTGAAATTCGCTAGAGATGCAGGTGGAATACGTGTACAGTATGTATGAAATATGTTAATACATGTGATTTCAAACAAATATGGTAGACATAGTGGTTGCAATCTGTGAGGAAATCCTGTTCCGGTAAGAACCACCAACTTCCTATTGGTGTGGGTGAGATTACATGGAGAAAGGAGAAGAGAGAAGAAGCTAGACGGAGAGAGGGGAAGGAGGAAATGGACAGAGAGAGGGGGAGGCGGAAATGGACAGAGAATAGTATGAGGTAGAGGAGGACAAAGAGTTGGGGTGGAATAAGTGGATGGTGAGTGGGGAGAGGAGGAGATTGACAGAGTTAGGGGGAAGGAGGAAATGGAAGTGAGAGGGTGGAGGAGGAGTTTGGGGTAGGAGGAGATAGACCGAGAGAGGGAAAGGAGAAGGTGGATAGAGAGGAGGGTGGAGAAGGTGGACAGAGAGAGAGAGGGAAGGGAGGAGGAGGATGTTGGTGGAAACAGGGGGATGGAGAAGATTGAGAGGGTTGAAGGAGGAGGTGGACGGAAAGAGTAGAAAGGAGAAGACAAACTAATACAACATTGAATTAAATGCGTGCCCTGCAACGCCGGGCACTTAGCTTTCTCATCATATACAAACACAACAACGAGTTCTGTACAGCGAATTTCTTCAGTAGATATCTGGGTCTCCATACACACCGAGGCAATTATAACTATCCCCGTGCTAAGCATGTGGAAAGCAGCGGTGAAATTATTGACTCCCTTTTATGGCACATTTTGTAATTTGCTGCTCGGTCGCGGAAAAAGTTTTCCGCAAAGGAAAACTGTGAGCAGCGTGCGACATGGGTTCTGTCAGCTTTTCTCATCACCTTAATATTTGGTTTCCCTCTGACGACGCGCAGTTTGCTGGGCCATAAGTGACCCGTGCCGAAAAATTTCCAAGAGATAACTTTTGAGATGGCGCATATATGTGGATAGTGAGTTTCAACATTAACAGTTTCCTGCAAGCTACTGTTTTCCTGTAGGTACCAAGAGGCACAACTAGTAAAGCATTACGGGGGGATGCAACGGAAAATGTAAACATTTATTTAAAAAATCGTTATTAATGTAAAAATTTAAAATGTTGCGTGTGTAAACCCAAGAGCTGTGTTTTAAAGGAAAAATAAAAGATGCAGAATTAATGTTTTGCCAGAAATTAGATTTTTAATTTTTTCTTTGTCTTTTTATAAAAAAACATAACTCAAATTCCAATCATCCAATTGATCTGAAAATTTTATTGTAGAGTCTTGGATGGTTATAAGACCACTGAAGTACAGTTATTAATTTATGGCACAAATTGTATCATTAATCCAGTTTTTAATTTTGCACATCCCAAATTAACTTTTTTTATACATACAATCATCGAAAAATCAGAATGTAAATGCAGGATCTCGTATTTCTTAGTTCCATGGGTACAGCAACACGTTGCGAACAGTGCCTGTCGTATTTCTTAGTTCCATGGGTACAGCAACACGTTGCGAACAGTGCCTGAAAATTTCGTAGCATTAGCGCGTATACTTCTTGAGAAAAGACCTAATAACGTAAAAAATTTAAAACAGAGAAAATGAGGTTCAAAGATTTTCTTCTCATACTTACATATATAATAAGTTTACCTCAATTTTAAAATCCTCCTTACTGAAACTCTTCATCCTCCAGGTTTCTCTTCTCTCCTCTTCTAATCTGCTTAGCCTGTATTCGCATGTAAGACGCTGATCTGTTAGCTTTCTTGACCCTGCTCTCGTCAATGGTGTAAAATGCTTTTGTTGTAAACGCACCAGGATCTATACCAACCTCTACAGCACTTCAGTTCTGCCATTATTTCTATTATCGTAACATGAAACTGCATCATAGGCTCCTATTTTGAGTACTTTCAGTCCACAGAATGTCCCTCTTGGGCATTTAACCCAAATTACTGAGGCTTTAATTTGTATTGTGTGTCTTCCCTTGAAGACACTTCCTCAATAAATCTGGGTTTGCAAGAATCCTGTATGTGGGCTTAACTGCATTCATAACAGGTTCTAGTGATGAGTGTTTATGTGAAAACGTCTCATTTCTGTTGCTGAACTTACACCAATCGTCTTTCGGACACAGATTGTGCATTGGAGTTTGGTCAGTGGATAGTTTGTGGAAAAAAATTGCCACCAAAGCTCGCCTCATTACCTCTAAATTATGTATGTTTTTCCTGACAGCTCTTCCATAAAGTAACTGTAGAGAATAAATGTCTTTCAGAATAAGCGTGCCTTTTCCTCCTAGTGGTTTTCCAATCTCAAGTACCTCACCTTTTTTCTCTTTCAGCAACCAACGAAGCCTACCACCAAGTCTCTTTTGTATGTCGCCAACACATTTCAACTGTTATATTGTTGTATTGCACGTATTTTCATCTGTTACAGCTTTGAACGAAGAGGAGTCCACATCACCATGGTATTTAGTATATCTGACACCATACTGGTCTCAGATCTGGAGAACACCCTCACAAGTGCAGCAACCTCCACGCCCCCACTTGAGCCACTATAATTTTTAGAGCATGCTCCTGCATGCTTTTCTTATCATAGTCTCTCACTGTCTTCATTGCTGGACATTTTCCTTGTTGCACACTGGTGGCAGTATTCAGACATAATTTCTACATCTAAAACTTTTCCTGAGTCGGTACCAATAACAGATGCTACTCCATACAGAGATGTGTGAACCCTTTTCATCCAGGTCCCATCTACAGACACACACTGGTCAGTAACATTTGTAGGAGATTCGCCGTCACGAATATTTATCCCAGGATGTATGTCTTTTTGGTTTATTTTCATCATTTCCTCCACTACTTTCTCCATAGAAACTTTGGCAGTATCGCACACAGCATCAGAAATTACTTTATTCATTTTTTCAAACCTTGTACAAGGTGGTGACACGTTCAGAAAACCACACAATGAATTACCTCTTTCTCTGTCCTGGCCAAGGCATCTCAGAGCGTATGCTAAACTAAAATTGCTTTCACAAGTACCAGTGTCAGTTTTTTTGGAGAAGGAAAATGAAAATTCGTAGCCACACGAATTACAAATTAATTTTGAATCACAAGCTATTACCACTCTTCTTTCTTCAACAGCAATCACGCATTCCGTATTTTTTCAGCTAACACATAAACATGAAAACTTTATAGCCTGGCAGAGAAGTTCTAAATCAATAAGTCTGAATCCTGTGGACTCGATATCAACATCATTCACGCATCTGTACAATTCTTCTGTCCCAAGTTTTGATGCTGAATACGAGAGCCTATGGTCTCCATTTCGAGCTGGTTTTTTGTTGGTAAGCCGATTTGCATGAAACCTCCGTTTCCTAAACACAGTTTTACCACAACCCATTATGCATAAATCTTGACTTACATGTAAATGTTTGCGAATTCAACATTCCATCTACTAATATGTGTGTTAGTATTGTCAAAACGTAAATAAACCGCATGCAAGAAGGTTTCCAGGCAAAGATTTAGATGTCATGCAGAGATATAGATGTCAGCCAAAGATATCGAAAGAAGATGGCCTTCACACTGACAAAAATTCCGCTGAAGCAAGCAGTTTCCCGAACGTCGGAAAAGGTGGGAGTGGCCACCAACGCAGATTTAATCAGTTCAACAATTCAAAGGCATTTCTAAATCTATTATCACTATAAAATTCACACACAACATATATTAAACTGTGTAGATCAAGAAAATAATATTTTGGAAAAATCGATTTTTTGGACCAAAATCCATTGCATACCCCCTTAATCTTTACGTGAATGAAGTTTAGCGTGTGACCTTATCCCAGTGGCATCGGCACAGTTGTGCCAGAGGAAGCTCTTTAAATTCTGATAAGGCCATCACTGATTTTGTTTCGATGCTATTGCGAATGTACAACCACTTATTCTGAGGACACTGGCGTCTACAATATAAATAAATTTTGTCAGGATTAGTTTATCTTTAATTGTAAGTGTTGTAAAATTGGCTATATATGGTTGTCCTGATAACTTAATAAGGCAGAATTCACGTGCTGGAGCGCAACTCACTTGAGGTAAGGCCAGCTGAGTTAGACACGTTGAGGAAGTATAGTTGGTCTTCTAGAATGGAAGGCTAGAATGGAAAGTCAGTATCAATATCAGAATAAGGTATATAGCGGTAGGTCAGTATCAACAGTGGAGCACATGGCACAGTAAACAGGTCCGACCTTATGTGGCGCAGGGGCCATTTGCAAAACTTCGACTCGTGGCTCCCCGCCCCTCCTACAACACAGTTTATACAACTTCGTTACGTTCAAAAGAATTCTATGTTTCGCCATTGACATACTACCAATATGTCAAAACACTGTTACTACATCAGACCTACTGATGTGATAGGAAAGTAACAAATCGGATGAGGAATCTTAATATTTATGGTAATTACAAAATTGTTAATAATAAAAACTGACTTAGCTCTGGGAATCCTTCCAGTTTAATGAATTTCAAAATCAAATAAGGTTCAAAATTGCTGTTAAGGACACACACTTAAATGTCGTTATCACTTGACTGTAGTCTGTATTTTCAGGCAGAAATGAGTGGTACCTTCTGCTTTACACATTTTACACAAAATACCTTTTCCTTGCTTTTTGACGAGCAAATGCATCAATAATATCTTCAAAATTCAGTTTTGAAACCACGTGGTGTTGCACTGAGAGTATAGCAAGAGAAGACAGGCGTTCTTGCGAAATGCGGCTTCTGAAATAATTCTTGATAATCTTTAAACGTGAGAAGCTCCATACAGCATAGGCGACAGTCATTGAGAAGGTTCGCAAATTCTGTAGGCAATATAAATGTTGGTAAATGGGTTTCCACAGTTATTCAACTGCTCCAGTTTTATCGTAGGAGTTTTCACACCCTCGGGCACCAATTCTGTGAGCAGTTTAATTTCTATCAAAAGGTCTGATGCAACAATCTCTTTCGAACATTCATCATTTATGTTTACACTTAGCTCTTTCTCAAGGGTTTTGCATAGCATTTTGAGTTCTTCGTCCTACATACATTTTAAATTTCTGGACAAAACAAAAAGCTGAATATCTCGGAATACTTAGCCAGTTGGCCAAACCATCCTTTGGCACTTTTTAACACTGTGTCAACGATAGTGTAAAAAATCGATTTTGAATTTCTCCTCTGAAGGCCGAGCCCTGCAAATTATGTCGTCACCTTCTTAATCAAACTGTTTCCCTTTCTTGCCAATTCTCTTTTCTCCAAATTTTGGTTCAATCTGTAAACTTTCAGCTATCTGTTCGCTGTTCGCTGTTACCTGTGCAATAACAAGAAAAAACTTCTTCACTAAAATTCTCAACATCGCTTGATTGTCGAGGGATATAGTTGCTACTTTCACGGCCATATTTTCCGCTTGAAGGGCCTTACTTGCTGCGTTAATGGAAAAGAGAAGGTCATACCATATGACAACGCCTACAATTAGCTCGAAGCTCTCTAATTAGCTCACAGAAAGCGAGTGTGCTTCGCTCTTTGGTTTCAAAAGTGCTGGTGGTCACTTCAAGAAGTGCACTCTGACTTCTATCAGCTTAACACTCTCCACTCTACTTTCCCATGGAGTATCTGAGAGCTTTTTCACTGTTAAAATTGGTACCCTGTTCAAAGATTTCCCATACCTCAGTGGATGCACGAAAAACAATGTATATTCTTTGAATTACACCAAAAAATGTGAGTGCTTTTGCTGTAGATTTTGCCGCAGCTGATAGTAGAAGATTAAGACTGTGGGTAGCACTTTAGGATTGTGGATTGAACATCACTTCAATAACCTTTCATATTTGCGCCATTATCGTACCTTTAGCCTCTGCGAATATCGAGTGCTAGTTCAACTAGCTTCGACAAAACGGTTTCAGTCAAACTCTCTCCTGTTGCTGAAGTGACATTCAGAAAGTCGAGGAAGGGTTCTTGAACAGTCACTACGTCTTCTAATAAATTTATAAACCTAACAATCGATGTCAGTTGTTCATTATGGCTTGTATCAAGAGTACAATCAAGTATGACAGAAAAATATTTACCTTCGTTTACAAAATTAACAATGCTTTTTCTTACCTTGTTGGCAAGCGAACTTATGAGTTGATTTTGAATGTTTTCCGCCGATATAATGGTAATGAATTTCTTGAGTTTTTATGCCCTTAAATGTTTCTGCGAAACACCGTCAAATTCTGCTATCATTTCGATCAACCAAGAAAATAACCATTATTTTCTTGATAGAGCTCGTCGCTGGCTCCCCTTAATGGCCATATTATGTTGCGCTAAGGACCTGATGCTGAGTGTAATATTTTTTAGGACCTGACGCCAATGTTACTTCTTTTTTCCAATAGTTGAAGGTCAATTTGAGCAACACAACTTCTTTGTTTGAAACGTATCTCACATTCTATCCATTCTTTCAGCAGTTTATGCGTTTAAACTATAGTTCATGCTCTTGAAGCCGATTTCCTAAACGAACCCAATCACAGAGTCATTGACTTGAGAGCTTGTTTGAAGATACCCAAAAAGTTTACAACAAAAAAAAGAGACTTTGTTGGTAAATTTCGGTTACACAACCGACTTACGATCCCTTTTTTCTCCATTTGTTAAAGTTCTTGGGTAAAAATTAGTTGATAAATTTCTTCTGTTCTCATATAAGGGATACTCAAAATTTGCAATATTTGTAGGGCCTTTCTGTACTACTGCATTTGTCATGGAGGATATTAACGTATTAGACCCAAGTGCCTGGATCCGAATTTGTGATAACTTCACAACTGCTACTATTAGGCCTACCTGCATGTAGGACCACAGGAGGTCTGCATTCCAATGATTCGTGCTCACTTGCACCTAAAACACCACATGATGAGAGGCTACTGTTAATGCATCGTCCTTTAAGCACACTTTTGTCTTACTGTCTGAAGTTCCTGGTCGAATAAATTTTTCGAATGCACCTTCTTGTGAGTTTGAAAACTGTTCATATTGTAGCTTTTCCTTAGTCTTTCGGACACCTGAATTGTATTTTCTAAACAGTCCCTTCACAAGACATTCCTTTTGGCACTTCGAACATCACAGGACAAACAAAAACACTGTACCCGAGTGCACAAACAATACGTGAAACACCGTGAACTGGAAAAGTACCGTAGGTTCAATCTGACGGCAATGGACAAATCACTGTGTGAGAAACCCCTGTTGTCGGAAGAATGTAATGCTTGATTCCTAGATACAACAATGAGTAGAAAGGGTGCGGGTAGGAGCTACGAAACAATGGATGGCGTACCTCTTAATCTGCAAGTGAGCAATAATCATATGTCGACAATAGATATTACAGAAGGGCATCAGTGCCATAGCCCCTGGTTTTCTCGATACCGATGCAAGCATAATTTTCTGAGACCTACTCCAGTGGCCATAGTTGTGTCACAATTTGTACATCACTGATTAACTTTACATTTGAAGTAGTTTCAGAAGCATCTTACTTTATTTTTTCAATTTATCTGTAATAACAAAATTACTCGTGACAATTTTCAAACTATTTTCTACTGTTTGTCTCGGGACCCCTAGAAACCCGGGGCCCTTTGTGATTGCAGCGTTTGCACACGCCTAATGCTGGCCCTGCCAGTAAAGTGACGCTTACCTAACAGTGTGTTGTGCCCAACAGTGCATTCTCAATTAGTTTTGTATGTCCATCCTTCTGATAGGAGGTCTTTGGGACGACGGATATTTACTATTGAGAGAAAAGGAAACGCCCTCAGCCGTAGTTGTGGTTTTATTTATTTTTGAGTTGATGGTTAGAGTTTTCAGATAGTCTGCGTATCCAGTTATGCTGGCCACTGATGCGATATATGAAGGGATCGTGTCAACCCCTTCGGCTTCAACTCCAGTCTGAAGATGGCTCATTGAAGCGCCGAAACCAGTTGCAATAAATATAAAATCATAAGGCCTGGCGAAGACGATATATTTTCTCAGTATTCTTAGTTACGGTTTGACGCTCTAAGTTCTCTCTGAATCGGTCGATGTAAAATTTGTTCTGTTGTTAGCAACAAAATTGTTAAAGTCAGCTTGAGACTTAACAAATCGTAAGAGCATATCAAAAATGTTTCAGTATGACCACTTGTTTCTGGGCTAAGAACGTTTTCTGTGAATGAATAGAATTGTCCCATACGAGATAGTACAAAAGCTAACAGCTCTTGGCGTTCAGTGTGGTTCAATGGAGTTACGCTTCTGCACAAAACCGTGAACATCATAATCCCAAGATAGCTTTACATCTATTATCAGTCCTAATTCTTTAAAATGTCTGACTTCACTTACTTACTGTTTGACAGCTTTTGGGCAGTAGAATCAGAAGCTGGATGCACTGCGCTTTGTTACAGTTAAGCGTTAATCTATTTACTAGAGGTCACATGCTGTTACTGACTAGCCTATGAGGTAATCTAGTTTCATATTCGCCAACTAAGGGCCCAGACATTCAGCTGTAGTGTACGGAGTGGATTGTGATGTTCACCAAGTAGTTGCGCATCCTCTGGTTCGGGCACTCCTGCTTCTCCTTTTTCCAGAGACACCAGTGCTCCCTCTTGATGGTTCGTCCAGGAGCCGCACTTACTTAAGCATTCTCCTACGAGATGCCTTGTCTTTTAAGTCTGTTTCTGCAACTACCAGTTCCTGGAGATACTTCAGCACTTCCATCAATCATTGTGACTTCGTTTTCCTCTTTTGCCATCGCGGGAGAAACTGACTAATCTACTTGTCAGCCGGCCGGTGTGGCGGAGCGGTTCTAGGCGCTTCTATCTAGAACCGCAAGATCACTATGGTCGAAGGTTCGAATCCTGCCTCGGGCATGGATGTGTGTGATGTCATTAGGTTAGTTAGGTTTGAAGTAGCTCTAAGTTTTAGGGGACTGATGACCTCAGACGTTAAGTCTCACAGTGCTCAGAGCCATTTGAACCATATACTTGTCTCCTTGCTGGGATGCATCATGCAGACATGTTAATACCGGCTCAGAAATCTGTTCTTTGCTACACCTATATTTTTTTTTTGTGTTCGTAGTGTCCCTGGTTTGGTCGTCTTACAATCATTACCTTCTTTGACTCGTCCCAGCATCTGTCTCGTTATATTTCTCTCCTGGATTTAAAGCTTGTGTATGAATCCCATCGTGTTGTGTACTAGACATTCTGGAGCATATAGAGCTACATGAATGACTCTCTGTAGAACTTGATTTTCATTTTACTGGAGGGAAACATCTGCATCTGCATCTACATCGATACTCGACAAGCCACCGTGTGGTGCGTGGCGGACGGTTGCCTGTACCATACTTGTCATTTCCTATCCTGTTCCACTCGCAAATAGAAGGAAGGAAAACGACTGTCTATATGCCACCTAATGAGCCCTAATTCCTCGCATCTTCGTGGTCCTTACACGCAATGTATTTTGACGTCAGTAGAATCGCTCGGCAGTCAGCTTCAAATGCCAGTTCACTAAATTCTCTCAACAGTTTTCTTCGGAAAGAAAATCGTCCTTCCTCCAAGGATACCCACTGAGTTCCCGAAGCATCTCCGGAACACTTACGTGCTGTTCTAACCCACCGTTACAAAATCTAGCAGCCCGCCTCTGAACTGCTTCGATGTCTTCCTACAATCCGTCCTGGTCTGACATCAAACACTCGAGCAGTACTCAACAATAGGTCGCACCGCGATCGTATATGCCGTGTTCTTTACAAGTGAACCACTCTTTCCTAAAATTCACCCAATAAAATGAAGTCGACCATTTGCCTTCCCTACCACAGTTCTCACAAGCTCGTTTCCATTTCATACTGCTTCACAACCTTACGACCAGATATTTAAACGACTCTACATCGTCAAGCAGGACACTATTATTACTGTAACTGGACATTACAGATTTGTTATTCGTATTCATCTGCATTAACTTACATTTTTCCCCGTTAGAGCTAACTATAATTAATCACACGAACTAGAAATTGTGTGTAGGTCGTCTTGTATCTTCCTACAGTCATTCAACTTCGACACCTTACCGTAAACCACAGCATCATCAGCAAGCAACTGCAGATTGCTGCCACCCCGTCCTTTCTCTTCATAGCATCACAGCGGTGCATCGACGATATTCTATGGCCTGTTTAATTGTCCATCAAAGTAAGCCTTCTTAGGCTTGTATTTAACCAAGGTAATGCCCGCCCGCACACTAAGAGTGTTTCTAATACTTGTCCTCATCCTTGCCAAACCCTATCGTGGCCAGCAAGGTCTCTGGATCTGTCCCCAATTTGAGAACATTGGGGCCATTATGGGTAGAGGTCTTCAAGCAGCTCGAGAGTTTGACAATCTAATGGACAGAATTTGGCACGATTTTCGACAGGAAGATACCTAACAGCTCCATGAATCAGTGCCATTCGAATAACTGCTTGCATAAGGCCAGTGGTCCACCAACGCGTTATTTGTAAGGTTCTTTCTCGTGAATAATCATCCAATTTTCCGAAATTGTAATAAGTTGTTTTTCTGTATCTGTACGCGCACGATCTCCGTCTCATTCGTATAATTCATTCGTGGCGCGTCTTTTTTGTATTAATCTGTCTATGAGTGACTATCCAGAGCGACCTTAAGTGGAATGACCAAATAAAACAAATAGCAGGGAAAACAGATGTCGTTCTGAGATTCATAGGAAGCATTTTAAATTAAGTGGGAGATAGAGAAAATCCAACGGACAGCGGCATGTTTCGTCACGAGATCGTTTAGTTCGCGCCACAGCGTTACAGAGATGCTCAATAAACTGCAGTGACAGGCGCAACAAGAGAGGCGTTGTGCATCACGTAGAGGGTCACTAATTAAATCTCGAGAGACAACTTTCCGTGAAGAATCGAACAAGACTTCACTTCCTCCCAGATACGTCTTGCAAAATGACCACGAGGAAAATATTCGAGAAATTACTGCTACTACAGAAGTTTACCGAGAATCATTCTTCCTACTCGCCATTCGTGAATGGAAGAAGGAAGTGGGAATCATTAGAGCACTAGAAGTACTTTCCTCCACATACCATCAGGTGGGTTGCGGAGTAGTGATGTAAATCCTAATCTATACACTCGCTCGACTCCACTAGTGTGTTCAGATAAAATGGTTACCTAAATCGGTAAATACAATGCGTTGCAAGCTACTGTACGGTGAACACTGTTACTTGCCACGTAATAATTAAGCATTTCATTCGTTGTACACGTCCGCCCCAGTAGTTGAATGGTCAGCGTGACGAACCGTCGTTCTAACGGGCCCGGTTTGATTGCCGCATGCGTCGAGGATTTTCTCCGTTCAGGGACTGGGTGTTGTGTTGTCTTCATCATTATTTAATCCCCATCCCGCGCGCAGGTCGCCCAATGCGGCGTCGAATGTAATAAGACCTGCACCAAGGCGGCCGGACCAGCCCGCAAGGGGCCTCCTGGCGAATGACGCCAAACGCTTGTTTCCATTTTCCATTCCTTGTAAACCAGATAATTTGTACAAGGAGAGGTTAATAGTGTACGTTTTCAATTTTCTTATGAGCTGGTTGGGATTCCTCGTTTCTTACTTTATTTCAGATAGGAGCTTGTTGGGTACCTTTGCTGCGATTACTTGAATCTTATTTTTGTGTGTTCAGTTTTGGCGGAGCAGATCGCAGTGGACCTAGAACTAATTTTTATTACCAGCAATAAAAGTCATTGTGGATTAAACGTGCAGACAAGTAAGTCTGCTCGTGTCCAACGTCTATAAAAAGGCCTGTGGTAGCTTTGCGGTTGTCTAATTTATACAATATTCTTCCCTCTCGCTTCTGTTTCATAAACATTGTGTTCACTTCAGGTGCACTGCCGCAGAACGTAATTCCATAAAGCAGAAGGGATGCGAATATATTCGATATCCTTAGGTTACTCAGTAGGAGACATTTTTAGAGGGAAAATATAAATTGAGCTTCTTTAGTAGTTTATCAACTCGTTGTCTACATTTCAACCTGTTTTTATTTAGTTGAACAGGGTGATTTTTCAGTGGAATGAAAATTTATTTGCACGCAATCCAAGGCACTTTCGACATGGTTCACGATGTACTATCTCCTTGTCCGTACTTAAGGGAATCATTGTTGCTATGGCAAAGTGAAAGATATTACTCGGAAGAGACTTCAGTTCTGGTTCTACTGGTCTTGTTTCTCGTAAAGAAATAATGACTGCCTACCGGTTTGCTGCAATCTGAGCCTCCACTGAGATGCTGTTAGCGTGGCGCAGGGAAAATGCTGGATCGACGGACCGAAAGCATTGATTTCGCACCGTGACGAATATTCCCCCACCCTTTATCCGTAAAACAGGCCGCTTGTCACGCTTCTTTTGAATGGCTTCAAGCACAGTCAGCGAGCTGCTATACCTCCCTCTTCACACCCTCTCTGCTGCAGTCAACGGTTATGGAAGATCAGGGTGCAGTTCGGACACATGCGTCAGTAGTGTTTATCGTCGACTTTCCTAACTCCAGAGTGCGGTTTAGATTCGTTGACCAAGTCTTTAAGCTATTAACGAAAGACAGGCTACATCAGTCAGTCGCAAATTCACTCTTTTTAATACAGATCTAGATATTAGCTATTTAATAGCTAACTTCAGTGCTAAAAATAAGATGAAATTACACGAGAATCAGTACTTAATAGGTGTAAATTCAAACCACCATGACGAAGTTACGTAACGTATCATTAAAATCGAATCGTGCAGGCTCTGTAAGCTTTTTAACTCACATGCTGTTGTACCATTTTACAACGTACACTGTCAGATTCTAGGTGAGGCTGTTGCTTGCAGAGCAGTGCAAGCAGCCTCACCTTACGCCATATGGCTAATGCAATTCCCTCTATAGCACTAAGATCAACTCAAAGTTACCAGTACAATCTTTTTATTAAACTGATATCAAATTTAAAAAGATACTACAACCAAATAACCTGTATTAAAATTAATAATTTTAGCATTTAGCTAGTTACATGATGAAAAACTACAAAAACATTGAGCTTGTGCGAAATTATGCACTGACAAACATCAAAAGAATTTAAAATATTTTAAAAACATTTTTATAAAACTATATACTCACACAAGTCTAGCTTAATCGGTCTTAATCATTAATTATTATATTTCCATTTGTTGACATTATGTGAGCACATTAATTAACGGAAAATCATCCTTTGAACTGCAGTGCCTTAGCTGTTGAGAAGAACTGCTGTATACAAGCTGCCTTAAATTTTAACTACCAGAATATTAATAAATGTATATTGGGTGCAATCGACGCTAAAAATGTGAATATGCAAAACAAAAGGGACAAAGTGGAAGACTACCAACGACTACAAGTAGCAATAAATTTAGTTCTCATATTACTAATTGCCAAGTATTGTCATACAATGAGGGGAGTTGTTAGGTAGAGCTGTGTTGTTCTGTGCCACCAAGCATGTAGTTATAGGGAAGCTCTCAAAAATGGTTGCTTTCAGTCACCTCCCACTCATTGAGCAGGCGGTTATCAGATCTCAGATGAAAAATAATCTCCATTTCCTGGAGGAGGTTAATAAATCTCACATACGACTGCAAGAATGAAAGATTATGCACTGTCTCAATCAGATGCGCAGCGAAGTTAGACTTTTCAACCATATCACATCTGTCCAAGGCCACATGTTCCTCAAACCTATTTTCTAGTCTTTCTCATGCTTGCCCCACATAACAGGCGTCACAGTCTGAACATTTTGCTTCATGCACAGACGATTAGTGAAAAATACTTCTTCTGTCAATACTGTTAGTTAAAATATGCACAAGGCTTTTTTCACCTGAGAACGAAACCATTGTCTTATGTTTGCTTAAAAATAATGCTATTCTTTGTTAATTTTACAGTAGTAAGGCAAAAAAAGGTTTTTATTATTGCTGTCTTCCAGTTTATTGCTAGATTTCTTTTCTTTTGGCATTCATTGTACCACTCTAGCTAGTTACGCAGATTCATACAAGTTGTTGTTATTCAGTAATGTAATATAATTCAGTAATAATTCAATAAGACAATTCAATAGTATGTAGTTATAGAAGGACTATTATTATTTATTATTATATGAAGAGTGTTTTGCTCTTCTGCCTGCCCAATACTTCAATCTTTCTGATATTTTCTTTCGTTCTTCGTCTAAGAATACTATTCCTGTAGCCCTTTTAGTGATCTTCGTTTGTAGACTGGTTTGTGTGTTTTGCAGTAATCTGGTTCTCTATGTTTAGTTTTTAGGTTATGTACTGTAATCTGAAGTTCTCTTAAATCATTCTTATTATCTGTAGTCCATTTAATATTGCTCTTATTAGTCCACAGTTTTTCTATTATTCCTTTGCTTATTGTGTTTTCTGGTGTTCTCATCAGACGTCCAAAGAATGAAATACGTATTTTCTTGATCGTTTTCTCGTATACAATTTCAATCGAAGCTATTGTCTAATGACCATTTACTTCATAATATGTTCTAATTATTCTTCTTTCTGTCTGTAGCATTTTGGCCATTTCTACTGCATTAGTTGAAGATGGTTTCAGGTATTTAAGTTATTTCTGTTTGTGTAACTCTTTTACAATGTTTTAATTTTCCATCTATGGATTAACTTTCTTTGTTGTATGAAGTTCCGCTAATGTAATTTTCTTTCTACAGTTTTTTTTTACTTTTTTCTGGCATGCTCGATTCTCATTTAGATTTTAAGTTACGGTTTCACTTAAGTGTTTAGTTTTATCATTAATTTTGATTTTTTGTTTTCCTGTTGTTATTATTTTGCAAGTGGTGAGTCAGTTAGCAGTGCACAGTTGAACAGTAATACTGATAGACAATCAGCTTCTCTTAAGTCTGTTTTTATAAGGAATGCCTTGGAAAATTCTCTTCTAAATGTCACTTTAAATTTGGTGTTGGTTAGAGTAAGTTGAATTAATTTAATTAGTTTTGTATAGAGTCCCTGATTTTTTAAAATTTTTAACACTGAAGGTCTATGGAGACAGGCATGTGCCTTCTTAAAACCTACAAATTTTATTGCCAGAGGTTTGTTCCATTCCCTGTAGTTGCCATAATCAATTACAGTTTCTCCATGGTCTGAAACCTCCCTGGTTTTCCCGTAAGTCTTGTTCTAGCTGCTCCTTCATTCTTCCATGTGGGACTGTGGCTGGAATATTCTATGTGCAGAGATTCCTGTATAGTGACCTGGATTACTCTTATTACCCTTCTTCTGTCATGACTGTATGATAACTGTGGCCGAATGTTCAGGGATTGGCTCTGTTATTACAATTTTTGTTAGAGCCTTGTGCAAGGAGGTCTTGACTGTGTCGCTTGAATATATCCGTTTTAACAAAAGCGCGGTCTTCTCCACTTGCCTTATAATTTTTTTGTTCTTTGAGGTCTTTATCCACTTCTTGGAAAGCTGGGGGTTCTAATACCTTAGGTTTGATTTTTTAGGATATTTTCGTCGATATGTAAGAGTTCCTTCGGTTCTTCACTATTTAAAAGATTATAAAATGTTTTTGCCATGCTCTCAGCATGTCCTTTGTTACTTTATACCATTCCTTTATGTTCATATTTCAGTATTTGCATATGCAGCTTATATTGTTGTAGTAGTTTCCCATAGATTTTATAGTAGTTCCTGAAACTAGTTTTGTGACAATTATCCTCTACAGAGTTTATTATGTCTTTATGGAATCTTCTCTTAATACTCATAATATTTTGTGTAAAATTTTTGTGCGAACTTTTTCTTTCATTTTCGCAGTTGATGATATTTTCTCCTGTTTTGTGTGTTTGAAGCTTTATCCATGCTGGGGGTCTCTCTTCGAGGAATCTGTCACATTTTGGTGTCCATTATGGAAGTTTTTCTTCGTGGGTTCAAGCTAGCTAGATTCTCGGCTTGTTTGCTGAGACTTGGTACCAGTTTTTCTAGATCGTCTGTTACTTGAATGGTTCGTGTTTTCTGTTAGTATTTTTCGTTTTAATTATCTACTGTGGGTCGTACCTCCTTCTTGTTTTATCAGTTTTTGTATTCGTTTTCTTTAATGGAGTAAACTTGATTGTAAGTTTAGCTAAGTACTGGTCTCAATCTATGTCTACTCTTTTCAATAATTTAACATTCTAGATTTATTGATAGTAATAGGTCATACATCTTGTTCGTGCTTCATTTCAGTTTTACAATAAATTTCACATAATGTGGCAGATTTTCATACA
Source organism: Schistocerca serialis cubense (assembly GCF_023864345.2). NCBI lineage: Eukaryota > Metazoa > Arthropoda > Insecta > Orthoptera > Acrididae > Schistocerca > Schistocerca serialis. The sequence continues at coordinate 880,701,356 of NC_064639.1, forward strand.
CATTCGCAATGTATTTAATAGTACCTAGTTCTATTTCAGGTTAAGATATTTGAGTGGGAGTTTGAGTAGGTGATTAATAGCAAAAAGGGGAAAAACGATTTTATGTGGGCTTGGTTGATGATTTACAACAGTGTCTGCGCAATAATTTTTCCCCAAAGATCTAAAAACCAAGTTTTACATTTTCATCCTTATATTCAGATCTAACAAAGTAATGAAGACATTGACTTCCAGTTCACATTTACACTAGATTTTCTCATGTAAATCACTGTAGTTAGTGGCGATGTCACAAATAAAGACATTTTGCCATTCACTAACAAAAGCGTATCGACTACATATCTGAAACAGCACACAATTTTTTCTGTTAAACTGGGATTTTCTATTTTCAAGGTAGTTGATGAAGACATAGGCCAGCAGACCAGAAACGGAGATTCTCATGTCAAGTCCGCCAAACAGAGTGTATCAAAAAGAACCATCCGATTTGGCACGTCTAAATTTCTGAAACTAATAAACATATGAAATGAATTTTGTTTCTTGATGAACAGGAAACTCAAAAGAAATTTTTTTCATAGCTTTCCATAGCTGTTCAATACGCCACTCTTGAGATGCACGGCGTATGTCAGTGCAATATTCAAATTGTTCCCACACTGCAGTAAGCATGTCTTGAGTTACAGATTCCACAGCCGCTGTTATGCAATGTCTCAGTTCATTCAGGTCGTTGGTAACGGGGGCACATAAACAGAGTCTTTTATAAACCCCATAACAAATAATCACATAGAGTCAGGTCCGGCGACCTTGGAGGCCAGTAATGTAAGGCTGTACCATTTGGTCCAGTGCGACCGATCAGTCGTTCAGTACACCTTTGATTTAAATATTTCCGCACTTCGAGATGTCAGTATGGCGGTGCCCCATCCTGTTGGTAAATGGAGTCGGTGGAATCTCTCGAACTGTGGGAAAAGAAAGTTTTCAACCATATAGAAATATGTGCTTCCTGTAACAGTGTTCCTGGCAAAGAATAATGGACCATACACCTTCTCCTGTGAAACTGCAAAAAACACATTAATTTTGAAGAGTCCCTCTCATGTGGTACAATCGCATGTGGTTGTTACGTACCCCGTATTCTCCCATTATGACGGTACCTTTACATTTAAATGGAACGTTGCCCCATCGCTAAACACTAAGCCTGAAAGAAAAGTGTCATCCTCCATCTTGCCAAGAACGAAATTACAGAACTCCGCACGTTGTTGTTCGTCACGTTCACGAAGAGCTTGCAGTAGCGGAATTTTGTATGGTTTCATGTATAAACGTTGACGCAGACGGACCTCGAGGGCATGTTGAGCTGTCGAGCTGCACGACGAACGGATTTATTTGGACTCCTTGTGAAACTACGGCAAATGCGTTCGACGTATGCGTCAGACACTGGGGGACAGCCAGGCGATTTGCCTTTATACAAACAACCTGTATCTCTGAATTGTTCATGCCATAGTCTAATACGCTGTGCTGTAGGATGATCCACACCATACTTAGTACGAAAGTAACGCTGAACAATTGTTCCTGACCCTCACTAAACAAAGCATACAACAGAAAACTCTTACTGTTGTCCACATACCATTTTTATTAGAACGGAAGAGGATGCACACGGCCGCTACCTAGCGGGAGCCATCCAAAGCTCGAGACTTTTCTCTTTCCAACAGTACGCTGTTCACGCACATATCTCAAATGACATAATAGTTACGAATTTTTTTTAAAATTGGATGATCCTTTTTGATACACCCTGTATTTCATGATTAAATTTAAAATAATTATACCTCAGAACTAGTGACAAAGATCGATGAAATAATTAATTTCTTACCTAGAAAGCCTGTTCTTTTCCTTTCCATTTTTCTTCATAATTTTAGTGGTGTTGTTAACTGGAATATTAACGTATGGGTTCACTACGTCTAAGGAGATAAATTTCGAGTCTAGTGATATTGGTATGTTACGAATGTTGGCGGCCAAATCACAACTATGTTTGACACATTATTGTTTACTGTAGTGAAAACGTTTCTTTAAAAATCTGAGACATATCGTGATAACTTCACTGAAAGGACTACAACTGTCATTGTCTTAAAGTCATATTAAAAAAAAAAAAATTATGCAGAGAATTCTTCCCACCTAGAGAAATACACCAGCTTAAGGTCATAAACTTACGTTCATCCTCACTTACGGCCCAGCTTAAGATTCATAAGGAAATTATACCTTTAAGACCGATTGTTGACAGAAGAGGTGGTACTTTCTGTTAAGTTGCCAGGAAAGGTTTCAGTTTTTAAAAGAAACGTTTTGACTACAGTAGACAATATCCTGTCGAAAATAATTTGGACTTGCTCACCAATTTGGTAACACTCAAATTAATAAAAACCGTATCTTTGTAGTAAGCTCTCCGGAAGACTGCTGGCTGATACACAAACCACTTTCCATAGTCTAGGCGACTCACAAAACACACCTATACTGGACAGCATCAACTGTACATCCCGTTATAATTAAGAAATAACAGTAATATGCAATAACAAGTGGCAAAGAGACTCGCAGATTTTAAGCTATTTCGTGCAAAGACAAACGCAAACGCTAACAAGCGACTCTTACATGAAAATCGCAAAGGCGTGCCAGGCTGCAGCCATGCACCGATGAGGAACTCTCCACCGATTGAGACACGAGCAGTGGCTGTGCACTCATCCAAAAGTCTCCACCTCCAAACTCTAAGCGAACACCGACTAGAATTAGTCTCACACCTCTCAAAATTACAGTAGTAGGGGAGAAAATGACAAGGTTTGCCAAAGGGACAACTGAAAATCTGCTTCTTTCTTTCTGCGTACAGGGAAAGCCTGCAGAATTTTCTCATCCAACAGTAGTTGTATTCTCTGTTAAGAACTTCGCTGAACTTGACAGAATACCAGCCCTCGCCTTACGATTGGCCGAACGATATCTGGGCGCATAAATGCAGCTCGCTTCCCACTCTGTTAGCGGTAATGTCTGGGTGGCCTTGCCTCCGTCTTCTCGAACGACCTACGGCCTTTGTTCGAATGCCTCAGGAGCTGTCGTTGCTAGCACGGCTTCGGAAGGCGCTTTTGTAGTACTCAGCTTAACAGACACTCAAAGCGGCTTACTCGCGCGACCGCTGCCCTTTGAGAACTTCTGTTGGCAAACCTCGCGGTATTCCGCTGTTGTCAACCCACTAACAAAGACCCTCAGGTGGCACACCTTGCCACATTGCACGAACTGAGGAAAACACGAGGTAACATGCCGGAAGTCATAGGTCCTGCTTTTCACCTCAGAATCTTTACGAGAAAATCTGAATTTTGTGGTAAGGACTATGGGACCAAACTGCTGAGGTCATCGGTCCCTAGGCATACGCACTACTTAATATAACTGAAACTAACTTATGCTACGGACAATACACACATTCATGCCCGAGGGAGGACTCGAACCTGCGACGGGAAGCTTTATGAGACTACAACATAAAATTATTATATGTTTTGTCGCTTAGTGTTAGTGACCTGTGTCGTCACACCATTATACGTTCGGGAAAATATCATCCACTCCATGCTGAAGATAGCAAGAGTCGAAAAGAGCGAAAATCATCGCATAGTCAGGTTAACAACTCACTTACCCAACTTGGTGACAGGAGAAATATACATTTGAATGCATACAAAGTTTGGGCTCAGGAAAGGTAACGGCATGAGAGAATCCGGTGTGACCTAGAACATGATAATGGAAGCGAGACGGGGGAAATACCAAGGCGTGCTCGACCCGGCAAAAGTGTTCGACATTGTAAGGTGCTGCAGCACGTTCGAATTTCTGAGAAGTATAGGGGTAAACTACATAGAGAGACGTGTAATACACAGTATGTGCAATAGCCAAGGGTGAACAGTAACAGCGGGAGACTAAGAACGAAGCGCTCGTATTGAAACGGTGTAAAACTGGATTGGAGTCTCTCGCACCTTCTGTACAAACTGTACACTTAAGAAGCATTCAAGACAGGTACTAAAATTGTGGGTGAAAGTGTATCAACGATAAGATTCACTCGTGTCACTGGTGTCTTCAGTGAAAGTGAAGAAGAATTACAGAATATTTTGAATGGTAAGAACAGTCTAATGAGTACAGGATATGGATCGGAAATAAACCGAAAAAAGACAAAAGTTATGAGAAGTCGGAGAAACGAGAATGTCGAGAATTTAACATCGAAATTGGTGATCACGAGGTAGACAAACTTAAGGGATTCAGCTCTATGGGAAGGAAAACAACCTATGACAGAAGACGCATGGAGAACATAAACAGCAGACTAGCGACATCAAATAGGGCATTTCTGGCCAAGACAAGTCTTCTAGTATAAGACATAGACCTTAATTTGTGGCCGGCACTAGAGGCCGAGCGATTATAGATGCTTCAGTTTGGAACCGCGCGACCGCTACGGTCACAGGTTCGAATCCTACCTGAGGCATGGATGTGTGTGATGTCCTTAGCTTAGTTAGGTTTAACTAGTTCTACGTTCTAGGGGACTGGTGACCTCAGATGTTGAGTCCCATAGTGCTCAGGACCTTAACTTGAGAAAGAAATTTCCGAGAATGTAGGTGTGGTGCACACTACTGTATTGTACTGAATCATGGAGAGTAGAAAATCTCGGAATAGAAAAAATTGAAGCGTTTGAGATGTGGTCAGAAGAATGTCGAAAATTAGGTGGACAAATAAAGATAACGAACGAGAAGGTTCTGTGCAGAGTAAGCAAAGAAAGGAACGTATAGAAAACCCTGATAAAAACAAGGGACAGAATGATAGTACGTGTGCTTAGACATCAGGTAATTCCATGATATTAGAGGGAGCTGTAGAGGGCTAAAACCGTAGGGGAAGACAAAAAATTGTATATCTAGCAAATAACTAAGTGCGGAGAGTGCTAGCGCTACTCTGACAAGATGAGTTTAGCGCAGCCAGAGGCGTTCGTAGTGAGCCACATCAAACCAGTCGGAAGACTGATGAGAAAAATAAAAAAAAAAAAATAAAAAAACTGGAAATTGCCATTCTGATTAATTATGTCCTCAGACAGTGGTATTTCCAGTGAATCATTAAGGAAAAAGCCGAAAACTTTGACCTATAGGCTTCAATTTTTATGTCATTGTATTTCTTAGAATGGTGAGTAGAAATAATATGTTTGCGACAGGATTTGCTGGCTTGGAGGAGAACGAATATGCCGCCGGAATTCCTTGATGCACTCCTGGACAATGCTCGTTTCTGCCTTATGTAAAGCTCGATGGAGAAGTTTCGTTTTGAAGGCCGTAGTCCAGAGTCGGTATGCCAATCAGGCAAAACTGCCGTGAGGACGCAGCAGACTGAGCTATGTGTTTGCTAAGACACTAGGTCCTGTTGCGTGAAGAAAACTGTAGCTGTTTGCTGCACAGCCTCGTTCTACAGGAACTGTCGACCCTTCAATGGCTTTTTCAAGGACCGAAGGTGTGATATTCGCATGAGGATAGATGAGGACTACAAGGCGGGTGCTCAGTTGCCTTCGCCTTGAGTAGGTGCAACTTCTATGTAACGACATTTTCGATATGGCATCGAAAGGCGACCTGCACAGAACTTAGTGCACCATTCTACAACGCTACGTATCGACAGACATCATGCCCCATACACATTCTTCATTCTACGATTGATGTCTACGGTGTAAGAGGTCCATGATTAAGGAATTTGTTGCTAGCGCACTCGAGCAGATGTAATTTCGATGGATTGCTCACGCGCTGCCTGCGATATGTGAGCTATAAGAGAATCTCAGACCAAAGAGCTGTGTTGTCAGCAGTAGGAACTGTGTAGCTGTAGGACTAAGTAGTAGAGAGCAGTCTGGTGTATCAAGTTGGCTGGGCCGGTCGTGAGAGCGATGGCGGTGCCTGAGCATTGTAGTATAAGGTAAAATCAGCCTCGCGCATATGTAGTATTGTTATATCAAGTCCCATGTGAATGTTTTTAAAAAATCTCTTAATATTAATCTTTCCTATAAAAATTAACTTTTGACAATCATTCATTTCAATTTAAAGAATTTACTAATTTCTCCAATCCATGGTCATCCCGATTATTGTAAAAAAATTTACCAGGTTATAATTGAGTCACAATTTTTTATTGAGAGATTAGTCACATTTTATTATTGATAGGTTACGGAACTTAACTGTTGGGAGGTTAGGCTGAATGTGAATTATATACTTAAATTTTTTACTGTGGGGAGGTTATTATACATATTATTCATCTGTGGGGAGGTTACAACCGCTGGGTGCTTTTTGCCCGCCAAGAAAAGAATAACATCACATTGGTCCTGTTTGGACGCATTTGGAAATAACGACGCCAAGCATTTACCACATGCAAGTGGGAAAGACATGAACGCCACACAGATCCCTTGTCTACGTGTCTGTGTTTATACGCCCGCATCGGAGTCGCGATGCATTGCTCATACATTGAGGTGACAGAAGTCATGGGATAGCGATATACAAGTATACAAATGGCCGTGGTACCGCGTATGCAACGTATAAGAGGGCAGTCTATTTGCGGAGCTGTTGGTTCTACTCGAGTGATTCTTTCCCGACGTGATTATGGCCGCAATACGGGAGAGATGTGGTGCTATAGACGAATGTTGAAAATTAGGTGGACTGATAAGGTAAGGAATGAGGAGGTTCTACGCAGAATCGGAGAGGAAAGGAATATGTGGAAAACACTGATAAGGAGAAGGGACAGGATGGTAGGACATCTGCTAAGACATCAGGGAATGACTTCCATGGTACTTGAGGGAGCTGTAGAGGGCAAAAACTGTAGAGGAAGACAGAGATTGGAATACGTCAAGCAAATAATTGAGGACGTAGGTTGCAAATGCTACTCTGAGATGAAGAGGCTAGCACAGGAAAGGAATTCGTGGCGGCCGCATCAAACCAGTGAGTAGACTGATGAAAAAAAAAAAAAAAAAAAAAAACGGGAATTAGGATACTTTAAGAGCTAGACGCATGGGACATTACATTACGGAAATCCTTAGGAAGTTCTGTATTTCCAGATTCACAATATCAAAATTGAGACAAGAATGCGAAATTTCAGACATTTCCTCTTGCCATGGACATCGCAATGGACCACGACTTTCAGTTAACGAACGAGAGCAACTGCGTTAGCTTGGAGTTGTCAGCGCTAACAGACAAGCAACAATGCTTGAAACACCAGCAGAAAAAACTGTGAGACGTACGGCGAACGTATTCGTTACGACAGCGACGCCAAATTTCACATTAATATACTATGTCAACAAACGACTGAGGCGATTGCTTTGCTAGCAGGACGGCATCGCCTGCAGCGCTTCTCCTGGGCCTGTGAACATATCGGTTGGACCTTTTTTTCTGTCTTCTAACTGGTTTCAAGCAGCACGAATTCCTATCCTGCATAATCTTTTCATCTCAGAGTAGCACTTGCAAACGACATCCTCAGTTATTTGCTGTATATATTCCTATCTATGCCTTCCTCTACATTTATGACCCCCTACACCACGCTCTAGTATCTTGTAACTTATTCCGAGATGTCTTAGCGGATATCCTATCATCCTATCCTTCTTTCGGCGTTTTCCACACATTCCTTTCCTATCCGACTCTACACGCTACGTCGTGATTCCTTACCTTAAAGTCCCTATTTTTCAACTATTCTGTAGCACCACATCTTAAATGATTTGATTCTCTTCTGCTCCGATTATCCCAGAGTCCATGTTTCATTACTATACGATAGTGTCCTCCGAACGCACGTTCTCATTAATTTCGTCCTCAAATAATGGCCTATGTTTGATACTGATGAACTACTCTTGGCCAGGTATGCCTTTTTTGCCAGTGCTAGTCCGCTTTTTATGTACTCCTTGCTCCGTCCGTGTTTGGTTATTTTCCGTCCTAGGTAGTAAAATTCCTTTGTAAGGGTAAGGTGTTTTTATTTATTTTTTTTTTTATCCCTCACTTGAGAACAACTGTGTGAGGTGAAATGACCAGTTTATCGTCGCAATATTTCTCACCACATTACAGCTTTTCACACAGTTTTCAACTCGCCAACATAAAAACAGCGTAATGGAAAACGTATCGCCGCGCGGGATTAGCCGAGCGGTCTAGGGCATTGCAGTCATGGACTGTGCGGCTGGTCCCGGCAGAGGTTAGAGTCCTCCCTCGGGCATGGATGTGTATGTTTGTCCTTAGGGTAATTTAGGTTAGGTAGTGTGTAAGCTTAGGGACTGATGACCTTAGCAGTTAAGTCCCATAAGATTTCACACACATTTGAACATTTGATAACACATCTTGCCAACATCAAAAAGTGAAATAAGTTTATACACAATAATGTTAAATTTTAACTCTCTCAAGGAACATTCATCTTAAGCAAAATATTATGAAAGTTAAATTGCAGGTTTCTTTACATTAATCCTAACCACAATAAAGTTTAATTGGATGCTTCTTTACGAAATTGCTCCTACACATATGTTATGATGTTGGTCAGTACTACGAAAATCGTCCGATTCCGGTTCAAAGTTCGGTACTATTTAAGATGACAACCAAGTCTACGGTGTATAGTTAGTCAACTGACAAATTTGAGTGCAAGATTACCCAAGGCCGCTCGAGTTTACAGTGGACGCAAGCTGGTGAACCAATAAAGTTTACGCCTCTGCACGCGGTATTTACCTTAAGCTGTGGCGTACTACTGTCTGCAAGCCCGCTCTCTCCCACTGAAATTCCTACAAAACTAACCTGGCCTTTGCTGAACTTTCCAGCAGAAACTTTCCCTATGTTTCTCGTTATGTGAGAGAACATGTACTCAGCCCTAGTCTTATTATGTGGCCATATACAAGCGCTTGGTTGGAGCAGCATGCATATTATAGTGCCCTCTCAGTTCTCACAAGAACAGTTAACTAATTGGGCTTGTTCGTTTCTCCACAGTTAGAGCTAAACGTTGCTACAGCTGATTTAAGCTGGAGTGCAGCTGCTGTCAACGCAGTGTCCACACCAATTTCTCCTCTGCATCGTATTGAGCGTTTAGCGCTCTGTTCTGCACTTGACGCCAGTTCAGAGAAGAGTCCCCCACAAAATTTCTCTCTTGTCCTAATCATGGCAGAACTGCCTCCCTCCACTTGGGTTCCTTTATCACGTCACGGCTTTTTTCGACCAATACGAGCATTCCTTTCATTTTGGAGAAACACCCTCCACCAATCGCAACGTCCCTTCTATCAAACTGCGTCGAAGCTTCAATAGTTTTCTCCTTCCTAGTGAGTTTCCGCCAATCGGACGTTTTGTGCCCTTTCTAGATGGCTAAAGCACATTGACCTTTCCATGTGTCGCACTCGCTGGATAAAAACGCGTCACTTGCTTTTGTTTCTATCCTGCTAGAATTTCAAAACACAGTATTCTTCTCTGCTCTTGTACCGATGCCCTCGCTACAGGCGGCCCTCCAGCTTGAATCACCTAGCCTGGGGTCGCTGTCCTCTTTCCTGCCACCCCTTTAAGTGGTTGCTGGCATAACTCCCACAGCGCGGTTTCGCTACGCCATTGTGGAGCTGGCTTTTCAAAGCTAAAAGTGACTCGACTCACATTCCCTGTTCAACCTTCCACTCAAAGACATGCATTGTATAGGAATGGTGTGTTAATTACTGTTGATTAACTGCCATCCCTTTTTGCTTTGCAAATCGATAGGCAAATGTTCTCATACTTGTCGATTTACTTTAGGTGTCATCTTCACCTTCTCATTGCGATTTGTAAAGGTCTCATGTAAGGTGTGAATCTGACCATTTATTCTGCCACCTTAATATCCTCCTCCTTCCGTCTTCAGTTATGTATTGGGTCAATCAATGGTTTAGTAACTGACTGAAGACAGTGCAAAATTGGTTCAACTGCTGACTGTAGCAATTGAGATGTTTACTGACCAACTTCCTGTCTTAATATTTAGTATAATGTACACATTGGTTCTATTCAGTCTCCTACATTTACCTCGCACTTGATTTTCTCATCTTTTGTACTATTCTATTGAACTACCTTAAGGCATCATTTTCTTTCAAACATAGTTGACTACACTGAAATTCAAACATGTAGATATCTTTATAAATTTGTATCATTTGTAAATTCTCCTTTTTATTTTGAGACTGTTCTAGTTTATTCAGTTAATTTATTTTAAATGATGATGGATATGTATTGAAGTTGAGGAAACCTTCATTTATTACTTCTTTCTTTTTGATTACACATAACTAAAGCATGTTTAATTCTTACAATTAAACTTTATAAGCTATATCTCAATCTATCTCATGATTTTACAACTATAATCCTATTTATGACACTATTTACGTTCTCCAGAAATTTTAATTCTATGCATCATGACTTTACAAAAATTATCAACATTGACTTTCACAAACACTGAATTTCTAAACGTAATTTTTGTTTTACAAACCTCATATTGACATCCTGCAGTAGCTAAATCCATTCACGATTATGAATACATTACACTGAAAATTTGTTAATAGTAAGTTTTTATTTACTTAAACAAGTTAAAAAACCTGCAATATAAGAAAACATTATTTACATGCCAAAATGAGCAACCAAACATCGTTAATAAAGATTTATCACTAACACAGGGAAAGTTTACATTAACATATCTTTAAATACAATAAGAATTTAGACTATTGTTGTCCCTTTTATTACTCTTTTTTCAGATAGTAGTCTGTCACAGACAGTTCTTTCTCAATCTGTACCATGGTTCACTTTTTCTTCAAGTGTTTTGACATGTTTACGTCGAACGTGGAATGACAGTTGGCTCTGTGCCTCACCGTGTCTCCTTTGAGTATGGTATGACGCTTGGTATGCGTCTCGCCGCGTTTCTGTTGAGTGTGGCATGGCGGTTGCCCGTGCCTAGTCATGTTCCCATCGAGAACGGAATGGCGGTCGCCAGAGAGAAAGGTCTGAAAGTCTGAGTGTGTCGTGAATACGGGGTAGCCGTTGTTCCATTATGCATATGCCTGTGGTGCAGTTGAATTCGAGATCAGTTTTAGGCAGCCAAAACTTTTCCGCTTCCACATTCGTCGAATCCTTGTGCTGATTCGCCATAGGTGATTTCGTCGGTAGATTTCCATACGAATTGTTCTCTTCTATCTTTCTGGTATGCCATCTAAAAGTGTTGCAATCTGCCATAAAGAACATCGAATATATCTGCTGTTAGAACATCTAAATTATATTCTTGTTAATAGTTAAATGTAATAACGGTCATTTATGGGAAGGGCATTGAAAAGGTTTCTTGATCTCTTCTGGTCCAGGCTCTTCTTTCTTCCAAATCTTCTGCATTGTGTTTCTGTTCTTGGTGCTTCTTGCTGTCTTCTTACTTTTGTCTTCGTTCTTCTCTGGACTGGGAGTTAGGATTAAAGACCTGTTTAACATATTTATCTTTTCTCCGTTCTTATGGCGTCTTCTTCACAGTTGTTGTCTATTCTTCATTGTAATCGGTTGTGCATCTAGATAAGTTGAACAGCCTTCCATCCTTTACCTGCTCCGTCCCATGTGTTGTCAGGGATTGACAAGCACATGTTGAATTTCGTATGGTCTGATGACAGTTTCCGCTATTCTGCACAATGAGTTACAGAAACGCGCTTCTTCTTCCTGTGGTGAATCTAAGCCTCCGCTCGTTCTCGCCGTAATATGCCCACCTCCGTTCCGGTTCGGTGGACATTCTTTATCCCTTCGTTTGCAGCTTTGAATAGGAAGGAATAAAGCTCACTTCAGAGAGCAAGTTGCTTGCAATCAGGCTGCGTTGTACCTCTTCAAACTTTTCCACAGAGGAGCTATCCCCTAGGAACGTCGTTTCCACCAAGGCCCCTTCTTTTGTTATCTCGTGAGCTGACGTACCAGGCACTCACACTCGGTGTTCCTTTCTCTCATTCCTAACCGCTCTCCTCAGTCTCGTCGTCGATCTCGCCCCAATCATGCTGCACCTTGGCTGCTGACTTCATCTACTGTACGCGACAATCTTATTTTCCTTACATCCCTAGATTACGCTATCAGCTTTACACTGTCCACTTTACGAACATTAAACAAATTTTTTATATGACTTTACAAAAAGTATCATCAATTCTATCAAAATTAGCTTCCCCCTTTTTATTCATTTAATTTGTTCTACTATTAAGATAAAGGTCATGGTTTCCTCATCTTCATCACAATGGATAGTAAGAGTGAGATTGATGGTGATGATGGTTAGTATGTTAGCAACCCTCTTTTTCTTCATAACTACAGGTATAATATGTTGTTTTAAAAACTTCGCACCTTGACTCCGACTCCAGCGTCTTTTTCTCTGCAATCTCTTCTTTTTGTCCTTAGTTGTAACAGAACCTCACAATACACTTTTTATTTTTTTGTTATTACCCTTCAAAAACTGTCTTTATTGTTCTGTTGTATTGTTTTCAACCTCGTACTTATCCCTTCCTCCTAATATTTCGATCGGAAACTTTTACATTCCTGTCTTCCCTCTTTGTACTCTTCCATATAGAAATGTTTTCTGGGTGAACTTAAGCTCCTACTGTTCTACCTCCTGCCACTAAATAGCATGTCTCTTGCTTATCTTAATATTTCAATTCTCTTTCCTAAAAGTTACCTCCTTACGACTTCTTATTCTTCTTTCTCTCATTTTTCTATTTCAATATCAGATTCTGGTATCTTCCACAAATCCTATATGCTTCACATATTCCCCAAAGTATCTCTTCAATTATTTGTTCACCGTCCTAGATGGAACTAAAATTAAAATGTCTATCTCCTCCCCCCTTAATCGTCTACTTCCTACCTACTTCTTCACTTCTTTTCTTCTACAAAAATCAACTTACTCTCCCTTCACACTATATATTTAAGAGAGAATCTACAACTATTTCGTTAAACTATCCACATGCTGATCTTTATTTTTCTTCATACGTTCAATTCCTTCCCCAGAACACATTTAGTTTGCAGAACAGTTACGTTAGTTGTTACTTTCCTGTCTTCTCATCATCATTATTAATTTACCTCCTTACGAAATTTATTTTATTTAATTAATCGAGATAAGTACGAGTTAAAAGTTTTATTTGTGTGCATTTGCTCTCTTTCCTATTCTTTGATTTCAGGACATACCGTACAACTAAATTCTCGAGTGTACTCTTTTTTCTTTTGTCTAACCTTTGTATATAGAAAAGAATTCTACTTTCAACGCTGAAACCTTCCCATCGCTAGGTGCTAATTTACAAAATGTCTATGTTTTACTTTAGTTACTGGTGGGACTTCACTTCTAACTTAGGTATCACTATTGGTGTGGTCAATGGTGCTTTATCGTGATGGCATACTATTACTTTCTCCGTTTCGTATAAACGAATATTACTTTCTCCGTTTCGTATAAACGCGCTACATCTTCTACAGTTTGGTCATCATCATCAATTTTTGTCCTACTGTCTATATTAACCGTTTCTGACCTGTTCCTCATCATCGTCGGTCGGTTTCCAGTCAACTGAAGCCCAGCATGCTGGTGTCTGTATTCGATCTCCCATTAAACCTACTTCAAAATCTGGCTTATTAAAACTAAGACTACTTACATGTTTGATTATACAGTTCATTATTCTATCGAGTTGCTGGTGACTGGTCTTCTTACTGCTGATCTTGTCAGTTTCGTCCTTTACCTGGGTTTGGTGGCCTCACCTTGATTTCCTCTATCGGTTCCTTTCGCAAGTTTTTTTCCGCTGAAGTTCGATTTTCCCAAACTTTCTGCGTTCTGGCCATTCCACTTCCATCTGAATAACCTCGATTTGGCTGCTGTAAACCTCTAAAATTTCCGGCTTCGTTTGCACGGGTATTGTATCTCGGATCACCGTTACCACCATAGTTTCCAGGACCAAATCCTCAATTATTCCTCGGTCCCCCGAAACCATCGTTGTTATTTTCCCTCTGTACGTTACCAAAACCATAGTTATTATTGTTCTCCCATGGGCGATTACCACTCTTTACAAAACCATTGACTTTTCCTATGTTATTCTCACCTATGGAATTATTGTTAAAACCTTATTGGTTACTGTTACTCCCCATACTACTGCTTTCTCTGCTTCTACGTTGGTTTCTTGCGTCATCTTCACTGAAGATGAATTCAAGTTCTCTTAACATTCCTCTAAATGCTTATATGTTATCTCCTACCCTACCAACCAATGACTGCTAATAACGAAACGGTACTCCATTGTGCACATCCGTATCAGTTCCCCCTCACTGTACGGATTATCGAAGCACTGATTTTTCATTGTCATATCTTCGAAAAATCTAACTGGATTCTTTTCTCCGGAATTTTCGAACAACTCTTTCTGCAGCAACTCATACTTTATTATGTTTTGTGTTTATGTGGACCAGTACCGCTCCAAGAATGCAGTTTTAAATTGATCATATGAATGACAGTTCGCCGCTACTCTTTGCATGGTTTCCGCTATTGTGCATGGTTTCCGCTATTGCTCCGTCCATATGCCCACAAATGCAGTCAAGTTTATGGCTAAGTGGCTAGTGCTGTGGTAAACCGATCTGAAATTGATTTATGAACATGCGTGGATGTACGCTGTTCCCACTTTCTTTGTAATGTTGGAATTTTCTGACTGTCAAAAAGTGATGTCTTCCACCATACGGCGTTTGTATTTTCACTACATGACCCGTTCTTTTACTTGTGTCATATTTTCTTGTACTCGTTCTACCACATTTGGGCCTTGAGCTGACATATTTAGGTCCCATTTAGCATCGTATCTACGCAGTGTTGTGCAGTTGTCTACACCGTACCGTTCCTCGTGTATCGGATTGAAAGATTCATTTACATTTCCCCTTACTGGTTCCGTGTTTTGCCTTTCTATTATATTCACATTAGCTTGCGGTGCGTAACCTGTTGTGCTGTGACTCGGCAATTGTGGAATTGGTACATGTGTCGTCGCAAGTTGCTCTGCTCTCGCGTCACCCTCGTACTTTCGGAGGGTCGGCTGCCGCTCTGCTGGAATGCGCGCGTCTACCGTTCCTTGCTCCCCTGTCTGGTGTGACCGAACATCACCTACTTCGCTCCCCTGTGTTAACTGTTTCTTCCCAATTTGTTTTTGTTTTGCTTCAGTAACTATGGACGCAACCTCCTGTGGATGTACGACTGGAATCTCATGACATTTTTGTGTTTCCGCTAATGCTACGGAAGATTACACAACTGACTTATTACTTTCTGGATTGCTCTCCACTACTATATCGGATGATACTACCGATTCTGCCACCTCACTTCTACTTTCTGTAAGATTCTCGATACACTGTTTCAATTCTCTGCGAAGGTCTTCAAACTGTTTCTGATTTTTCGAGACTATGCTTTCAATGCGTGTGTCAAATCTTCTTAATCCGGCTGAATCCAGCTGAATCACCTGGCCTGGGGTCGCCGTCCTCTTTCCTGCCACCCCTTTAAGTGGTTGTCAGTGTAACTCCTGCATTACGGTTTTGCTACGTAGCTGTGGAGCTGGCTTTTCAAAACTAAAAGCGACTCTACTCGCGCTCCCTGTTCTACCTTCCACTCAAAGACATGCATTGTATAGGAATGGTGTGTTAATTACCACTGATTGACTGTCATCCCTTTTTGCATTACATATTGGTAAGCATATGTTCTCATAACTGTTGATTTACGTTAGGTGTCATCTTCAGCTTCTCATTCCCATTTGTAAAGGTCTCATTTAAGGTGTGAATCTGACCATTTATTCTGCCACCTTACACCTTAACTTCATCTACTTCGTGACTGCCAATCCTGATGTTCAGTTTCTTGCTGTTCTCATTTCTGGTATTTCTCGTTACTTTCGTCTTTCTTCGATTTACTCTCAATCCAGGTTCTGTACTCAGACTTTTCCTTCCACTCAGCAGATTATGTAATTTCTCTTCACTTTCGTTGAGGATATCAATATTACTAGCGAATATATCTCTGATTTCCTTCAACATGCATTTTAATTCCACTCCTCAGCGTTTCTTTTATTTCCGTCATTGCATCTTCGATGTACAGATTGTATAGTAGGCGAAAGACTACAGCCCCGTCTTACACCATTTTTAATATGAGCGCTTCGTTCTTGGTGTTCCTCTTTTACTATTTCCTCTTAGCACTTGTACATGTTGTATCTTACCCTTCTATACCGACAGTTCCCACCTAATTCCCTCAGAATTTCGAAAATCTTGCACCATTTGGTATTGTCGAACGCTTTCTCCAGGTCGCCAAATCTGATGAAAAGTCTTGATTTCTCTTTAGTATTGCTTCCATTATCAACCCCAATGTGATAATTTCCGCTCTGGTGTCTGTGCCTTTCCTAAAACGAAATTGATCATCATCTAAAACACCTTCAATTTTCTTTTCTCTTCTTCTGTATATTATTCTTGTCAACAACTTGCATGCATGAGCTGTTAAGCTGATTGTGAATAATTCTTGCACTTGTCAGCTCTTGCAGCCTTTGGAATTGTGTGGATGATATTTTTCCTAGAGTCAAATGTTGCATCGCCAGACTTACACATTCTACAGACCAACGTGAATAATATTTCTGTTGCCACTTTCGCCAATGATTTGAAAATTCTGATGGAATGTTGTCAATCCCTTCTGCTTTATTTGTTCTTAAGTCTTCCAAATCTCCTTTAAATTCTGATTCTAAGGCTGAACCTTCTAAATCAACTCCTGTTTCTTCTTCTATCACATAAGACTAATCTTCTCCCTCATAGAAGCCTTCAGTGTACTCTTCTCACCTATCTGCTCTCGCCTCTGCATTTCGCAGTGGAATTCCCATTGGACTCTTAATGTTACCACCGTTGTTATTAATGCTACCGAACGCGGTTTTGACTTTCCTACATGATGAGTCAGTCCTTCCGTCAATCATTCCTTTTTGGATTTCTTCACATTTTGTACGTAGCCATTTCGTCTTAGCTTCCCTGCACTTCCAGTTTATTTCATTCCTCCTCGACTAGTATTGCTGTATTCCTCAATTTCGCTGAACAGTTTTGAACTTCCTTCTTTCAGCGAAGTATTTCTTCTGTTACGCATGGTTTCTTCGCAGTTATCTTCTTTGCAAGTGTTTCTCTTTACAGCTTCCTTAAGTGCCATATCTAGAGATATCCATTTACCTTCAACTGCACTACCGATTGATCTACTCCTTATCACAGCATCTATAGACTTAGAGAACTTCCAGCACTGATGACCTCAGCAGTTTGGTCCCATAGAACCTTACCTTACTTGAAGCATATCTCGTTATTCCTTAGTTATTCAGTATCCCGCTTCTTTTCGAATTGATTCTTCCTCATTAATCTCTTTAATTTCAGCCTACTCTTCATCACTATTATATTTAGATCCTAGTCTACATCTGTTCCTGGGTCGCCTTACAATCCAGTACGTGATTTCGAAATCTCTGTGTGACCATGATGTAAGCTAACTGAAATCTTCCCGTATCTCCCGGCCTTTTCCAGGCATACCTCAACATCTCGTAATTCATGAACAGAGAATTCGTTATTACTAGCCGATTTTTATTACATAACTCAATTAGCCTTTCTCTTCTCTCATTCCTATTACCAACCCCATATTCTCCCGTGACTGTTACTTCTACTCCTTCTCCTGAAACCGCATTTCAGACCGCAATGACAATTAAAAATTTTCATCTCCTTTACGTAGTGCATTATCCCTTCAATATCCTCATGTAGTTTCTGTATCTCTTCATTTCCAGCTTGCGACGTCGGCCCATTTATGAACTACGTTGTCGGTGCTGGTTTTCTATCGATTCTGATAATAAAACAACCCCATCACTGAACTGTTTACAGTAACACACTCTCTGCCCTACCATCCTATTCATAACGAATCCTACTCCCGTTACACCATTTACTGCTGTTGTTGGTGTTGCCCTATACTTATCCGACCAGAATACCTTGTCTTCTCTCTATTTCACTTACTGACCCCACTATATCTAGACAGAGCCTCTACATTTCTCTTTTCAGCTTTTCTTCCTTCCCTATCACGTTAAATCTTTTGACATTCAACGTACCGACTCGAAGAACGTTATCCTTTCCTGGGTTATTGAATCGTTTTATCATGGTCGCCTTTTCCTTTAGCAGTCCCCTCCCAGAGATCCGAATGGGTGACTATTCTGGAATATTATGCCAATGGAGGGATTATGACGACACTTTCTCTATTACAGGCCATATGCGCTGTGGATATACGTTATATGTCTGTAATACAGTAGCTTCCATTGCCTACTGCAGCCTCATGTCGTTGATTACTGCTAATTCTTCGGCCTTGGTGGTTTCCCGCAAAAAGACAAGAGGGTACCTGGGACCTCTGCCTTCTCTCCTCCGCCCTATTTGACAAGGACCTTGGCAGAATAAAGGTGACATCTGATGCCGAAGTCTACCGCAGCCAATGCAGAAAATTATTCAAAATTGTCGCGGTGGTTGGGTTCCAATGTGGGACTGATGACGTTTTCATTACTAACCAAACGCGCTACCCCTAGACTACGGATGGACCATAGATGACTGGAAAGCGTGGCTTTTTCAAAGGAGTCCCAATTTCAGTTGGTGAGTGGGATGGTAGGGTCCCAGTGGTGCGCAGACCCCACGATGCCATGGACCCAGTATAGGTACTGCGCAAACCGATGGTGGCTCCATAGTAGTGTGGGCTTTTTTACGTGCAATGGAAAGAGTCTACTGCTCCAACTAACCGATCCCTAAATGTAAATCGTTATATTGTCCTAATTGGACACCATTTGCTGCCATCCGTGAACATCATTTTCCCAAACAACGATATAATTTTTATGGATGACAGTGCATCATGTTGTAAGGTGGGTTTATCATAATTGATTTTTGTATGTTATCGATGTGCACGTCAGATAGAGAGAGCCAGTCGCGTTACTATTAAACGATCTTTAGTCTTGTTGTGACACAGTCCTTATCTCTGCGCAATTTGATATATTCATAACTGAAATGTGTTAGGTGACGGACATATTCAGTAGTGCTGTGTTGAGTTGTGATTGTATGTGATGGATGAAGGAAGATATATTGTAAAACGCAGCAAGGATTAATAAGATGATGTATATACTGGAACGCGAAGAGAATACAGATTTTTAATAGCTTTATTATTTTTTTAAAAGAAGATGTTTGTGGTAAGACTACAGCACTACGCACATAATTTATAGAGGTGATTACTGGCAACTGATTAACTGGTTAACTTTCTTCACTCACTCATAACTGAGAGAAAGATCACCCCACATCCCTAAGTCATACATTGACATATGAACTGATCAAGCTGTTTGTTTTTTATAGAAATTCTCTGTTAGCACTGTACAGACTAACTTTATGCCTAAAGATCACGTCAAGGTTTACTCTATCTTTTCGAATACATACTTCATTCTAAAGTCAATGTCTTGGAATATTATATTATGGGAATAGTTACTTTTCCCAACCTACTGCTTATCATTACCCATTACCACATTAGCCGTTGTGGTACGCAACAGTTTAAATATTTATTTAGAAATAAAAATCTAGCTTAGTCGCTTCCTGCTTGCGGTTTGCTGTTGTGCTTTCGAGAAATCTGCAGCAGTGTTGTCAAGACACGAGATAAGTAGAGATTTTGATTGGGACAAGATAATTCTTTTCCTTCAACTGCGCATTTAATATGAAGACAGGTTGTATTGAGACTAGTTGCAGTTAACTTGAAATTAGGTTCTGCGAGCACACGAGTTTAACAGTTTGTGTGTACATAGTTTTGGTAATATGTAGAGTTTTTTTAGAGTGGGACGTGAAGTTGGGCTACTTTTCGCATAGGAACATATATATTGGGGAGATTACGTAAGGCGAACTTTACGCCAGGATAGTTTGTTGGTTGTTCTTGTAATACGTAGTCAGGCAGTGTTGGATATCTCGAATGTAAAACAGAAGGAAAAAATTGCTGTGTGCTAGTTTTACTGATGTTTTACTTCTATTACAGGCAACTCATTTACAATTTTGTGTTCAGTTTATGAAATTTTTGTGTCTTGCGACGATTATCGATTACTTTATTATGTAAACGTTTTACATAACAGAATATGTTCTGTGTGCATTTCATTCATTGTTGAGTATTTGCGTGCACAATAGTAAAATCTTATGTTTGTTTGTATGGTGATTTTAGCAATTTTGTTTTTCCAAGAAGTGATGTTTCATTACGTTTGGTACAATGATAAACAATATGAAAATCTGTTGTAGCACAAGACAACAGAGGATGTTGGCGAATAACGATTCGGTACAGTACGGGATAAACCACTTTCAGTAATTAGCAAATGCCAATAATTTACATGAGATTGCAGGGAATAGCGCTGATCGACAATTGTAAACCAATTTAGCGAACAATAAAGAAACACAACAAAAGATAGGCAATGAACACGTAAATTCTGAAGTTAAGTCAGGCGGCGATAAGTTACCTCAGTCTACCGAAAGATTACAAAAGTGCGAAATTTTACAAGAAGTGGTAACAGACACATCAGAACCGGGTTTTGTTGCAATGTCTTTTGAACCAGCAGAACCCACATCACGTTCAGGAAACAGTTAAATAGAACCACAATTCTCGAATCCGACATATTTTCTAGAATCAACTCGTCAGATGCTTAACAAAACACAAGATAAACTGAATAAGAAAATCGACAAAACACAAGATGAAATGAGTAACAGAATCGATAATTTACAGGAAGGAAACTTCAAAACACTTTCGGAAGAAATAAAAAATCCCAGAGTAAAAACAGAAAATCACAGGAAGAAATGAAATTATTGACATTAGGATAGAAATTAAAAATGTTTTCAACCAAAAATTAGCACTTTTGCAACTAAATTACGTGACTTCGAAAAAGAACACGGCAATATGAAAACAAATTAGCGTAATAATAAGGACAAATTGTTAGCTAAACTCAACACTGTAGTTCCTAGTGTGTTAGTTACACAGATAAAAGAACAGAACGGAGAACTTAGTACAACGCTAAAAGAAATTAGCGAACACGTGGAAACTTTGATATCAAATTCTGAAGAACAAAATGAGCAGCTATCACAATTAGAGGAGAAATTGAGGACTCTCAATAAAAATGGTATAATCTGTCAACTAGTGCAGACAGAGATTCAAATGACACAACACCAGTACAGTTTTAAGACATTGCAGAATACCAGTCATTAATAAATTCTAAAGACAACCGGGAGAAAAATATTTGGGTAAATAAGGAAAACTGTGAATTAAAAAGTCGAGCGTATTGAAAGAAAGCTTAATTGCGCCGATGCAAAAGACGAATTTGACCGTTTCCATTCATATTCAGAAAACATTGGTGACCATACAAATCGACGCCGTTTAGGTGATTTTCCACGAGAACAGTACCACACATTCAGATACTACAATGAACCGTCGATGTGGTGCAATAGAGAAAAATCAGGTTTACACAGAAATTGTAACTTCGATTTCAAACACTTTCTGACAGTACGTAAATTCAAAGTTTTCAGGAATCGCAGTAATCAGACTTCCCACCGAGATTGGACTAATCAGTTGCTATATTCTTTACCGCCAAATTGGCCATTTGAAAATGAACTAGATTTTCTCTGAGCTTGTTTGAAAAATGAACTTGTGGTAAGAATGCGCTCAACGGTGAGAGATTGTCAAAGCGTAATTATTTCTTCCCAGCAATTTGTCAACCTATTGGCCGCAGGTCACACAATATCGGATGAAACCTTGCATTATTATGTTAAATAACTTTGAACAGCTAGACTTCTCTAGCCCAGCAAAATACTTGTAAGGCACGGTACGCAAAAATCAGTACTTACCAAGGCCATACAGTTCGTCAGACCTAATTCGCATTTGCTTAACAAAGTTACCTACCAATTTGAAATGCGCAATATTAGCGGGCAGGTCTAAAGATAATTTACAAGCATTTCAAATATTACTTCAGGCATTGGAACTTGTCAGTGACAACGTTTTAACGAAAAGACCCAATAACAATCACACAGAAACTGTAACACGCATGACGCATTTGTACAGCGTGAAAACAAGAATTACGGGAACTCGCATAGCGCACACAACTACAGAAACAATCACAGACGGGGCAACCAACATCGTCCGTATGATGCACCAGTCTCGCAACTGTATGATGATATTGTGATATGAGTAGTTTCCGTAAAAGTGACAATGAACATATTAGCGGAATCACAAAAATTACAGTAGCTGATAGATGCGAAATCACAATTACCATAGATCAATATGATCAAAGACAGTACTCTTAAACATCAATGGTAACTGCACCTAGTTTGAAGGGCACAATTCAGATAGATCAAATCCGTAAAACACATGTCACAACAACAATTACGCAGATAGCAACTAACACAGTCAAAACCAACACAATCACATCAATCAACATCATAATTCACAGTGGCAAAATTCTGGATTGGCAAGCCCGGTGCAGCAGTCAGAAATAACTGAAGTCAGATCACTAAATCCACCAGATAATCAGCGATGGGGAAACAATAAAGGACGAAATTGAAACTATTTGGACACGAAAAAGCAAGGGACTTCATCATAATTTGCATTTCAAACCATATATAGAATAATTCTATTTACTAAAGTAAAGTGGTAAAACCACATATCACCTATTTCGAAAATATTTCTTGCCCCACCGTGCACAGTAATAGTTAACGATAAACAATGCGCAACTTTTGACAAGAATCGGGCGGCTATCGTAGCGCAACAAACTTCATTTACAGCGCAACGAATCGAACGATTTGCTGGAACAACGCGTGCGCTGAACAAACTGCTACGAAATTCGAAATTTCATCTAGAATACGAATAAGAAAAAATAAATTCCAATAAAAAGAACACATAGTATTTTGAAACCAGTTCTGAGTGGATGTAAAGGTTATCAGCACTGTGTTGTTCACATGAGAAATATTATTGGCTGTACACAATGATGATAACACTGAGACATATAACATTTTCTACCACTTTTGATGAGATATGTAGGTTGTTAGGACGGTAACAGTGTTTCTGGAAAGAACAGTAGTACCTATTTTGATAAGAAGTTTTTCTGGATCTATTGTGAGTTAGTGAATCTGTGTTTTCTGAACTGTAATATTTATAATTATAGCTCTGGATTGCTGTCTGTATGGAAATCAGTGGCCGAAAACCGAGCAGGCAGTTGTTATTTGACGTGTATAATGGGACGAAGACAGTGAATATCTTTAATGTAGGATAATGAGATTCTTGTTTTTTTTTTTTGGTTAGGTAAATCTGATGATAACCATGAGATTTATGATGCATACTGCGATACAATGGTTATAAGGAGTAATGTAGAGAAAGAGTAAGTGAGTAATAGTGAGTGCATAGGGACCCTGTTTCTTGTTATAGTCAGTTATACCGTGTGGATGCATTCCCTTTTTATAAGCGTAGAAGGTAAGTTTTTGAAGAGATGTGGCTGTATGAAAACTGTGAATGATAGTAACGTGCCTTTGAGACAACACAGTTGTTTGTTTGATCCGGAGTTTGTGCAAATTATTGAACTATTTGCTAACGCACAGTCTCAATTTTTCGTCGTAACAACACAACATGTAGCAATTACACCATCCTGCAGTAATTCGAGAAGTGTACCTTTTTGTTTCTATTTCTCCACAAAAAATGTTTTGCCAAGACGTGGCCCAGCATTGACTGCCGCTCTGTACCATGACACACTCTTTTAGTACGAGTATATGGTACCTCAATGAACTTTTTGTGACTTGTCTTTGTAGTTGTGTCTATTTTCTTGTTTCTATTGATGAATGAGTTTTTCTGATTTGTATGTAGCTATATACACGCCATATTTAAATTCTGGTGAATTCTGTAAAACTAATCTGCTTCTTTTTGTCTAACAGATAACCTTTACATCTGTAAAAAACGATGTCACAACAACATTGTCCGTCAGTCTAGATGTTTGCGAAATTTTAGAGGTGAAGAACAAATGCTCCACTAGGGAGGTGTGACATGGACAGACAATATATTTAGAAAAAGAAGGCAGTAAGAGAAATGAGGTGCAGGAAGTATGAGTGACACTACTGATGATTTTTCCCTACTTTTCAGCTGTATTCTTTCTGCCATGGCATAGTATAAGATTCTTTCGTATATATTTTTCTACTAACATGTGTGACGTTGCAGACTAACTGTCTTCTTGTATGTACGTATGATGTAACATGATAACATGCATTGCTTTAGTTTAAGGAAATTTCACGTTGAATTTGCCTATTATGCTTATGTCATTAATTGAGTGTTTTTGTAATGCATATTCTTTGCATAAATTGGTACTGGAGTTTGCAGCGCCATTAGTATGATAATTACGTTGAGTGTTGTACTGTAAGGAGCCCTCATAAGTCATGAAAGATATATAAGAAGTCGTGAAAGATGTTTACGGAGAAAGCAAAGAGAAAATGGTAAGAAAGGAAGTTCTACAACATATACGTTAGCAAAGAAGTGGTTACAAAGATGAATGTGAGATATGAAATGGTTAGGAAGGGCAAAGATGACAGATGGTTAGGTAGAGCAATGGAGCTAAATTGTGTGAACATACGAGAACGTAATATATATATAACAGAAAGAAGGGAGGAGATAAAGTAAACAGTGGTATTTGTTGGAAGTTTGACAAAATTATGAGTAAAAAGGATTGAGAGGTGCACAAACTAAAGGACGAACTGTAACGAGACAGCATGAGAATCACTGACTACATAGGTATAATAATAGACTGACATTTGACTGACTGCATGAAGTACCCTTTCATGTGAACCTTGGTTACTCCCTCATCCATGTTCTTCCTGGTTATACATTTGTGTTCTTCTTACCTGTGTGTGTGTTACCTCAATTCCTATACGTTTATTTGTTACGTGATCGCTATCCTTATGTGTGTCTTCCTACCTTGTATTTTATTGTATGTTAACCGGGGATCTAGAAACGACGGAGAGGCTCTGTCCCCGCCGCAGCCGCAGTGGTCCACAATCCCACGACGACTACCGCAGTCCACTTCACACCTCCGCCGCCCCACACCGAACCAAGGGTTATTGTGCGGTTCGGCCCCCGGTGGACCCCCCAGGGAACGTCTCACACCAGACGAGTGTAACCCCTACGTTTGCGTGGTAGAATAATGGTGGTGTACGCGTACGTGGAGAACTTGTTTGCGCAGCAATCGCCGACATAGTGTAACTAAGGCGGAATAAGGGGAACCAGCCCGTATTCGCCGAGGCAGATGGAAAACCGCCTAACCATCTACAGACTGGCCGGTTCACCGGACCTCTACACAATTGCGCCGGGCGGATTCGTACCGATGACCAGGTGCTCCTACCCGCCCAGAAAGTCGTGCGTTAGACCGCACGGCCAACCGGGAGGGCTGTCTTTCTGCCTTACTCCCTATACTTTTGTGTATTTGAATGACGAATATTCATACGTATTTCGTAGAACAGATTTGGAATTTTCTTTAGGTCATTCTGTACATTTTTAATGATCGTTTCTGATCATGTCTTTTACTGGAAACAGTTTCACATGATCCACCATTACCACAACGCTACAAAATGTGACTTACGAACTTCCACAATAACCCTGTGCAGAACGTTCTCATAGACATCATAAAACATGATAACCTACCTGTGGTGCATTTTATGGGTTACAAACATCACATGCAATTTTGTAAATATTTCTTATTTGTAGTTCTTTAACCCATGTCCGTGTCAAGTTATTTTTCTCTTTATATTTGTAACTAGTTTTGCATGATCCCATCCATAATGTTTAGAGTCCCGTTCCTATCTGAAATGACCCAATTACAAAATTCTGCTCGGGAAAGGTGGAGGATATGTCAGGTGGGCACGCCATTTTCCATTTTGTTATCGATGTGCAGAGAGAGAGAGAGAGAGAGAGAACAAGTTACGTTACTGTTAAACAATCTTTGGTCTTGACGTGGCACTTTCTTTGCTATCTGCGCAGTCTGATAGATTCTTAGCTGAAGTGTGGTAGGTGATGGGCGTGTTCAGTAGTGCTGTGTTGACTTGTGACTGTATCTGTTAGGTGAAGAAATATTTATTGTAAGGGACAGCAAGGATGAATAACTTGTAGGCTATATACTGCAGTGCGAAGAGAATATAAGTTTTGAATAATGTTATTATTTTTTGAAGAGAATAAGTTTGAGGTAAGACCGCTGCACTGCAGACCTAATGTGTAGAAATCATTATTGTAAGCTAGTTAACTTCGTTCACCTGCTCAGAGCCGACGGAAAGACAACCTCACTTCCCTGAGTCATGAATTAATATATCAACGGTCTAACAATACACCCTGTTATCATTATATCCTTTTTAAATAATTATTTACTTTGTTAAGCACATTGTTCAGACTAATGTTACTTGTAAAGATCAGAGTTCTGCTCTGTCTTTTTGAATACTTACTTCATTCTAAAATCGTTGTCTTGGAATATCATTTCATAGGAATAGTAACTCTCCCCAACCCTACTGTTTACCATTAGGCATTATCGCATTGCTCCATGTGGTAAGCAACAGTGTGAATATTTATTTAGAAATAGAAATCTAGCTTAGCCGCTGCCTGCTTGTTGTTTGCTGTCGTGCTTTCGAGAAATGTGCAACAATGTTGTCAAGACGCGAGGTACGTGGAAATTTTGATTGGGGGTCAGATAATTGTTTTACTTCAGTTACGCATCTAATATAAAGACAAGTTGTATTGAGACCAGTTACAATTCACTTAAAATTAGGTTCTGTTAGCATACGAGTTTAAGTTTGATAACAGTTTGTAAGTTCATAGTATTTGTAACACGCAAATTTTTTATAGAGTGGGAGGTAAAGCTGAATTAAATTTCATGCAGAAACATATGCAGTTGGGAAGTTACAATGTCACCAGACCACAGACGTTGGCGATTGGTTTGAAGAACATTCTGGACAGTTCGAACGAGTGATTTGGCCACCCACATTGCCCGATATGAGCCCCATCGAACATTTATGGGACGTAATGGACAGGTCAGTTCGTGCACAAAATCAGGCACCGGCAGTGCTTCAGCAGTTATGGAGGGCTATAAAGGCAGCATGAATCAATATTTCTGCAAGGGACTTCCAGCAACTTGTTGAATCCGTGACACGTTGAGTTGTTGCATTACGCCGGGAAAAAGGAGGTCCGACACGATATGAGTAGTTATCCCATAACTTTTGCCACATTAGCGTACGCTGCAGCAACGCTCTCAGGCGGAATGTTTGTGGCTGCCCTCATATGAGATTGGTCGCATCGCACGGATTCCTAGACGAAACCTTTACAGAGGTCTGTCTTTGACAGATCCCACAGGCGCAGAGATTTTTGATGGAGGACGAAAAGTCACTTTCGATTTGTCTTATTAATATTTTTCCACTTTCTTGGGAACTTTTCCGATGGATGTCTTAATAGCCTCAGTCTCTTCCTTTTTCTGACATTTGTAAGTCTGAAGCGCCCTCTGTATCTGCCAAAAGAATCTAGCTGAAATATCGTGAAAGCTGGGTTACAAGCATCAGCTGTTCACCTGAGACAGCGTGGGACAATCCGTACTTCTTGAGAGGTGTTATATGTCACCCTGTTGTCCTTTTTCTCATAACACCGCATCGGGAGATACTTTTGCTACGCTTAATTCATTTGTTAAGTTGTGTACATCCATATTTGCTTCGTTAGTGATGACATGGCAATCAGTCATCAGATGTTGACATGAATCATTACTGATGGTTAACCTCTTCGTGTCACTACTAACACATATAATTAAATAGAGAACTTCTGTGAGTCGTTTTCCGATAGTTACTCAAATTTTTTTTAAGTGACAGTTGTTCCATATTGCGCCATTCCACCTAGCGTTTGCTACATTCTCTCACACTTACCACCCAATAGCGTAGACGACTTTCAGGACCTATACTACTCGCCATCAATATTAAGTTGCTATTAATAATCTGAAACCGAGCGAGGTGGCGCAGTGGCTAGCACACTGGACTCGCCTTCGGGAGGACGATGCTTCAATCGCGCGTCGTGCCTTTGAAAGGGCACGGCCCACTTCCTTCCCCGTCCCTCCCTAATCCTATGAGACCGATGACATCGCTGTCTGGTCTCCTCCTCCAAAAACAACACACCAACAACAACAATCTGAAACAGAAATGAAACTATTTCTACATAACTGCAAGAAACATAAAGATCGTAATTACTCATGGAAATGAATTTTCGAGCTTTCTTTTGTGTTCCCGAAGAAACCCAACTTTTATAAAGCGTTGAGAGCGAGTGCCGACATTTTTCCATCGATACAAATTGCAAATGTTCAGCGGTAGAAAAACTGAAGCATGTGCAATGCTCAGAAACAGAAATGAGTTTAGTTCCAGGCTTCGTATTAATTTTTCTGTAGCGAATGGGAATGACACTGGCGGAAGAAACTTTTCGCCGCTTTTTTCCGTATTCTCAGATTGTCAGTCAGCTACTGAACACATAGATGAAATTAGCTAATACAGCCCATGCAATGTATTTTGAGACTCATAGTTTATTTTAACAAATCCGTTGTACAAAGGTGAGCGTGTCTCTCTGTGCGTCCGCTCAGCTTCAGAACTTTGAGAAGACAAATCAAGCCATGCTTCTCTTCATTTCTTTTGAGACAGTTGAAAATAAGACGACGGCAGAGGTAAAACGTTTCAGGTGATCGCTTAATCCATGACATATAATAAACGAGGAGAAAAATATAGGACGGTACAATACATCACACCACAAAACGAAACAGAGTTATGTCGAAGCGCCCGGCGGTACGATATATTACACAAGCCTAGTCAAAATTTGATCTCGTGATTCATCCATCAACTCTGTTTCTTCTGATCAGCAAGATGCTCTTTTGCAATCACTCGATCACTTATCAAGCGTGTAGTTCCCCACAGTTGGACTGCTGAGACGTTAGATCGGCCTACTCTTAACTGGGGATACATGACAGAGCGCAGGCAGGGATAATGTAGACACGAAAGTTGTTGAATATCCTTCGTGGCAGAGGCTTGGTCACAGTATTACACGAGTTACTAGGTGACAGTTTTAAAGGTAAAGCTGGTAGAGTGAGGTATACAAACTCAGTGTCCGAGAGAAACGAGTTCGTCAAAGAGATGGACTGTCACCTTGCCAAATTTCTGCTAGATGGAGTGGCCAAACGCCGGAAACAGGTGAACTTAGTGTCGGAGAGAAACGAGTTCGTCAAGGAGATGGATTGTCACCGATTCTGTCCAAATTTTTGCTAGATGAAGTGACCAAACGCCGAAAACCGGTGAAGAAACGTATGACTACTGGAACTGCTCATATTGGGTTCCAAGCGAAACGCATCACCTCTGTAAGCCACCTAGCCTTTGTTGAAGATAAGGCATTCCTTCTCGATAATGAAGATGTTTCGAAAATGGCACTGGAAAATCTTTCTGTAGTTGCAGCTGACCTCAAGATTGCCACAATAAGACCAAGGTCTTGAATGCAGAGACGAATTCCAAGATTGAAGATCAAGTCACGGATAATGTGAACAGCCTTTGCTACGTGTGGGTGGGGGGGGGGGGGGGGGGACATAACAGGCAAGGTACAGGTGAATAAGGGCATAACTGACAGGTGCTAAACGCTACAGAAATACTGTATGTTATAAAGATAACCTATGGGCAGAAGAACCTGTCCACGAACACCAAACTGAAACACTGTTTGTCTAAAGTCAGAAATACCTCACCCTACGCAACGGAGACAGGCATCTTCGACAAGATCTTGAGATATATCTGGGGCACGAAAAAACAGTGTGAAGTCTGCGCAGATGGATCAAAGCAGAAACTTCATGAGAGTGTTAAACCAATTTCAGTCATGATAAGGAAGAGATTTGCCTGGAGCGTCATAAGGCTGTAGGACGACACTTTGACCAATACGTTCTTAACAATTAAAAACTCGATGATAGAAATCAGTGGAGACAGGAAAGCAATTGAAATAAGCGAAAAATCCACACGCAGCAGTGCAGGATATGAATACAGTGGATGGTCGTAGGTGGAGAGAAACCAGAAACGAAATTATGGTCATGGAAGCAGAGAGAATCAAAGGAGCAAGTGCGAAACGCACTGATCAAGACACTCGTGGTATTAAAAGAATGAAACGAACCCAATGAATGAATAAAACAGAAAAATAGCTTTGTTTTGAGTAAAATAAGGTTATTTATAAGTTACTTCGATTTCACTGAGACTAAACCTGGTTTTCCAAGGAAAAGTTAGGAGTGAATAATTTCAAACAATAATATTGTAGAACAAAGCAATCTGGTGCTTTTCATTTATTATTAATTTCAAACAAATTATGGACACATTTATTTAAGTCGTTATTGTTGATTTATTTACTATGTGGCCAGCCACTGGGGAATTTTTCCCTGCTCTCCATACTAATGCAGTGTTATAGTTAGCATAAAATCAGTCGAAGTCAACATACATTTGCCAGCCTTTTATACATTACACTTCCATACCAATTCAGTTTGACACAGAACTGAATATTATTTAATTCACAAGAGCAATCAAAGAGACAGCGGTTGGTTTTAGTCACTTTAGTCCTCTTTAACCGCTAATGAGCTACAATATTACTGAATATTTCTGTATGCATATGTACCAATGACGAAATCATCCAGCTCGGTTCAACCACTTGTATTTCCCACACCTTCTGTACAACCGGTGCAAGCTACGGCCTCCGACTGAAACGGTGTGAAACGGCGCTCTCCGGAAATACCGCTCCACCAGCAGCACTGCCTGTGCCCGTTGAAAACCCTCCAGATTACTGTGCGACATCTTTCGGTGCACGAGATGCCCTCTGTAATCATTCGCGGTTCCTCTTGGTGCTGCTCGTGTGTCGCATAAGTGTTCCTTATTAGCAACAGAAGATTTCCATATCTCCATTGCACAGTGAAAGCCATATGTGGGTATCTTCTCACACTATATTCTGAATTTAGTTAACCCACTTAAAAAAAAACCGTCATATAACAACCACGGTTCGTCGTCACAACCAAAAGAAGGAACTCCTCTTCAAAACGCAAAGGTGATCTTCCGAAACAAGCAGTACTCTTCCAAAGCAACGACCAATCCTCCTTTATAACAAAGAAAACATATCGACTGAGCTATCCTGGTTATACTTAACACGACTCCCCCCGCCAAATCGAGCATCACTTCTAGTAGTAGAAAACTCCTACCTCCCGGACTTGGCGAAATGTTTCTACATACCTTGTTGAAATATCACTCCTAGGTGAAAGGATATCACATATAGTTTGGGATTATGCAGTAAATATGTTAACGGATACTCAGAGATCTTCAGTGTATACTCCTTTCGTTGTCACACTAATCATATTTTACATTTTTTTTATAAATCGCCAGATTTCAAAAATATCCTATCAGGCCTTGTTTGCATACAGCCTCAGAGAAAACAGTATCACACCGAAAAGTTTTATACATGTAAAAATAGCCGAGCGTGCAATCGTAATGCATCACATATGAATTATATTTTTTTGCCTTAGCAGCTGTGCATAAACAATACCTAGCAAATATATGGCACCCTGATGCCATCTATTGGCGAAACCGGGAATTAGCACTACCTGTCAGACAATGCACTAAGCTCTCGGAGTCAAATGTATTCTTTTTCTTGGTAATTATAAGTTATTACTGCATAATTTAATATTGTAAAGCACTAGTAGTAAATTATTATGACTGATATTAACTCCAGGGTAATAAATATAAATTATCTTAAATACTAAATGATTTCAGTGAAAAGGTGGTAGGGGAACGCCCCCACTCTTGGTGATACGAGCGTAGCTAGGGGTAGCTTGAGACACAGGGACTGAACAATGGAATGGCCTGGGGTGTGTTGACGTGATCGGACGTGTGAAGCTGTGCTCACGCAAAAGTGATTGTGCAACAGCGAAGAGGCCAATATCGTCGCCGCATGTGGAGTGAAACGCGACGAATGATTATCGATGCCACCTCCATGCCACTGGGGCTGATTGTAAGAGTTCCTGCACCCAGATTTTATGGCGGATGTGCAGTAGCTTATACGAGTGCTACGGCTCGTAGTTCCAGCCGCCATTAAGGGCATGAGGCGTGAAGAGCTGCGTTAGCCACATGCATCTCACCACCAGCACCGACACGTCTACCCAAGGCAAGACTGCTTGCAATTGTTAATTCGAACTTTGTATAAATGTAAAAGGAGAGTACCAGTTTTCTTTAATGCTAGTACAGAGGACAGAATATAGTAATGAGTAAAATTACGACGCATGTTGTTCGTCGTAAAGTGTAGTAACCTCAAACATAGTATAGTGAAATCAGACTAAGGCCACCATCGCCTCTTTCATTTACAATTCTTTTTGTTGTAGAATACTTTAGCGGATAAGAATGTTGAAAAGAGCAATGATCACACAAGAATGAGTCGCCTATTTATAGTTACTTAAATTTTTCTGAGTAACCTTTCAAGTTAAGTCACTTAAGCAATTCTATATCAATTGTCCAAAGAGTAATATCCAAAATCATTACATAAAGTTGAAGGATAGAATTTTGTTAACCCAAGTTGCATAAATAGTCTTGGTAGTAATTACCAAGCCAACTCACAGAAATTTAAAGAGTATATGCTTTGTAGAATCACTTCTAATGATCAGAAATAGTAATATTCAGAATTAAATTACAATTCAACTAAAGCCGTTTCACTTTGAAACGAGCCAAAAATTTATTTATTCTTTTGCTCCTTCAGAGCTGGCGACCGTAATTATAAGTATTTTCAGGAGGATTCGACGGTAAGTCTGCTGCTCTCGTCGTGCTGGTAGGATTATCCACTGCTGCTAGCAGTGGTGATTGGATACATAAGCTCACTACCAAGTTAAGTGGGTCAGGTAGGCAGTGTTACCGTGTGAACTGTAGGGCACTGTAGGCCGTGGATCGAACCAGTTCAATCATCACAGCTCTTTGGGAAATAGTCCGGTTAGGAGTGTGCTAATCATTAGGTAAATACTGGCTAGTAACGGTCAAAATGTACGCACAAGTGAATTTAGCAAGGTCCACATAGCACATAGTTAATGTGGTGCAATGGCGAGGGTAGGAGTGGAGTAAAAGTGAACTGAGCTTGTGGCAGCTGTGCTGTATTCAAATATTAACAACGTGAATTCACTACTACCTCTTACCATTAGGACTGAGCTATTTACGGTTAAAATACGTAGCAGTAAGCGCAAAGGAGTGACAGCTACAAGTCCGTATTGGTTTTATACATGCGGAATTAGGAAGCGGGTCATTCCATCAGTGGAGGGGTTTAAAACAACCGAGTCAGTTGAGAACATACCCCATTTACTGATGGAAAGATTCGGCGGTTCGGTCGCCACCTCTATTGGCCGCTCGTGTAACTGTGCAAAATAAATGCAATATTATTCTGTTGTAAGTACCCAGATTAAAAAGGGTGTAAGACAGGGATTTAGTATTTCGGCCCTGCCGCTCATTCTGTACATCGAAGAAGCGATGATGGAAATAGAACAAGTAGAATAAAAATTCAAGGTGAAAGGATATCAATTATACGATTCGCTGATGACATTTCTAACCTCAGTGAAAGCAAAGAAGAACTACATGATCTGCTGAATCAAATGAACAGTCTCATGTGTACGGAATATGGGTTGAGAGTAAATCGAAGAAAAACAAAAGTAATGAGAAGCACCAGAAATGAGAATAGCGAGAAACTTAACAACATTATCGACGGTCACCAAGAAGATGAAGTTAAGGAATTCTACTACCTATGCAGCAAAATAAGCAATGATGGACGGAGAAAGGAGTATATCAAAAGCAGACTAACACTAGCAAAAAGACATTCCGGCCAAGAAAGGCCTACTAGTATCAAAAGTAGGCCTTAAATGGAGGAAGAATTTTCTAAAAATGTACGTCTCGACCACAGCTTTGTATGATAGTGAAACATGGGCTGTATGAAATCCAAAACGGAAGGGAATCAAAGCTTTGAGATGTGGTGCTGCAGAAAAATATTGAACATTAGGTGGTTTGGTAAGGTAAGGAATGAGAAAGTTCTGGGCTGCATCGGAGGAAAAAGGAATATATGGAAAACACTGGCGAGAAGAAGGGACAGAATGATTGGAAGTCTGTTAAGACATCGGAGAGTAACTTGAACAGTACTACACGGAGCTGTAGAGGGTAAAAACCGTAGAAGAAGACTTAGACTGGAATGCATTCAGCAAATAATTGTGGACGTAGGTTCCAAGCGTTACTCTGAAACGATGAGGCTGTCACAGGAGAGGGATTTGTGGCGGTCCGCATCAAACCAATAAAAAGAAAAAGAAAATCGTATACAAATGGTATTTGATACATACGTTTGCGTGTCATGTGAACATGGAGACAAACTGTAAGACTTTGTGCAATTCTGCAAACAACATATGCTTTAATCCATTAAATTATGGACATGCAGCCGCGCAAATAAAATTTCTTTAACTGATAATTCTCTTATCGTCCGGCCATCCTCAGAGTGAGTCTCACCACAGAAGCCTCGAATGTGAGTGGACATGTTACCGAGTGCTGGGCATTCTCTAACGAGCAATAACAATAGGATTATCTGCTGTGGTTCAGTTAGGGCCTGCTTAGTTTGTCAAGTTACTCTCAGTAACTTCAGACACGCTTCATCTCAGAATATAGTGTGTGCAGTGAATGTGCTTTAGTGTGAATGATTTTGTCCCTGCCTGACATTTACTGCAATGCCCTGTGTAACGTTAAAAAGCAGGAGGCGTTATTGATCTAGAACTTTAAGTGATCAAGTAATCTGCGAAGTATTAGAATTTCTGAGGGTATTTTTCTTAAGTCGTTACAACTACAAGAAAATTTGTGTTTTGCTCACCATAAGCTTTTCGATTTTTGAAGTAAAGCATCATCTGCGGTGGTAATTTCTGCTTGGTTTCTCGTCTACATCAGAAAATGCTGACTGCTGGAATGACTTTGGTTTATTCCTTCGTTAGAAACTGATGTTTGTGGCTTCTTTTCGCTGTTTTATAGAACTATACATTTTTTACGTTTTAAGCAGCGCACTTTTTCGTACACCACTGTTTACTGTCACAAAGTAGAAATAGCCAGTAAACAGCGGTGTTTGAAAAAAATGTGCTGTGCAAAGCAGAGAGATATTAGTTAGCAACTATCAGTGTCTAATGAAAAAAGAAACCAACGACTTGCTAGCAGACCCTCAGGAATTGTAAAGCAAGCATGGACAATATGGCCAGACAAATGAAGAAGTGTTATAAATCTGCTTGCACTTTGGTGGACAAAAATATTTATCAAGCTGCATTACATCTGGCAGTTTGTGGATTGAAAATAAGACGATTGTTAGGCTACCATTTTGCACTTACGTATGTGGCGTTGTTCATTCTCATTACCATTTTAAGTGCTCGGTTTTCTGTAGCTGAGAGGATGTGAATGACGCGTATTATTGCTGACGTGATGGATGTCAGAGCGGTTCTAGGCGCTTCAGTCCGCAACCGCACTGCTTCTACGGTCGCAGGTTCGAAACCTGCTACGGGCATGGATGTGTGTGATGTCCTTAGGTTAGTTAGGTTTAAGTAGTTCTAAGTTTAGGGGACTGATAACCTCAGATGTTAAGTCCATTTTGTGAAATGAATGTGTTTGTGTCTTTTGTCCTGATTGCAATTTTTTTGCTGGCAAGGGGATGGCCTGAGACGTGAGTCACTGATTCTGATTAAGTTTTTGAAAGGACCTTCTATATTAATAATAACGAGACACGTGTTTCGTCTTTTTGCTAGAAACTTTCTGGTTTCTGAAAAAATCGTGTCAAGGTAATGACGAAAAATCGTACTTGCAAAATCTCTACAAAGAAAGAACTTTCAAGAAGCAGGCTTTTTATTAATATAATACGTGGTCCAAAGTTAATACCGTTTATGTGATTTTATGTTGTAGTTGGGAGACCTCTGTGGCGTTCGCTGCGTTATTCAGTGGTTTGGTATTTAACTAATTGGTAAATGAAAATGATAATGTTATTTCATTACAGTGAGTAATTACAAAATAATTTTTTCTCCTGGCTAAAGATTTGGTCAAGTTGCTAAAGAAATTTAAGTTAACGTTGTGTTAAAGTGTTGTCTGATAAGTTGTGTAAGTGTCGCTAAATCACAGTTCATACAGCAGATTCTATACAACTACTGATTATGATGGAAACAGTTATCTTCAGTAAAATGATCATTAAAACCACCGAATATCAGCCGCGCACAACACTGACGTATGTTACCCGAAACAATATTCTTCGCAACTCGTGCGTAATTAATTTCGGCTCCATACATCAGCAAGAAAAGTTTGTTATATGGATCGTGCTATGAGCACTGTTTTTTAAAGAACCAATCTGATTCGAATTATTTTCATTAAAATGAGTTCGGGACCACCGGTGCACATTTATTTTTACACATTTGTGTTACCTTCGGCATTTATATCTGCAGAGTTTCGTAATAAGAATTTGCCACTGAGATAATTGTTAAGATGGCGGCAGACAATTGACAGATATTTTCTATTGTTAGAGCAAATTTCCTTTTAACAGTATAAGTATTTGAATTAATGCTTATGAAACTTTACTTTTATATTGTGCACTATTTAGACTAATTTTTATCAAGCAAACCTTTGATACTATCGAAAGAAACACAAAGAAAAATGCGATACAAATCGCTATCGTCAATGGCTGCGCTCCTTGCAGCGGAAAGATATAATTAACACAGATAATGCATATTGAAAGAGGAATTACAGTTACAAATAATTATTCACTCATAATTATAATAATAATGAACTCTATTCTCAAGTAATAATTAACAAATAATTACAATTTCTTAACAGACCTCAGTTTGATACGCGTCTTGCGTCAGCAAACTACAAAAGCCAACCAAAGGAAGGTAAAAACAAAGGAAGGCAAACGCAGATCATGAAAGGAATTTACAATTATCATTGTCTTTGTATGATACACGTCTATATGTCCAATTACATCACAGAATATTATATAAATAATTAGTATTTATTATAGTTTTGTTTTATTTTATTGTCGGATAGATAATGCTTATCACTGTTAGAGGCATAATTACCTCTCGTCGCTCTGTAGCTAAAATTTATCTCGTGGATGTTACACCTCTCATTCTAGGCGATTAGCAGAGAGCGGTTCTGGTGGAGCGGCGAATGCTTTAGGCTACCAAACTTCTGGTCCATATTCGGTTCTTGGTCGTGGCTTTCTTTCATTCGATTTTTTTTTGTTTTTTTTTGTGTATCAGACAATATTCTGATAATCGGAGTACTTTTCTTTGCCTCTTTTTGACTTAAAATTTTCTAGGTGTGATGAATAATCAAATAAGTATATATAACGTACGGGCAGTTGTTTTTAACGTGTTAAATAGTACAAAAATACACTTGAAGTCTATTATTGAGTAATTATAACTGATATTCTATTAGTGGGCGTTCTTGAAATCAGTGGGACAAAACTCATCACAGAAATAGGAAAAACATTCATATTTCTCGTAGCATGCGCAAAACACGAACGGAAATTCACATTCCTGACATGTTTTCGGTACATCGTTCATCTAAAACATATATGACTCGCGTTGATAAAAACAAATATGGCAGATGTCAATTTGGATGTGTACCAAGCGTATAAAATCATGTCTCTGTAGACGATCTGTCTATGTATACTGCACAAAATACGATTTTCTGCCGTAAAATCGAATTTTGTGAAAAACTGTTGTTGTTGTGGTCTTCAGTCCTGAGACTGATTTGATGCAGCTCTACATGCTACTCTGTCCTGTTCAAGCTTCCTCATCTCCCAGTACCTACTGCAACCTACATCCTTCTCAATCTGTTTAGTGTATTCATCTCTTGGTCTCCCGCTACAATTTTTACCCTCTACGCTTCCCTCCAATGCTAAATTGGTGATCCTTTGATGCCTCAGAACATGTCCTACCAATCGATCCCTTCTTCTAGTCAAGTTGAGCCACAAACTTCTCTTCTCCCCAATCCTATTCAGTACCTCCTCATTAGTTATATGATCTACCCATCTAATCTTCAGCATTCTTCTGTAGCACCACATTTCGAAAACTTCTATTCTCTTCTTGTCCAAACTAGTTATCGTCCATGTTTCACTACCATACATGGCTACGCTCCATAGAAATACTTCCAGAAACGACTTCCTGACACTTAAATCTATACTCGATGTTAACAAATTTCTCTTCTTCATAAACGCTTTCCTTGCCATTGCCAGTCTACATTTTATATTCTCTCTACTTCGACCATCATCAGTTATTTTGCTCCCCAAATAGCAAAACTCCTTTACTGCTTTAAGTGTTTCCTTTTCTAATCTAATACCCTCAGCCTCACCCGACTTAATTCGATTACATTCCATTATCCTCGTTTTTTTTTTTTTCTTTTTTTGACGTTCATCTTATATCCTCCTTTCAAGACACTATCCATTCCGTTCAACTGCTCTTCTAAGTCCTTTGCTGTCTCTGACAGAATTACATGTCATCGGCGAACCTCAAAGTTTTTATTTCTTCTACACGGATTTTAATATCTACTCCGAATTTTTCTTTTGTTTCCTTCACTGCTTGCTCAATATACAGATTGAATAACATCGGGGAGAGGCTACAACCCTGTCTCACTCCCATCCCAACCACTGCTTCCCTTTCATGTCCCTCAACTCGTATAACTGCCATCTGGTTTCTGTACAAATTGTAAATAGCTTTTCGCTCTCTTTATTTTACCTCTGCCACCTTCAGAATTTGAAAGAGAGTATTCCAGATAACATTGTCAAAAGCTTTCTCTAAGTCTACAAATGCTAGAAACGTAGGTTTGCCTTTACTTAATCTAGCTTCTAAGATAAGTCGTAGGGACAGTATTGCCTCACGTGTTTCCTTATTTCTACGGAATCCCAACTGATCTTCCCCGAGGTTGGCTTCTACCAGTTTTTCCATTCGTCTGTAAAGAATCTGCGTTAGTATTTTGCATCAGTGATTTATTAAACTGATTTTTCGGTAATTTTCACATCTGTCAGCAGCTGCTTTCTTTGGGATTGGAATTATTATATTCTTCGTGAAGTCTGAGGTTATTTCGCCTGTCTCATACGTCTTGCTCACCAGATGGTAGAGTTTTTTCCGGACTGGCTCTCCCAAGGCCGTCAGTAACTCTAATGGAATGTTGTCTACTCCCGGGGCCTTGTTTCGACTCAGGTCTTTCAGTGCTCTGTCAAACTCTTCACGCAGTATCGTATCTCCCATTCCATCTTCATCTACATACTCTTCCATTTCCATAATATTGTCCTCAAGTACGTCGCCCTTGTATAGACGCTCTATATACTCCTTCCACCTTTCTGCTTTCTCTTCTTTGCTTAGAACTGGGTTTCCATCTGAGCTCTTGATATTCATACAAGTGACTCTCTCTTCTCCAAAGGTCTAATTAGGGAGTGCCTATCAAAAAGCCGAAGCACGTACCTAACTATTTTCAGTATAGAATGTCCTTGCAGAATGTGATCAAACTCGGTGATCCACATCGCATAACTTGCCCTTTTCAAGTGCAACTGCGTCCTACTTTATGAACCAACATTGCTAATAATGTGCTCACTGTAATATGATTTATGAGAAGTGCTTCAGTAAGTAATTTTTTGATTTTTCGTATATTTATATGTTTCTGTGTGCATATTTTGGAGCAGATAATTTTATGCAGTTTCTGTGTTTTGCCGTGCGATCCGTAACTACGACAGCACATTACTTAATCAAAAAAGTGTCGTTTCACTGCAGTAACTATGTTTTCGACACTCAGGTGGTGACAGCTGTACATGATATGCACAAAATGCCCTTTTAACGCAGTTAAGAACGTCATTTACACCGTCATTCTTTAGTTACGAGAGACTTGCGGAATTATTTCACTACAACCGCTATGAGCGATAATTTTTTGACGAGTCAGAATATCCCGTCATTTTTGAGTTATACATAAAGCAATCCTGGTACTATGGCATTTCCTGGAACCATATCCTCCGTGTTATGGTGCATTATGTAGTCAAAGCTAGGGTACAGAAGCAGTTCGTCTTATTTCCAATTTCCTTTTAGATCAAAATAAAATCGTAAAACCTCCACCCGTATTCCGATATTACATTTCAACCGCAGCAAAATAACTACGTTCTTCACTGTAGTTCGCTGCCACAATCCTTCCAAAACACTCTCCCATCTCAATTTTAGAACGACAGTACTTCAACTCCCTTTGGTAGGAGATAGTAATTGATGATGTGCTGTATATCGAGTAATGCAGTCCCACCAAAGTTGTTACTAATTGAATCGCATATGAATCGATTGCCGTACCTGTAGGCTTTCGTACTGACGACTACGGGTAAAATAAGCATACGATGATTGATAAAGAGGCATTTACACTACTTAGCTCTGCTATTTATAATGCAAACTGTTGTATGCTACTTTCAGTAAGAGAATAGCGAAAATTTGTATTGTTCCTGAGAGCGTGGTTTCCGGCAATTTAGAATATGAGATATATTCATTCTGCATATAAATAAGTATCAGATAGTGCTAAAAATTGGGAAATAATAATATTGGAACGAAGAAAGGATAATTAGGGTTTAACGTTCTAGTGCTACTACGATGAAAATTAATGTTACGACGATGTCAAACCTTATTTTCATGATTTAAAGAAGTATTCACGATATTAAAAATGTAATTATATTTCTATTATTTTCATTTTTGTGCTCAGTGTATCAAAGACTTTCTAGTGCACGGAATAAATTAGCATTGTTTGTACTACGAAACTCTATATGATTGTTAAGGGTTAAGCATGTAATAATTCAATGTAAGACATTTTGTTGAGTCTGAATTTTGTTCTCGTACTGGTTGGTAGAGAAGGAAAAGTTCCTTAATCGATGTGAAGGTATAAAGGCTGTGAAAAGCAGAGAGAGAGAAGGTAAATACAAGTTATTCAAAACAAATATCTCTAAAGCGTAACGTCTTGTGATTTCTTATAACTAAAAATTGCAAGGCCTAATCTGAGCCTGTCCTGAATAACAGCGAAGAACATTTATGTTATATATTTTCTTCGTTTGATCACGGTTGTGATTCGCATGTTTCTTTTTGTTACGCAACGTGTTATGAATATTTTCATTATACGCGCAAAAGTTCACACAGTTTTAATCGAACCTGCGTCTTTCGGAAACGATAACTTTTAATCAGTACAATTACGCGAATACCGTCTAAATCGCAACCGTGATCGTAAAAGTGTTTCCTGGACCAAATAATTCTTACAAAATGTGTATTCT
This sequence comes from Schistocerca serialis cubense, assembly GCF_023864345.2. Classification (NCBI taxonomy): domain Eukaryota; kingdom Metazoa; phylum Arthropoda; class Insecta; order Orthoptera; family Acrididae; genus Schistocerca; species Schistocerca serialis. The sequence continues at coordinate 880,742,693 of NC_064639.1, forward strand.
CCAAAGCGAGCAGCATTGCACTATCGCCGACTCGCAACAATCGAAAGAGTAAAAACAGTGCTTAAATAAAATTGCCGCCTTTTAATAATTGTTATTATCCCATTAAATAAATAAATAGCAATTCAGTGGCTATCCAATCAATAAACAGAGAGGTCAATTCAACGTCCAATAAACAGTGACGTCTAGTAGACAGAGATAAGTCTCGGAAATCGGCTGCGTCTTTCTCGAAGGAACTACCCTTCCATAAGCCTTAATTGATTTAGGGAAACTATGGAACATATAAATGTTGGCGGCCATAAGGGAACTTGAACTATAGTCCTTCCGAATGCTATAAACCAGGTTACATTTTAACATCTTACCGATATCGACTAAGATACCACAAACTAGGATTACTATAGTCGGGGAGGAAAACCGACTGTTAGTTATAAGAGGAAACAGCGTCATACCAAAACGTATATCGTAGTATACACGCTAAAGTTATCGAATGTGATGAGAAACAAAAATTATTTTAGGGGTCCTGAAAATGACGTTGAACTTCAGTTGAATTTGTGTCATAAGATATTACAAAAAAAAAAGATATATTTACTACAAAATTTGTTTTCAGAATCTGTAGATATGCACAACTCCCTCACATATTAAATGTACTGTTTGTGTGCGGCTGATAGATTCTAGCGCAGAACAATTTCGATGTTAGTGCTAAATTAAGAATAGCTACTAAAAATATTCGGTACAGAACATATCAGGTAAATATTTACATTATGTGCCAATAAATGAAAACATGACTGTTGAATGAGGATGGGAACAAACTAAAATAGCTCAAAATGAATATAGGTTACAAGAAACATAGTGCAGAACTATTTGTACAAATAACAAAAAAAGAATACATTCCACCGTTATCATTGGCAGCACAAACAATGAAATGTAAGACGTAAAAGTGCTTCTCGCTCGAGATGTAAGGCTGTATATATGAAGAGTGAGAACAGAAAACGTGCGAATTGTTATTTTATCATGAAAGCGTTTTCAGTGCTATCATGTTCTCAGTGCTCTGTTGTATTCCATAAAAACTGACTCAGGAACTATAAACGTAATGTAAAGTATACAGCAGTCTGCAGATAAGCCTGTTGGTTCAAAACCGATAACGGGGAAAATTTTTGGAAACAAATATCATCATTAACAGTGGGTTTTCGTCGCAAAACAATCAACTAGGAAAAACTTTGTAATTGGCACCTAGAACCAGTCGGCTTCCCGGTATTACACTTAGAACTTATTTGATAATTTAATTTGCCTCATTATTATGTGGAGTGATGTGATGAACAGTAAAATTTCCTGGTATCAGAATTCCGGAACTTCTGAGTACTGTGGATGCAAATCAGTTATGTACAAACAGAGACATATTACTTTTCCCTTCTGCTGACAAATGTGAGTTTCGGCGCTTAGAAAGCAATGTTCATACACTCCTTGTTCTTCCACGTAGAGTTTATCATAACGAATACAACGCCAACGGAATTTTTTTATGTGTACTGCGTGATTCGCAGTTACAACAAACAGCAGCAATCTGGCTGTCCCTGCGCTGGTCGCCAGTTTGGTCTCTCACCACAGGCGGGCAGTCAGCAGTTGGTGTTTCACTCAGCAGGTGAGATATTGCATCGCAGGGAACTGTATCTACAGCGGAATCACAGAGGAGCACTTGTCCCCCACCCCTCCCCGTCCCTCTCTCACTTGTTTACTTGTTTACAGTACACAACCCAGACGCTGCTCCCAAGAGGTGCAAGTTCTCTGTGTGGCTGCCACAACTCCACTCCAATTAATGCGGTGCTACCCGAAGTGGTGCACTGCATCTACATGCTGCTACATTGCCTAGTTGTCTGTAATCCCCACACTGCAATATGTTTTTCTTACAGTCTCCAAAGATTGAGTATGCAATCTGCTACCACTTATTTCCAGTGTTTTCGTACACGTTTTGTAATTGTATTGTTTCACGCAAAATTAACATTTATTCAGTTTAGTAGTGGTCAAACTGAAGTTTCTTTACTTGTGTGGCCATAGGGTCTCTACTTGCGTTAAAATTATTAATTCGATTCAAATCTGTCTTAGAAACTCCTATGTCACCACCTTCACTTCGTTTATTAATTTAAAATATCGCCAGTTATCTGCAACAATAAACAAAGAAGTATAGAGACTAATCCCAAAACTGAAAGAAACACCGGACAGATAACCAACAATCTTTTATCTAGCAGCTCAGTTACAGAGACAGTGACAAAATGCACATCGGAATTACTGGCACGACCCATGATGCAATGTATAAAGAACACACCATGGCATGAAAATACTGTACAAACCATTTTAATTTTGCTGACCGAAAGAAACGCCAGTATTGTAGCTGCACCACCGTTTAGGATAGGGGAAGTTAGTTTTGTTCAATATTCTGAACACAAGTTACAGCCAGGTGCGGGCCAGATTGCAGTGAGTTACGCATACCAACAGTTGAGAAGTAGAATAGAGGCCACAGGGCCGTCAAATTGCTGAAAGAGTGTACATAGCGGTTTTGCATGTCGCAAATCACAGGCAGAAGGGACCCACTGGCCAACCTAGTGTGTTATGAGTATGTGACAGGAAGTTGTGCGTATGGCAAAACAGAGGTGCACAGCCACATATAAAAAGTTGCGGGTTTCTAACAAGATTCATTCAAGTGTGGCAGCTCTCCTGGATGGCTGGGCGTGTCACACCAGCAGCTACACGCAGTAGCAGATGGGGCGCCAGCTTTCCAGTCTATGGCAAGTCCCTGGTTCTACCCTCTGGGGCTGATGTGGAGTCCATAGCCAGCTAGCAGTAGGCCATGGGCAGGCGTCCTTACTTTCAACACACGCCAGAGGCATCCCAAGGCGAGAGCTGCAGATATGGATGCCGTATCACAGGAACTTATTGTCTGTGAGACATCAGACACACCAGCGAGAAGCATGCAGCTGGCTGTTTGCAGCTCACACCAAGCGGCGCTGAGTTGATAGGGATGTAGGTCACCAAGTCAACGGTCGGCAATCTGACGACGCCACAATTCCGCTGGCATACAAGGCTGACACACAGTGAGTGCACAGGTTGCTGAGGCAGCCATTCCGTGCCAAGCCATTTCGCAGACAGCGAAGTGGTGTCCTCAGCATTGTGGGACCCGGTGACACAGACTGTAGTTGCAAACAATAAATCACTTGGAAAGCTTGGACAAGTCTTAATATAGTGCCTTCTACCTCTTCCTGCTACATTTGGTCATCCTGATACATTTGGTGCCATAAGTCACCAGTACAGTATTATTGGTCAAGCACAATAGAAAAAGAGATAGCCTTAAAATCAATAAACACAGATATCTCCTCACTTTCCAAGAGAACTATCTCTTACAAAAAGCACTAACATGGAATAAAAACCTGTTTAAAGACCAGATGAATATTGAAAAACATACAATAAACAAAATTACTCAACACATCAGCTAAAGCGAAAAAAAGTCCTCTGTCTCTCTCTCTCCCCTCACACTGACCTTATTTCACTTTTAACCTCACTTCCTCATCTTATCCATCCAACATCCAGTTACCAACACTCTCTGACTACCCTGATATTTATTATATCTTGATTACATTTACTAATCACTCCCTTACACCCACCTGCAAAGTACTCAACACTTCCATACTGAAATTCCACACTGCTCATTACTTAAATTGAAGACTTCAGCTGTGAACAATGGTAAGGCACCGCTATTTTGAATCTGCATCCACTTCTTAATCAACTTCCTTTTGAATAAATATGGGTGATTTGTGAAACATTGATGTTGAGAACTGAAATCCACTACTGGGAATTGTATATTAATGATTTACACTAGCCTGATCCGAAAAAACATTAATAAAAGAAACGTGACAGAAAAATGCTCTGTTACTTTTTACTAGAGGTATGGCATGTCATACCTGTGTTGGAAATTCTTTTTCTGCTTGCTGCAACGCTAATTAAAGCTGCTGGTGTGGTATTACTAGTGTTGTACTCAGGTATCCTTGTGTGGCATGGTGAACTGCTTCTATAGCCATTCAGTATCTATAATGGCACCTTCCATGGTATTAGGTAGTTCATGTAATAGTCTGGCTACTAAAAGAATCTCATCTAGTGTCCTTATAGATTTTGTATCCATGTTGTAAGAGGTCTGAGCAGATGTAATTTCGATGTATTGCTCATGCGCTGCCTGCGATATGCAAGGTATAAGAGAATCTCTGACCAGAGAGCAGTGTTGACTACAGTAGGAACTGTGTAGCTGTAGTAGTAAGTTGTCGCTAGTCTGGAGTCTGCTCTGGTCTGGTATGGTTTATCGTGTTGGCTGAACCCGGTCGCGGTGCAGCGATGCTGGAGCCTGAGTATTATTGTATAATGTAAAAAGCAGCCTCGCGCATATGTAGTAATGTTATCCCAAGTCTCATGTAAGTGTTTTAAAATTCTCGTAATAATAATCTTCCTCATAAAAAGTAACTTTTAACAACCATTCATTTCAATTTAAAGAATTTACTATTTTCTCCCATCCATGATCATCCCAATTATTGCAATAGAAAAATCAGTTGCTTCCTTTCATAAATGACAGATAGGTCGGCCAGCATTGCACAGAGCTGTGCCGAAAAAATTTATTGTAAGAGCAGATATATCCGGCGACTTCATTGAGGTAAGAATTTTTCCTTTTTTATTCAGAATCATGTTTCAGGGCCATGACGCAGCACTGCAGTCGTCCAAAATTTACCAGGTTAAATTCACAGTGAATTATTGAAAAGTCAAAAGTGAGCGACAATTTAATTGAGAGGTTGGTTACATTGTTTTATTACCAGGTTACTGAATTTATTTTTTTATTGGGACGTTACACTCAATGTGAACGACATAAATATAATCTTTACTGTTGAGAGGTTTAGGAATTTTTCTGTTTTGAGGTTACACTAAATGTGAATGAATTTTGAGCTTCGATTAAATCAGAAAGAATTTTGTGTGGAGGTTAATGTGAAAAGAATTTTGTAGGGAGGATACAAATGAGAAAGAATTTTGTTTTGAGGTTACACTAAATGGGAACGAATTTTGGTGGGGAATATTATTCATATTCTCTACTTTAATATATTTTGTGGGGAGGTTACACTAAATTAGAATCATATTCATATTATTTACTTTATTTTGTTGGGCGGTTACACTTGGTGACAACTGGCCAGGATCGTATTTCTTTGTGAATCTCTGAGAAGTAGTTATATATCTGCTCTTATTTACTTAAATGTAGTTTGCATCTGGCGCAACACATTTACTAACCTGTCACTCTTTCTTTCACATATCATCGGCAATTTATTGCTCTTTGTTGTAATTGTATTTGTTCCATTTTTACTTCGTCGTTGTTTCATTTTGTGCTTAATTTTGATTTGTGAAAAATTCCGCGAAAAACTGTTAACAGTACATCGCGATGTGCAATGAGTGAAATAGCCGACTCGAATAATTTGACCGATAATACTTGCGACACTCAGTGTAATAATGATAATCCTCCATTTACAGAAAATGAGTGCGTACCGATCACTAGTATTGATTTTGATCCTAATGATGAGCAAACAAATGCAATTATGTCCAGAGTAAATGTAACAATTGATGACACGGCACGTTCCATTACAATGAACACGAAGATGAACAATGTTGTCAAAACACGTCAAATTTATTTGATTCCGATGTAGTGATCCACAGTGCACATCCGATTGGCAAACCTTCACACAGTACAGAGAATAGAGCCGCTAATTTTGGCTGGGATCAAGTTATGACATTATTGCTACAACTTAATGAAAATCTCAAACAACAAATTAATGAAAGTTTCAAACAGTGGAATGAAATACTAGATAACCATTTCAAACAAATTAATGAAAATTTCGACAACCATTTCAAACAACTTAATGAAATATACGACAACCATTTCAAACAACTTACTGAATCGTGCAAACAACTTAATGAGAGTTTCAAACAGTCGAATGAAAAACACGACAGCCTTGACGAACAGAACAAACAACTTAGTGAACTGATTACAGTCGTTACCGTGCAACGTCTTGATACTAAAGAACAATTACGTGAGGAAATTACGGCTTGTGCTAGGAACAGTAGTGAAGAAATTAGATCTGTTGCACAAGAATTAAGTAGTACACGTGTAGCCACAACGAAATTACTTAGAGATGAAAGTAGTGCAGTCACTGAACAATGTTCTGAAAAAGCAACACAGTTACGAGACGAGTTTAAATTAATGTCAGCAGAACTTTCACACACGCTGGATGCGGAAGTCGATAAGAGATTTGAACAACAGAGCAGCCAAATTGACGAACATTTTAAAGTGACGGAAATGAAAAATGTTTCAGTCACTAACACGTCACAGCAAACGCCACATTCCGAACACTTGTCACACTCACACAGCCAGTGTAACTTAGGTAATTTACAGAGACTACGTGACTTAGATTCCGAACAGTCACAGACAAACAGATTGTAATACAATCCTGAACCTGTTCAGACATACAGAGACGATAATTTTGATTACAAGCAATTTTTATCCGTAAAAAAATCTAAGGTATTTAAAAATGACAAAACACAAATATATCCTTTGGACTGGATACGACAATTTGCTTTTGTATTTTCATCAGCTTGGCCTGTAATGCAGAAACTAGCATTGGACTGAATACAACAATTAGTTTTTGAATTTTCAGTGACATTGCCTGCAACGCAGAAACTAAAATTTATTTGCAGCGCGTAATTGACCTCAGGGGATTCATTACGCTTCGATGAATACGTGCCGTAGCGTGCAGAGGGCCCCGAGCCGTAGTCGTGCTATTTCATCTTTAGTTTTCTGCACTGCTGCCTTCTCTTTTACTATCCTTTATATCTATCAAAACAGCTCTTCAACTATCGATCTATCTAGGATTAGAAATGTGTAAAGAAATCTGATAAGACACGTAATACTTGAAAGTGACAGTTATCATTATACGGTCCAGAAATGACAAGAACTACCAGCGTAATTTTAATATCAGACAAAATTTTAATCATCAGTATGTACAAAATTTTCAGCAGTCGCAAACACATTTTAGTAACAATAAATACAGGTTTTTCTCCGCAACAGCATCAAAGCCAGCCGGTTAGCATACCTAACCAACAGTGTAGTCTGCAAGGTCAACCAAGCTTTAATGTTTCGCCCCCTACACGTATAGCGTCGGCTCCGCCAAATAGTCTGTAAAATTACAGACACACTTATCATTTTGTATTGCAGGTCATACGTTTAACTCAAATTTTTGGATTGTTCCGTTATTGACAACAGACGTTATTTTAGGTACGAATTTTCTGGTACAACAAGACGCAATTATTGACTTTCAAAATTCCTATTTAGTGTTAAAGGATGAAAATGTACAACTGGCATTAAAATTTCAGCACTCTTTATCTGTAGAAGAACAAACAATTAATCGTACAGAGGTCATTTCTGCATAACGTAACATAGACTGTCATTCCACATCGTTCACAGATGCGTACGTACACAACTATAATACTCCAGACGAAGCCGACTATGACGTTAGGCAAATGATTTCTGATAAAGTTAAACAGAGCAGTGCAAATACGGACGACGACGCACACAACTACGCAAAATTCTTTTACAGCAAGCTCCAGTTTTTGACAACATCCCCGGTACTATGTCCGGTTTTATGTATGAATTTCAAGTTAAACAGCACGACACATTTAAAGCCAAACATTATCCCATTCCATATATTCACACAGAACAAGTTAAGAAAGAATTGCAAGCTATGCTTGACCAGGGAATTACTGAGCCGGCAGTTAGTCCGTACATAAACCCGCTCCATATTGTTAAGAAAAAGGATGGTTCACTTCGCCTCGTACTTGATTCGCGTCACATCAATGACATTATTATTAATGAAACAGATCGCCCACAGACACAGAAGAACTTCTACAGAAATTTCATGGTACTGCTATTTATTCCACGTTAGATTTGAAATCGGGATTTTGGCAAATTCAGCTCCATCCGAACTGCAGAAAGTACACAGCTTTTCTCTGTTTTGGTGACTGTTATCAATTTTGTAAATTACCGTTCGGTTTAACTATTTCTTCAGCAGCATTTATTCGCGGATTCAATAGTATACCTCCGACAGAATTAAAAGACAGAATCACAAAGTATGTAGACGACATTCGTATTGCAGAAGCTAACTGGTCTGAACACAATTTGATTCTTGAACAACTGCTACGAACTTTTCGTGCACAAGGACTCACAGTTAATCTCAGTAAATCGCACTTTGGCAAAACTTATATAAAATTTCTTGGACATGTAATTTCAGCAGAAGGCATTGCGCCTGACCCGGAAAAACTTCAAGCTTTACGTGACATTACTGTCCCTATGACGAAGAAACAATTACGCAGCTTTCTGGGTTTAATTAACTTTTTCCGTAAATTTATTCATTACTCTGCTTTAGACACCCCTAGATTATGTCAATTGACAGGTAAAAACACTATTTGGTCCTGGGATAGCCTAGCACAGTCTGAATTTGTCAACCTGAAACAAGCTTTGTTGAATGCACCACTTTTATCACATCCAGATCTTACTAGAAATTTTTCCATTGCCACTGACAGTTCTAGTACCGCTTTAGGAGTACACATGTTTCAGGAAATTGAAGAAGATGGTTCTACAGTTATTAAAAACATCGCCGTTGCGAGCCGCATTCTGTCACCTGCTGAACACAATTATTCTGTTACAGAACTTGAAACATTATGTGTTGTATGGGCATTTACGAGATTTCGGCATTTTCTTTATGGAAGACATACGACCGTTTACACAGATCATAGAGCTATACAGTTTTTACTTACCGCTAAATTTACACATGACAGATTAAGCAGATGGAAACTTTATTTACAGGAATTAAATTTTACAATTTTTCACATTCCCGGTACACAAAATATTGTAGCAGACGCACTATCCCATTCTCTCAGCAACAATCAGCAAGACATCGCAACCAACTTCTGCCTAGCAAATTTCAGCGTCATGTATATTCAACAAGTTGCATTTGAAAATTTCATTTCGTCGTCATTACGAGACACAGCACAAGAGCAGAGTAAGGGCAACGTATGGAAAGAAATTAAACACCTTTGGCAAGATAGGAATAATGTTACAATTAGAAACCATTACACTGTAAGCAATAATATTCTGTTTCGCCGCTCTCACCCTGACAGCAACAACTGGTTACTATGCATTCCTGACGAACTTGTTAACAAATTAATTTGGTATACTCATTTAAATTACGCACATTACGGAGGCAGAAAATGTTTTCTTATACTGAGACAGAACTGTTATTTTTCCAACATGGAGAAACGTATTCGACGAGTTTTAGGGTCATGTAAAATCTGCCAGAAAGCTAAGTCAGACAGGACTTCACATATTCCTCCCTTATATCCCATTGTACCTGTTAAATTGAGACACATGGCCGCTGTAGCCATTTTTGGTCCGATTCCCAGATCCAAACGGAGGTTTTTGTTACATCTTTGACGCTGTTGAACTCACTTCGAAATTTGTTACCTTCACACCGTTGCGCAAAACTACTGCTAAAACTATTTCGAAAGCATTTGTAAAACATTTTTTATTTCATGTAGGGCATGTATAGAAAGTAATTTACGACAATGGACCACAGTTTCGATCTGCTATATGGACACGTATGTTACGAGCAAGAAACATTTCTCCGATCTATATATCCAGGTATCACGCTTCTTCGAACCCTTGTGAACGACTAATGAAAGAAATTGGTAAACTATGTAGAATATACTGTCATAAAAAACATATTGATTGAGATACACACATACTCTCATTCCAGGATGTAATTAACTCGATACCAAATGAATCTACTATGCTATCTCCGACTGTTAGATTGAAAAATGTTGAACCACCTAACAAAATTAAAGAATTAGTATCCCTTCCTACATCTCGTCGACTATGACATCATGAAATAATTGAAATCGCGATGAACAACATCAAACGTGCCGCAGAGCGCCGGGGAAGACAGCAAAAACAGGTTTGTACACGCCGTGACTTTCACACTGGACAGAAGATATTACTACGTACACGTTATTTATCCAACAGAGGAAAGAGTAGATGCAGTAAATTTGAGCTTCTATACGCAGGTCCATACAGAATTCGCAGCATTCCTCACCATAATGTAGTACACGTCGAAACTCTGAGAACCAGAAAAAGTAAAGGCAATCACCATGTCTCCAATATTAAACCCTGTATTGAATGAACATACTTTACGATTTATCTCACTGTAATGCCTTTTCCTGATATTTTTATGACCACTTATGCAATTATATTTATATGACTACTTACTGATGATTATCAAATTTTATCTTGGCAAGTGCCCAGCAAGGTAAGATTAGCAGGTCGCTTTTCTTGTCGTTATATATCAGACCGTGAAAATTTCCATTTTTCGTGTATGTATGATTGTTTTCCTGTTTTGTTTGTTTGCACTACGAAATCTTTAAGATATAACAAACACCATTTTAACATTTTTCCTTATGATATCTCAATATCTCGACTATTCTACGCTTTTGGCTGCTGCGTTGTGAGACTGTGTGTACATTTTTGCACCTGAACACTCTGTATGTTTTTGAAATAATAAGTTTTCTGTCATGCTTTGCTGTATGCTTAATTATATCACTAGAAACCAGTTTTTATTTAATGGGTATATGATTTAAATGCATGATATTAATCCTTATTCATCATTTTCAGAAAGCAGTAACGTGTAAAAGAAATAAACAAACCACAGTGGATTACTATGAAATGGGAATTTCACCTTAGGAATGAACGAAAGAAAATGGAATACCTTGTGATGAAGAGTAAATGGATCAGAATTAACAAGCATTAACAAGAATATGCTATACACATCGTATGATATCAGTCTTAACTAATTTTTTTCTTTCAGAATACGAGGCGATTGATGCTGGCTGTCAGACAGAACTACACATCTTAGTTTTAGTGATGAAATATGCTAGAAATAAGAAACTCTATACTATGAATAGTTGTAAGAAGTAAATGGTAATATGAATAATGAATAATGAAGTGTCTTTTTTGCAGATGATAATGAATGATGATGAATAGTTATATGAAAAATATGTTAATATGAATAATGAAGTTTTTCTTTGCAGCTGATGATAGTGATGAAGTTATGGTAATATAAATAATGAAGTTTTTCTTTGCAGATGAGGATAATGATGAAGTTTATATATTTACTGTTAGTTAAGAGATGCTATGTAGTTATTTAAGTATTTGTTGCAGTTCGTTTTGACAGTATGTCTTATATCACATGGTATAATGACTGAATGTTTTGGAAAGGACAGCTGGAGTACATACATATTGAGTACACGTTTCATTACCTGTTAATTCGAAGTTCACTACTTAATATGCATAATATGCGTTTCTTCTTTCAGCTTAATAATCAATTTTGTATTTTTTCCAGGAGAAGCTATTCATGAAATTAATGTGCTATAAGCAGTTAGTTATTAAACCTGTTCTAGTACTTGCATTTTTATTACCCATTTGTGTGTGTCATTCATGAATGTGATCATATATACTCTACTTGTTTCATAGCCTTGCTACAGCTGATTCATGACGAATGACGTTACTAATCCTTATTTGCAGCAATAAGTCAAAAGCAAATATTTTCATGCCCCAGCAATTAATTATCAAACCCAACGCAATGCATTGCTGGCACAAAAAAAATGTATTACCAGTCCCAAATAATGCTACTAGTTTAAGAGATATTTATAGTACTAAATATCATGCAGATTTGTCAGATGTATTGAATCCATTATATCTATATACGAGTATTATTGGAACACAGATCTTGAGTAATAGTTACAGTGTGTTACATTTTAAATATGTCCTATGTCACTTGAATGATGAGTTCTGAGTAGTGCTGAATGATGTTTTGTAGTAATGCATAAATGCTATGCCAATAATTTCTGTAAATAATATTTTTGTTATACTCTATAAATGCTATGCCAATTATTAACTCTCATTCTGAATGATTACTTCTGAATAATACTGAATAATGTTTTATAAAACTATGTGAATACTTTGTAACTGGCCAATGAATGCCACTGTTTCTTATACTTTAAATTTGTCCTATCTCACTTACATGGTATTATATGCAAATACCAGTAGCTTGATGCTACACTCATTAACTCTTGTTTTGAATGATGACTTCTGAACAATGCATAAAAATGGTTTGTAACTGGCCAATGAGTGCCAATGATTACTATAACTAGATGAATTATGTTAATGCTATGCCATTAATTAACTCATGTTTTGAATGATGATTTCTGAACAATGCATAAAAATGGTTTGTTACTGGCCAATGAATGCCAATGATTACTATAACTAGATGAATTATGTTAATGCTATACCATTAATTAACTCCTGTTTTGAATGATGACTTCTGAACAATGCATAAAAATGGTTTGTAACTGGCCAATGAGTTCCAATATTTAGTGTAATCAGATGACTTATGAATAATGTTCTGTAATACTCTATACATAGTACAGAAATGTTTAGGCAATGAGTGCCAACAATTACTCAAATCGATTGATAGACTAATGTAATTCTCAATGATGACTAGCATAAGACCTAATGTCCTTCACCTTCTGACCTAATTACCAGAAATTACTGCAATATCCGTTTGTCCTGTCCATCCTCATGATCATGCAGCAATATATTAGGATTTTGCACTAATTCTACGTTGGTGTACCTTACAGGAGTGTGGTGTTGACACATCATGCTGTCCACCACCTTGAACGATGGAGATGTTATTATGGTCCCACTGTTTGGTGTACCTAACATATTACCAAAATGATAACATTGAATATTAATGCGACATTTCAGTGTCTTGGCTACACTGATTAATACTTCAGGGAAGAGAACTTCAGATTGTCTCACTTGGTGTTGTGCTTCTGTAGAAAGATACGGACTTTCAGTGCAGCTACGTGCAGCCTACTGTGCTACAACCATGATGCAATCCTTCCCTTTCCTTTCCTAGTTCTTGTAAAATGGTAGAGATATATACAGTGCGTGTGCACTTTATGTCATTTGTTAATATGTTTTGTACTCATTGCTTCTACATTTTGTCATTTCTTGATATGTTCTGTACTCAGTGCATGTGCGCTCTATTTCATTTCATGATCTGCACTTATATATATGTATATACTCTGTGTCTGTAAACTTAGTTAATTAAGCAGATTTTAGAAAAATTTGTTGCTCATGGCAAGTCCAATTGACTCACCATCGCTGCCAAATTTTTGCCCCCCAGTGGAGGGTTATGTAAGAGGTCCGAGCAGATGTAATTTCGATGTATTGCTCATGCGCTGCCTGCGATATGCAAGGTATATGAGAATCTCTGACCAGAGAGCAGTGTTGACTACAGTAGGAACTGTGTAGCTGTAGCAGTAAGTTGTCGCTAGTCTGGAGTCTGCTCTGGTCTGGTATGGTGTATTGTGTTGGCTGGCCCGGTCGCGGTGCAGCGATGCCGGAGCCTGAGTATTATTGTATAAGGTAAAAAGCAGCCTTGCGCATATCTAGTAATGTTACCTCAAGTCTCATGTAAATGTTTTAAAACTCTCGTAATAATAATCTTCCTCATAAAAAGTAACTTTTAACAACCATTCATTTCAATTTAAAAAATTTACTATTTTCTCCCATCCATGATCATCCAGATTATTGCAATAGAAAAATCAGTTGCTTCCTTTCATAAATGACAGATAGGTCGGCCAGCATTGCACGGAGCTGTGCCGAAAAAATTTATTGTAAGAGCAGATATATCCGGCGACTTCATTGAGGTAAGATTTTTTCCTTTTCTATTCAGAATGATGTTTCAGGGCCAAGACGCAGCACTGCTGTCGTCCAAAATTTACCAGGTTAAATTCACAGTGAATTATTAAAAAGTCATATGTGAGCGACAATTTAATTGAGAGGTTAGTTGCATTGTTTTATTACCAGGTTACTGAATTTATTTTTTTATTGGGACGTTACACTCAATGTGAACGACATAATTATAATTTTTACTGTTGAGAGGTTTAAGAATTTTTCTGTTTTGAGGTTACGCTAAATGTGAATGAATTTTGAGCTTGGATTAAATCAGAAAGAATTTTGTGTGGAGGTTAATGTGAAAAGAATTTTGTAGGGAGGCTACAAATGAGAAAGAATTTTGTTTTGAGGTTACACTAAATGGGAACGAATTTTGGTGGGGAATATTATTCATATTCTTTACTTTAATATATTTTGTGGGGAGGTTACACTAAATTAGAATCGTATTCATATTATTTACTTTATTTTTTGGGGAGGTTACAATGTGAATCTTTATTTACTGGTTCCATCATTCTTCTGCCTTACTGCCGTAATTCGACTGTTATTTTGTACACAGCTTTAGTAATTTTCCGCATTCCCTGTTCCATTGTTGTGATATGTGTTGCATACCAACATGTAGTTGTTCTGTGTTGCTGGCTATTTCCTTTACCACCTCCAGTGTATTATTTAAATTCACGATACTCTAATTATCTGCCGTCCTTAATATTGTTTCCACCTGATTTCTGTAAGAATCTCACCAACATCTCTTCTTTCGCAGAAGAGACTCAAGATTGCAATTGAGCCCTTAGCTTCTCGTAGGAAAACTTCAATTCCTGACATTCAGTCTGTACATAATTAGCATTTCCCCCTTTGGTTGCTTTAGCAGGTAATTCAGTGAACATACAATGTAAGCGTCGGACTTCATTTCTTACCTCCCAGATTTCAAATGTGAGTATTAGCAGCTACCCATGGTATGTGAGAAAAAGTCTGCTTGCCGTGTCAATAAGATTCAATTTTTCAACGGTTGATTCTAGGTTACCTCTACCTCACATACGAGTAAAGACACTAAGATCACAATAATATGTTTTAACATCATTTTCGACACGACCTAGGAGAAACGAATTATCGTGAATCCTCTTCTTCCTCAGGATGAATATGCATCTCAACGAAAACTACATATACTACAGCGAACTAAATAAAATAACATTGACATAGGTAAACCAATTCAAAATTAAATATATATAACCCGATACTCTACTACCTGTCCCTCGCCATATGGTACATTCTGTGTTAGTTTCGTTCCATGTAGTAACTTAGTCTTCTGCAGTAACTGTGATGGTTTTTGTGGTAACACATCAGTGGTACTCTTGAAAGGCATTGTTTGACTGACATGTGGTATCAGCAATTACGATTTTCATAGATGGTGAATTCATCTCCACTATCTGATATCGCCCGTCAAACTACACCAAGGTTTTCATAGTTTTACCCTTCGGGGTATAAAGATCCTTCATTAACACACATTGTCCTACTCTGTAATGAGGTAACTCATTTGTAACTCATTCAATGCATTCCTGACGCTCCATTGCCTTTGTATTAGCACGTTTTACCTGTCGCCTTACGTCTTTCGACTTCTTTGTGAACTGCTTCAAATGTTCGCTCTGTATACCTTACTTTAACCGGATCACATCGAAAGGTAAATGCATCTTTGGCTTGTATACTCACCACACACGTTAGATATCTATCCCAATCTGAGTGTTGTCTATTCACGTAATAAATTAACGTTTTTCTGTGGACTCACTCTGTACGACTACTTGCTTGTGTGTGAAATGGCCTAGTATGCAACTTCTTCACTTTTATCTGATGACATAAAAGATTGATATCCTTTTATAATTTCTTATACTCAGGTACCTTATTCCCTATTAAACCTATTGAGTGATCCTTGACTGTCAGTTCTTACCATTTGAAATAGCTTCTCTGACTGGAACGGTATTTTTTTTTGTGACTGAAGTGTTGTCATGAAGCATGTGGAATGCAATTTGTAACGTACTGCTCCACATCGCTTTGTCATGTTCTCCACCACAAATCTCTAATTATCCTGTCAGAAGTTCTTTTAGCTCCATGTCCCAATAGTACATCATACTGAAACTCACTTAACTTCAGTGCCCATCTTGTCAGCCGACTTGAAGGGTTCTTTTAGTCCCAATAACAACTTCAAGCATGCATGATCGATAAGAACATCAATTGCAACTCTATAGGTAACAACGGAAATACGAAATACCATACATTAAAGCTAGAATCTCTTGTTCTGTAGTCGAATAGTTGCACTCAGCCTTACTTAGGTGACAAGGCGCATACACCAATGGATGCTTCTTTCCATCCACAGTTTGACATAAAATGGCACCTAAAGCAGTATTATTTCCATCACAAAATAGTACAACCTCTGTGGTAAAATCAACGAACTAATACAGGATCTGACGCTAATATCTCCTTTACGTTTTGAAATGCCGTTTGACATTTGACATTCTGATGTCCCGTGAAATGTAACTTAATTTTTTAGCGATATAGTCATTGTTTGCGCAATTGGTTCAAACCCTTTGACAAACTTTCGGTGATAATTTGTTAACCAAAGAAATGATACTAGTGTTTTACTGCTCGTGGAGCTGCAAAATCATATATAGCTGAAATCATATAAGGATCTGTTTTCACTTTGTCTAGGATAATAATGTGATCAAGGTAATTGAGAGTACTAAAATTACACTTGTCAATGCTTAGCGTAAGATGAACTATCCTTAACCTATCGAATACTTCCCATAGATGGTTTATGTTTTCATCTACATCTTTAGTAAAACTACAATGTTATCCAAATAAACCGTGCATTTTTGTTGTTCCAGACCCCAAAGGACTCAGCTAACAAGCGCTGGATTGCTGCAGGTGCATTCTTTAAACGAAAAGACACTCTACGATGTTCGTAGCGGCCTGATGGTGCTGTAAATGGTGTGTTAGGCCATTCTTCGAGCTATACTTGAATTTGCTGGTAACTACTCCTTAAACGTTTTGTGGAAATGATTTTACACTGTACCAGGTTCCTAAGAGGTTTGGTTCTATTAGAAACTGGATGTGCGTCTGTTACTGTACATTCATTTAAATATCTGTAAGTGCAGCAGATTCGATATTTCTTCATTCTGACAGGTGACGTTTTCATTGCATTTACTACAGGGCAAATCACCTAAAACTTGCACTACAAATATTGCGGAAATGGAAAGTGTTACTGACATGTGATTAAAAAACTAAAAGTAGAGTTAATTAGAAAGTCAGTGGTGTTTGTTGCACGTTTCTAGTACGAGTCGTTTATGAGATATCGTATTTTGAAAAGTTTCCACACCAACATTTATCTACATCTACATTGTGCCATTCGAACTGTGTAGTTGCTAGATATAATACTGTTATATTTGCTTACGATGTGCTTGTTCATTCCTTGAGTGCACTGCGACTTGCTAGTAAGTTAGTGTAGGACAGTACAAGTAGTAGGCCCATTTTTGTACAGTACATGTGGCAAGATATCTTAATACACGTCAACAATCACAGCAGTTACTTATCATTCCGTCGAACCGGTTATGATAGAGTGGTAGTGTGACATCTAGACGACGTTACAGAAGGAAACAAGTGACGACACATGAGGGGGAAATTAATGTTCTTGTTGGCGTTGCAGCTGTCCACATATTAGCTACCACGCAATCGCATCAGTAAGTTGCATGAGTCAGGAAAGTGTTCCTTCGACACAGGTTCCATCCCTGTCACATCTGTCTCTGTCAAGAGCTACATGATGATTATCGTGTTAACTTCTGTACACGGAGATTAATACAGGATACTCCAGATGCATCATGTATCTCGCTTAATGATGAAGCCACATTTTCCAATAACGGTCAGCTAATCCACCGAAACATGCACTATCGGTCTGTTGACAATCCCTGTAGGCTTCGTCAGGTTGAATGTTAGCATTCATGAAGTGTAAACGTGTGGTGTGGGATAGTGAACCATTAGCCCACAGCCTTGTTTTTCACAGGTGGGACACTGAACGTGCACAGGTATCGCAGCCCCGTAACAGAGCATCTTCCACGAATGCTCATTAGGAGGAATCTGTGATACCAAAGTGATGGATGTCCAGCGCATAATATACGAAGTGTTGCAGAATGTCTTTATGAATTGTTTCCAGATCATTGTATTGGACACAAAGGACCTATACCTTGGCCGGCCAGTTCCCTAGATTTGACGCCTGTGGGCTTTCTTCGTTGGGGAAAGGTAAAAGGCGCTCTCTACAATGACATACCAACTACATCCGATCGTATTCAACGACGTATTACTGCAACCTGCTCGGACATCTTCGCTGAAATGCTGACATGTGTGCAGCAGTCGCTCCATATCAGACTGGAAGCAGGCCTTGCCACTGTGGGTGGCATTCTGAACACAACCCGTGATGGTCAGTTGTCTCGTTGCTGGTCATAATACATATAACTACGTGTATGCAGTTGTGTCGTTCTTTACTGTGGCCTGCCACCGGTACTGTACAAGTGTCAGTGTGGGAACTTTTCAAAATACAATATTTCCCAAACAACCCGCGCTAGAATCCTGCAACAAATCCACTGACATTCTAATTTACCCCACTCTTAGTTTTTGAACGTCAATAGGCACTGTTCCACTTAAAAAGTCTATCTTTACACAAAAATGCACTTCTCAAATATTATTTAAATCTCTTTGTTGGTTAACAATCTGGGACCCTAACAGCCCATCCATTTTGTGAAAACCTGAAGTTAATAGCACTTACCATTTCCGTATTATTTGCGGTGCAAGTTTTAGGTGATCCACCCTCTAAAGTTGCTGACCAAGGACTATCTCCATGTTGTATTATGCCTTCTCTGTGCACTGTTCTATCAACGGGTATACTGTTGTGTGATTGCTCACTAGAATCCATTGCTGTATGAACTGACCTTCTGAATAAAATAAATCTGTGTATTGAACTAAGAGTGACTCTATGTCTGACTAACTGTTACCCTATAAATCACTAACTTTACTACTGAACGCAAATGTGTAGACGGTTTGCTCGACATAATGCTCTTTATCACTGATATACCTGTGTCTTCTTCATTGAGTACCTCCCGTGTAGTTATCACTAAGCTTTCCAGAAGACTCAGCTCGTCCATTCCGAAGTAGTCCAGGCTTATTAGCTCCATAACCTGTCTACGTGCTACAGTTCTTCGTATAAAACAATGTTGCTCATCTAAAACGTCATTACTCGATAGTGGTACTATCAAACATAAAGCTTGCCGAGGTGGGTATCGAGATCTGCTTTAACGCAAATTAGCTTCCCTTTCCCTGTAGGTATTCTGTCATGCGAAACAGCTTTTCGTAATGCCTTAGCAATGAGCGTACCTCATGACACAGCAATGTTTGCCATTGTTGTACCCATCGGAAAAAAATTCCCTTTGAGTTTAATAGTTTGGGGCCAAACATCAAGTTTGGCGTGATACCTAACCAGAAAGTCTAAACCAAGCATAACAGAAAATCCCTGCCCCACAGTTGACAACACAAGCATTTGCTCACGGAAACAAGTTTTTCCTATGTTATACTTGAGTTATGGTGTCCCTATCGAACATATCCTCTAATTTGTATTTCGTAGTTTTCATTTTTGTCCACGAGGTCCAGATTCCCAAGTGATACGTGTCCCTCAGTACCAGCTAGAAATTTATAGTTCTTATTATTTAACTAAGCTACCAAGCAACAATCCGCCTTTGTGTACGTTATTACTGTACTGCTGTTTTTTGGAAACGCTTCCCGACAGATGAAACATTTCTGTTGGCATTTAACGGTTCCCTGTATTTTGTACCAACAATCCCGAGCGTTATGCGCGAAGAGGTGCTAATTGTTACATTTTGGTTGCTCAAATTGTGACTCCAGATGCCTCTGTTTGCCACAGCGGTAGCTTTCCTCACTAGACGTAAAATATTTCGCTCACTACGCGCTTCGTTACACTGTCTATTTCTCGCAAGTGTCTGGCAACGCAACGTAGGCTCAAGATGTTGCAATGAAAATAACGAAGTAACCACACTTCCCTTTGTAATTTTATCATCATCGTAAGACAAAGTGTTAACTGTTTACAATATTAGGAATAGAAATACCTTTTAATAGTCCCACAATTTTTAGTATTTACTCAACGACACTCTAACATTAAACTCTGCTCAGTGAAAAGCAAATATGACTGGCGGACGAAATACAAGCTGCGTGATGTAAGCTCATGAACTTCAGGGATATGTGCATTTACCGCCTGCATCACGTGTTTGGATCAACTGTATGCTTTGGAAACCTCAAAGGACGAGCGCCTTGGATTGAACATTAGCTTAGAAAAGAAATTTGACTGGTAACTAGAGAAAAGCCATCCAGAATCTAAGTTACAGCGAAGCTGGAAGCTCAAATGGAAGGGAAATAGCTGTGATAGTTTTAATAGATACGAAGTTTCTCCCTCAACGTATCTGCGTACACATTCAACTGGCGCGGTACAGATTTGTTTTTCTTTCTTCGGATTAACATTGGTTCAAATGGCTCTGAGCACTACGCGACTTAACTTCTGAGGTCATCAGTTGCCTATAACTTAGAACTAATTAAACCTAACTAACCTAAGGACATCACACACATCCATGCTGGAGGCAGGATTCGAACCCGCGACCGTAGCGGTGGCTCGGTTACAGACTGTAGCGCCTACAACCGCACGGCCACTCCGGCCGGCCGAATTAACATTCAGCTGATGTGTGCGCATCTCTGTATGTGTGTGTGTGCGTGTTTGCGGCGTGAGGGTGGGGGTGGCATACGGGAGGGATAAGCGTTCGATCTCCGTAGATCGTAATTTTTGTTTTTGTTGGGGTCTATAAACATTTAAAGTTACTTGCGAACACCGCAGATTTTCCCTGTTGTCCGCTGTAATTTAGAGATAACCACTCCTCGAATAATTTATAGGTTATGAATGAACCTATGCTGGATTGCGTTAGCTGCCTCGGGCTTCAGTCAGTTAACAGGTGTATAAACGATGAAATGATTAAATACCCTATCTGTTAGAAAATTTCCTTCGCAAAGGAACTCGAACTTCACCTCTTGATTGTTGCGTGATATATATATATATATATATATATATATATATATATATATATATATATAAAGAGGTGTGGTTCGAGTCCCTTTGTGAAGGTGAGAGGTGGTAATAGACAGAGAAGGGGGGCTGAGAGAGGGGACAGGAGGATATGGAGAGAGAGGGAGGAGGAGAAGATGGACAGAAACAGCGGGGAGATAAGGAGATTATGGTATATTTTAAACGTGCCCTCTGAATAAGTTGCAAGTGTGACTTGACTTTACATTTCAGCTTGTAAATGTCTCTTTAACACCTTTTAAGCTCTCCACGACCAAGGCAAGGTAGTGGGGTTAACTTTCGCCTTGGTATTTAAACCGCCAAGAAGTTTCGCTGCACAAAGTCAAAGACTGATTTAGAGCCTTTAATGATTATCTTTCCTTAAAAGTCCACAACTTTTGAGACATTAAGACAGAAGATTGTAATGGAACTTTCAGGCATGTTTCACCGAGCGAAAGGGCGTGATGGGTTGAATGGTTGCCATAGAGACTTCTGTGAGAGCATCAGCGCCGTTGTGGAAAGTTGCCATCGAACGAAAACTGAGAGGCGACTGAAGGCAGCAGCTATTCAGAGACCAGAGGACAGCCCGAGGGTCGTTTTTTACCTGCCGAGTCATAACTCTGCTTAGTCAGTAGCACACAGAAGCCCAGGCACATTTCGTTACAAACTAAAGGCAACAGTGCTGCACCTGTCTGCAGAGTATGTAGCAGCATTACTGTGTTATCTAAATTATTTCTTATTCTGCTCATAGGCACCCTGCGCCATCAATCAAAAATGCTTCTGCAGACATTAATTGCTTTATTTCTCCTGTAGAATGTGTTTGATGTAGGAATGTGATTTATTTCATTATTAGTATAAAAGTTCCACCACACAATACAAACCATAACAAACTACGCTGATTAGTGTACAGCTCCAAAAGGGAGGACACATCCTCGTAATTTGTTTGAGTAGGACCATTTGATATACAAACCTATGGATCAATGATGTACATTATCCTAAAAACATATTTAAATCGTGACAATAATCTTGTGGTACAAGAACATAGAAGGCACTAGACAATGAGCTTAAAACTTTTACCCAGAATAAAAGGCTGTCTTACACAATCCACATTGACAAAATCAGTTTTTGTATGTGGACACCGAGGTCATGCTTTTCACATTACATTATTCTATAGTAATGTCATAAGATAGAGATGCCCGTTCCACACTACTACTAGTTTGTAGGGAGAAGAAAATCTGTTAAACGTGAGATACTGAAAGGATAGCAAACTGAATTACTGTGGAAAGTGGACTTGTAATGAAAAGGAGACCTCAACAACTTTCATCCAGGAACAGAAACTACTATGTGTAGGAATGCAAGAGAAGAAGTTGAGTTTGTAAGTGGTCTGGAGAACTGGAGAAACAGTAACAGCTGGATTACATGTTGATGGCAGAGGGGGAGTTAGAAACTAGTTTGCAAGATTATAGAATCAAATTACAATATAGCAACAATGATCAGCAGACTCAAGTTTCAGTGAATCGTCCGAAAAGGTCAGAGTGGTAACAAGCAGGAAACGGAAGCAGCACTGAGGAATGAAGAGTTGCATTTGAAGTTCTGAGTGGCGATAATGAATACCACAGTAGGCATTTTAGATTAAGAGGAGTGGAATTCCAGGAAAGAGTAATAATGGACGCTGGACAGAGACATATGTACAAGAATGGTAAATGCGAAGGAACCAAGGACGATAATAAATGCTCTACAACTGATCGACGAAGGAAGAAAACAGAAAAATGTTCAGAAAAATACAGCAGCGTAAGTATCTTAGGAATGTAACCTTAGCAGTGCAGGAAAGCAAAATCAAGATGTATAAAACAAAAATGTGAAGAAATCGAAAGCAAAGTGGTTGTTGTTGGAAGGGGTGATTGAGCAAATCGGAGAAGTAAAAATTAAAATAGGAGATTTCTGCATATTATTCTAGTCAAAACAATTTGGGGTTGCTAGTTGTTAAGATGGAAGGATTCGCATTTATCTGCCGTTATTATTTTCGGGGTTCTTGCGAAAGTCTGATTATATATCTTGAGCGTCATAGATTTTACACACTAACATGAGCACAATTTGGTTTCCACACCCCCAACGATTTATAAAATTCAAAAGGAGTATTATCTACGCCTTTTGCAATGTCTGATAGCATATCTTCCAAAAGTTTTTCAGACTCCATCTCTAATACTGAAGCCCCGTTTTCCTACTACCACGTCATCAGGCAGTTCCTCCACCGTGTGGTGGCCTTCGGAGTGAATGAAACAGAGTTGAATCTGAGCAGTTCAGGCACGTCTGCAGAAGGAGCTCGACTTCTATATCGTGCTCCTACTCAGAGTGCTTGCGATTCAAGCACACAGAAGTCTGCAAAGGAAGCCCTAAAGAGGAGCAACAGTCGCCGGCACTTCTGTCGTTTGCCCTTTTGAGAACAAGTCGAGCATCGCAGTCTGTTCCCGTGCCAAGAGTCGCCTTTGAGAAGCGAAAAAATTCCGCGGAAAAGAGACGTCCGCCGTGCGTCACTGGACCCCGTTTGCTACCTGTCCACAGAGGGCGACTTCTTGGCGTTTGGAAGTACAGCTGAGCAGCGTTACCTGGAGAGCGGAAGATTGTACGAACCTTCTGTAGTAATCACGTCAACTTTATCCGAAGGAAAGGTACAGTGGAGTGCGCTCTAAGGAGAGATGACATTGTTGTGAATTTACTCAAACGCGGGAAAGATCGGCTATACACAACAGGTAAAGAAAGCAAAAGAAATCACTAACAATCCAGGGCACAACGAATGTTCTTCGAATAAAAGGGTGTGAGGCAGGAATGTGCCTACGGTTGAACCTCTATACCGAAAAAGTGGTGGAGGTAATGAATCAAAGGTTCAGGAATTGCATTAAAATTCAGCTTGAAAGTCCTCCGTGCATGCAAGGCAGTATTACAGGATATGCTGAATGGAATGAACAGCCTGCGAAGTGCAGAATATGGGTTTAAAGTAAACCAAGGAAGGAATAACTGAAATGGAATTATTGATCAACATCTAAAAACACGGATTTTATTATCTTGGAAGAAAAATAACAAATGATGGATGAATCTAGAAACGTAGGAATAATGAGTCACAGAGAATCCACACCAAAAGAAATTTGATAATATTGAAATATACTATAATGCTATCAAGGAATTTCTGAGAATGCGTGTTTTCAGCACAACATAACATGTAAGTTAATCACTGACTAAGAGAAAAATCAGAAAGGAATAGAAGAGTTTCAAATAGGGTTTTCAAAATTGACTGGGTTGATGCGATAAGGAATGTGGAAAATGTTCACAGAAGTTTCGAGGAGATGTATGATTAGTAGTCGTACAAGGTACTCTCCACCATGCACCGCACGTTGGTCTTAGGAGTATGTATGCAGATTGCGAGCGTGGGGTTGATCTGCTATTCTGTTATTCTGCGGAACGGATTAATCTGAGATGTACCCTTTATTCTGTGGCTCCTGCAAGATGCAGCTTCCTCCACCACACTACTACTGAAGTCAGACAGATGCTCCTAACGTTCTAAAGAGAAATGTCTGAAAAACTTTCAGCAATAAATATCTTCTGGGATCGTCCGCTGTAAGGAAATGACACAAAAATTCACAAAATTTCTTACGTAACTTGTGGGATACTTGGGTACTGGAGTAGTGCTAGTTAGTGAAAGAAAAACATGAAACTAACAAAAATTATTATTTATTTTGCAAAATTTCTGAGAAATCACAATGGCACTTTTAGTTATGAAATGAACAAGTTATATCCTGGTTTTGTTCAAAAAACTTAAGGGTTTGCTTCCGGGTGACGTCGTCGGAAACGGCCGATATTTCGACAGGAGCACACCCTGCCATTCTCAAGGCACAAATGCAAGGAAGAAAAAATGTGCAAGTAAATTTAATACCTCAGTTCATTGAGGAGAATCAAGGAAGATACCACACACAGAACAAGTGTCAACACAACCAAAGATAATCAACATCAGAAATATCGAAGGTTACTATTAATCAACAGGTGAGGTAGCACTAATTTTGTCCCTCTGTTTTTTGAGGAGAGACAGAGCCGGATTCCAAGCAGCATTTAAACAAAATCTACCATCTCTGTTAATAAGGTTGCTTGATAGTCTGATTTCAACAGCTTCCTTAATAACACTATCCCAATAGTTTGACGTGCAAGCCAGAATCTCCGTGTTGTTGTATTCCATAGGACGACAGGTGACAAGCAATGTTCTGCAATAGCGGATTTGCTCGGCTGTTGTAAGCGTGTGTGACGCTTATGTTCAATACACCGGTCTTGCCCAGTCCTGATTGTCTGACCAATATAGGACATGCCACAACTGCAAGGAATAAGATAGACCCCAGCCTTACGCAAACCAAGATCATCTTTTACGGACGCCAACAGGGCCTTAATCTTGGATGGTGGTCGAAAAACACATTTCATATCATATTTCCGTAAAATATGGCCAATCCTGTTGGAAATGCTTCCTGCGTAAGGCAAAAATGCCGTAGACTTAGGTGCCACTTAGTTGCTATCGTCACTCACCCGTCTCACAGAAGGCTGATGGTGCAACGCACGTTTGATCTGCCTCTCACTATAACCATTCTGACGAAAGATGACTTCGAGATGTGCTAGCTCAGCTGCCAAATTTTCAGGGTCTGAGATCACGTGGGTCCTGTGAACCAAGGTGCGTAGTACTCGTTTACGCTGAGCTGGATGGTGACAACTATCAGCTCGCAGATACAAGTCAGTGTGGGTGGACTTCCTATAAACAGAATGTCCCAACGTCCCATCAGTCTTCCTTTTGACCAACATATCAAGGAAGGGAAGGCATCCATTCTTTTCCACCTCCATATTGAACTGATTATTTGGGTGGATTGAATTCAGATGTTCCAAAAACCGGTTTACATTCTCACTACCATGAGGCCACACAACAAAAGTATCATCTACATATCTGAAAAAATACGCAGGTTTCAAGGTCGCTGACTGAAATGCACGTTCCTCAAAGTCTTCCATAAACAAATTGGCCACAATAGGTGAGAACGGGCTTGCCATTGCAACTCCATCAGTCTGTCCGTAGTACTGATCATTGAATAAAAAGTAAGTGGAGGCCAGCACATGTCGAAACAAATTTGTTAATTCGACACCAAAAGTAACCTCAATTAGCTGCAACGACTCAGAGAGACGAACGCGAGTGAAAAGAGAAACCACATCAAAACTGACTAAAACATCAGAGTCATTCAAACGCAATCCCTATTCACTATGGAGGTGGAAAAGGCCTCATGGTAGTGAGAATTTAAACCGGTTTTTGGAACATCTGAATTCAATCCACCCGAATATTCAGTTCACTATGGAGGTGAAGATGAACAAATAGAGAAAGTGTATGAGGATATTGAAAGGGTAATGCAGTATCTAAAGGGGGGACGAAATTCTAATAGTCATGGGCGACTGGAATGCAGTTGTAGGGGAAGGATTAGAAGAAAAGGTGAAAGGAGAATATGGGCTTGGGACAAGGAATGAAAGAGGAGAAAGACTAATTGAGTTCTGTAACAAGTTTCAGCTAGTAATAGCGAATACCCTGCTCAAGAATCACAAGAGGAGGAGGTATACTTGAAAAAGGCCAGGAGATACGGGAAGATTTCAATTAGATTACATCATGGTCAGACAGAGATTCCGAAATCAGATACTGGATTGTAAGGCGTACCCAGGAGCAGATATAGACTCAGAACACAATATAGTAGTGATGAAGATTAGGCTGAAGTTCAAGACATTAGTCAGGAAGAATCAATACGCAAAGAAGTGGGATACAGAAGTACTATGGAATGACGAGATACGTATGAAGTTCTCTAACGCTATAGATACAGCAATAAGGAATAGCGCAGTAGGCAGTACAGTTGAAGAGGAATGGACATCTCTAAAAAGGGCCATCACAGAAGTTGGGAAGGAAAACATAGGTACAAAGAAGGTAGCTGCGAAGAAACCATTGGTAACAGAAGAAATACTTCAGTTGATTGATGAAAGGAGGAAGTACAAACATGTTCCGGGAAAATCAGGAATACAGAAATACAAGTCGCTGAGGAATGAAATAAATGGGAAGTGCAGGGAAGCTAAGACGAAATGGCTGCAGGAAACATGTGAAGACATCGAAAAAGTATGATTGTTAGAAGGACAGACTCAGCATACAGGAAAGTCAAAACAACCTTTGGTGGCATTAAAAGCAACGGTGGTAACATTAAGAGTGCAACGGGAATTCCACTGTTAAATGCAGAGGAGGGAGCAGATAGGTGGAAAGAATACATTGAAAGCCTCTATGAGGGTGAAGATTTGTCTGATGTGATAGAAGAAGAAACAGGAGTCGATTTAGAAGAGATAGGGGATCCAGTATTAGAATCGGAATTTAAAAGAGCTTTGGAGGACTTACTGTCAAATAAGGCAGAAGGGATAGATAACATTCCATCAGAATTTCTAAAATTATTGAAGGAAGTGGCAACAAAACGACTATTCACGCTGGTGTGTAGAATATATGAGTCTGGCGATATACCATCTGACTTTCGGAAAAGCATCATCCACACAATTTCGAAGACGGCAAGAGCTGACAAGTGCGAGAATTATCGCACAGTCAGCTTAACAGCTCATGCATCGAAGCGGCTTACAAGAATAATATACAGAAGAATGGAAAAGAAAATTGAGAATGCGCTAGGTGACGATCAGTTTGGCTTTAAGAAAAGTAAAGGGACAAGAAAGGCAATTCTGACGTTACGGCTAATAATGGAAGCAAGGGTAAAGAAAAATCAAGACACTTTCATAGGATTTGTCGACGTGGAAAAAGCGTTCGACAATATAAAATGGTGCAAGCTGTTCGAGATTCTGAAAAAAGTAGGGGTAAGCTATAGGGAGAGACGGGTAGTATACAATATGTACAACAACCAAGAGGGAATAACAAGAGTGGACGATCAAGAACGAAGTGCTCGTATTAAGAAGGGTGTAAGACACGGCTGTAGCCTTTCGCCCCTACTCTTCAATCTGTACATCGAGAAAGCAATGACGGAAATAAAAGAAAGGTTCAGGAGTGGAATTAAAATACAAGGTGAAAGGATATCAATGATACGATTCGCTGATGACATTGCTATCCTGAGTGAAAGTGAAGAATAATTAAATGATCTGCTGAACGGAATGAACAGTCTAATGAGTACACGGTATGGTTTGAGAGTAAATCAGAGAAAGACGAAGGTAATGAGAAGTAGTAGAAACTTACCATCAAGATTGATGGTCATGAAGTCAATGAAGTTAAGGAATTCTGCTATCTAGGCAGTAAAATAACCAATGACGGACGGAGCAAGGAGGACATCAAAAGCAGACTCGCTATTGCAAAAAAGGCATTTCTGGCCAAGAGAAGTCTACTAATATCAAATACCGGCCTTAATATGAGGAAGAAATTTCTGAGGATGTACGTCAGGAGTACAGCATTGTATGTAAGTGAAACATGGACTGTGGGAAAAACGGAACAGAAGAGAATCGAAGCATTTGAGATGTGGTGCTATAGACGAATGTTGAAAATTAGGTGGACTGATAAGGTAAGGAATGAGGAGGTTCTACGCAGAATCGGAGAGGAAAGAAATATGAGGAAAACACTGATAAGGAAAAGGGACAGGATGATAGGACATCTGCTAATACATGAGGGAATGATTTCCATGGTACTAGAAGGAGCTGTAGAGGGCAAAAACTGTACAGGAAGACAGAGATTGGGATACGTCAAGCAAATAATTGAAGACGTAGGTTGCAAGTGCTAGTCTGAGATGAAGAGGTTAGCACAGGAAAAAAATTTGTGGTGGGCCGCATCAAACCAGTCAGTAACCTGATGACCAAAAAAAAAATGGAGGTGGAAAAGAATGGATGCCTTCCCTTCCTTGATGTGTTGGTCAAAAGGAAGACTGATGATACGTTGGGACATTCTGTTTATAGGAAGCCCACCAACACTGACTTGTATCTGCGAGCTGATAGTTGTCACCATCCAGCTCAGCGTGAACGAGTACTTCGCACCTTCGTTCACAGGACCCACGTGATCTCAGACCCTGAAAGTTTGGCAGCTGAGCTAGCACATCTCGAAGTCATCCTTCGTCAGAATGGTTATAGTGAGAGGCAGATCAAACGTGCGTTGCACCATCAGCCTTCTGTGAGACGGGTGAGTGACGATAGCAAATAAGTGGCACCTAAGTCTACGGCATTTTTGCCTTATGCAGGAAGCATTTCCAACAGGATTGGCCATATTTTACGGAAATATGATGTGAAATGTGTTTTTCGACCACCATCCAAGATTAAGGCCCTGTTGGCGTCTGTAAAAGATGATCTTGGTTTGCGTAAGGCTGGGGTCTATCGTATTCCTTGCAGTTGTGGCATGTCATATATTGGTCAGACAATCAGGACTGGGCAAGACTGGTGTATTGAACATAAGCGTCACACACGCTTACAACAGCCGAGATAATCCGCTATTGCAGAACATTGCCTTGACACCGGTCATCCTATGGAATACAACATCACGGAGATTCTGGCCTGCACGTCAAACTATTGGGATAGTGTTATTAAGGAAGCTGTTGAAATCAGACTATCAAGCAACCTTATTAACAGAGATGGTGGATTTTGTTTAAATGCTGCTTGGAATCCGGCTCTGTCTCTCCTCAAAAAACAGAGGGACAAAATTAGTGCTACCTCACCTGTTGATTAATAGTAACCATCGATATGTCTGATGTTGGTTATCTTTGGTTGGGTTGACACTAGGTCCGTGTGTGGTATCTTCCTTGTTTCTCCTCTATGAACCGAGGTATTAAATTTGCTTGCACATTTTTTCTTCCTTGCATTTGTGCCTTGAGAATGGCAGGGTGTGCTCCTGTTGAAATATCGGCGGTGTACGACGACGTCACCCGGCAGCAAACCTGTAAGTTATTTGAACATTCGATTTGCCGGGAAAAGTTAAGGTCTCATATATCCTGGTTCTGTTCGGATCGTGAGGTTACCTCTCAAGGGTAGGATTCGTTAATGAAATTTCTATACATAGTTTAAGATTGTTATTGAATTGGCAGAATGGCCGAGAGGCATGCCTAGTCTACTCGAATAATTATGCTTTAGAATGTTGCTATGTACGGTCGAGGCTGTTGCATGTGAAATCCAGTGAAGTGTACTGTTGTGGAGGAAATGTGGGGCTTCCAATAGTAGTAGCGCACAATACCATAAGCTGCGATGACTGATGTCTGGGCAGCTCGCTGCAGACAAATAAGATAACTCTCGTTCTATCTGGATTGACCTCCGCCAATCACACTCTCCCTTCGCCTTGATGAAGTCAAGGATTCCTATTCGCCCCTAGCCTAATTATTTGCGTGGTACCAGTCCACAAGATGCCACTCAAAAATTCGCTTGCAGGCATTTAACTATAATTCTGTCTGTTCACATTGCAGAATAAGTGTGGCGGCCAACACAGTGAACAATGCTTAATCCAAAGGACTCAATATAGAGAGTCGCACTTCCAATTCGCTCTCAACAGAGGTGCTCTCCCAGTGAAGTACTGAGGAGAGACTTGTTCCTTGCTCCAAAAGCGACAACGGAAAGTCGCCTCTGCATGACAGACGTGAAGGGGTACATCTTTCGGTTTCTTCCATTACTCCTTTAGCTCAAGGCGTCAGAAATATCATCTGCCAATCAGCATTGCTATTCTAAAACAGGAGAGTGACGTTTCGTTTCAGGCGACCAATCTGGAAATCTGTAGTATTGGCGTTTGGCGTTTGCTGTCTCCCTGTGAAAATCACTGAAACTGCATGCTATGTGTAATGAATGCATAGGTAGGATGCTCCCACACAATGTAGCGGAATTTGAATTTAAGCTGAACATGGGGTCGTTCCCCCTTTCACTCGGGCACACGCTGTCTATTCCATGGGCGGCCGAGGTTAACTCGTCCTCTGACGGGACCGGCCTCCTGGTGTGTGGTCTGCCTCTCTCGAACTAAAAGCTCCTGTGCCTGTCATGTCTGGAATGTATGTGTGCACGCCAGCCTCGAGTATTTCAACCCTGGTGCACACTTGTTATTTGCATATCGTTTACATGAATTCATACATTGACTTTATCTTATCGAGTTTGAATGAAGCCTCTTGATGTGCGGAATATGAAGTGAGGACGGAATATGTAAGCAATGAAGATCAGGAGACCACAACGACTTACGTACCTCCCTTCTGACAAAATTTTTGTCTAGGGTTTGTCAATGCCGAGTAAAACATTGACAAAGTCAGGCAAAAATTGTTCTTTTACATTTTCCAAAAAAATATTTTCTTAGCCATTCTTAACAATTTTTTTTTCTAATGATTTCTTTATAGGTATTGTTTCTATTTTTTAATTCTACAATTAATGTTTTGTTGTTAGGCAAATATAGACTTTAAAAAGGTTGTTATTCTTTGTCATTGCCAATACGTGTCTCTGTTTTTCTTTTTCATTTCCAAAAATTGTTTTTACAATATTAGTTTATCTAAACTCGTTAGTGTACAGTGTATCATGTTTTAGTGTGGTTATATCTTTTCTTTAGGTAAGCTTCACGTAAATGTTCGCAAAAGCTCTGTTGTGTTACTTTGTTTTATTTATTTAGGCATTATCTTTTTCTTTATGTGTCACAGTTTTTTTTTTGCTAAGAATGAAGGAGTGTTTCCTCTTTATTCTATGCTCAGTATTAATATTATTACCCCAAAAAGGTGTTTTCGAATGTTACTTATTGAAGAAAATTCCTTCATAAATCCCTTTCTAATTTTACATATAAACGAAATATATTGACTTTCCATGAGTTTGTGAGATTATATAACCATACTAACTCAGTTTCTTTACAAAAGGTTTAAGGTATCTATAAATTGTGGACTTAACATACACAATAGAAATAATTACTTTTACAAGAAAGGAAAAAGGTACTTTTACAAATATATCATTTTCTTAACTTTGCATTTGTGTTTTATAGGTTTTTTTCCTTTTTTTTCTGCGTCAGTTTCTGTGCTCGATGATCCCCACTGAAATACTGGAAGGCGTCGACTCATTTGTATGGGTGTCACAAATCATGAGAGAAGCACTCTAGCATGCGATGCCGGGTCTTACTTGTTGACATTGTCCTCATGGAGTGGTACATATAACCGATGATGATGACTGTGGTTCACTGCATAAACAGTGATGTCTTGGTACTCCTTTGCCATCACACCTGGGACGGTATGGCAGTTCGATGATTGTAGTTGACTCCCGACAATCGCCACCCTGTATTGTGCTGTGACATCTTGGTACTTCACACCTGGTTCTATATGGCAATTTGATGATGAGGTATGGAGAATACTGTTCATTTTGCTGAATCTATTTCTAGATAAAGTTGGTTGGTGTTGCTTAATATTCCGTTTGCCATTCGCTTGTATTTGTTTGACGATTCAAGGTTTATTTTTGGAGAGGTGGTTGTTGTAGTTGCTATGCCTCAATGTCCATGGAAATACGTTTGTAAAAATTTGCTTTGTAGCTTAGGAAAGAAAGGTATCTTGCAGTATTCTGTCCTCCTTCGTCTTGCATCTTCTGTTCTTCTCTTCTTTCTTGCATTCTTCTGTTCTTCTTGGGCTAGGAATATGTGAATTTTAGTGTAGGAGTGATATAGGATTTGTAGGATCTGACTGCCTCTCCAACTGTTAGTTGATGAATTTGTAAATCTTAGTAATTTTTTGTACCTTCATTGTCGTCTCGTCGTATTATGATTCTCCCCACGCTCTTCTGTTGTGTAGCAGTGTCGTGACATATGAAATGTCCGTGCTGTGCATTGTCCTCCTGAAGTCCAACCTGGTTGCAACCTGCACTTCCAGTGTGGCGTTGGTCTTCATGTTGTTGGTATTGCCTTAAGTGCTTTCTCAACATGTCTGTACCCTCTCCGTCGCTATCTCGAAGCATCTGATGATAAGGGAGCTGGTGATTGTTGTTGGTGGCGATGTCCCTCTGATGCGTAGAAATATTTACAATTTTTGTTTCACATATATTTGTTATTTACAAAAAAAACTCTGATTTTATATAATCCAAACATTTTCTGACAGTGGCAAAAATTATTGTATATATATGATATCTTTTCTTTATTCTAATTATGTCCTACCACTTCTTCATTCCTTGAAGTGTTGTGTACCATTTATTGTTTGTGTGCATGTTGTAGTGCACTTGATACTACAAGAAATTGTTAGTGTGTATTGTGTCTCTTTTTCTTTTAATGAATGTGTTATTTTGTTGATCTATTAATTTAACTTACATTTAGTGGTTAGTATAAGATAGGGTGGACGTTAGTTTGTCTAACCTCTTCCTAATTTTTCAATTCAATCTTTACGTTTTGCAGTGTTCGGTGGCCTAACTTCTACATCTGGTTTCTCTTTGCTGTGTTGTTCTTGTCTCTGTGGACCATAATTTCCTCGGTAATTATTCACGTCCTGGTCTCGCCAGTTGCTGTTTCTAACATCGTGACCTCTTTCAAAGTACCCTTGACCGTTGGCATTCTGATTCCTAAACCCATATCCGCCACTGTATGAGTGTCCATTACTGTTCCTATTCCGGTACCAATTATTCTGGTTCTCGTTTCTATGCCAATTATCTCCATTGTGCCACTGTCCTTGTTTGTTAAATTGCCTGAAATTATAGGTGTTAGGATTACGATTATTATTATTATTGGAATATTCGTTCCTAGTCCTCTCCTTTTGCTGTTCCGTTTCCTTTTTTTTTCACCTCGTCTTCTTTGAACATAAATTCAAGTTCCCTTAATACCTCTTTGAATTCTTCGGTATTTTCATTTTTTCCTACTGTCGGCTGTTCATTCTACACAGACATATCAGCTCTCCGTTACTGTATGGTTTGTCAAGGCATTGATTCTTTTTGTCCATTGTATCAAAGAATTTTACCACGCTTTTCTCTCCTGGGTTTTCATATGGTGTCATCTGAAGTAACTCGTATTTAATTTTGTTTTGCGCCTCCTTGGACCAATATTTTTCGAGAAATGCTGTTCTGAACTGTAGGTAAGACGTCCAGGTAGCCGCGATCTTTTGCATCTCCTCTGCTACTGTCCCTGACATGTGTGCACAAATGAAGTCAAGTTTGTGAGCTACGCTCCCGTGGTTTGGTAAGCCTACTTGCAACTGGTCGATGAATGTGCGTGCATGCAAGCTACCGCCTTCTTCCTTAAAATGTTGAAATTTTCTAACTGTAAGGAAGTACTCTGTATCATATCTACTCATAAATCCGGTTTGTGGCTGATTCATGGACTCAAATAATCTGCCACTGTTTGTGTCGTCGCGTTTATTCTCTCGTAATCTACTGCCTGTCTACCTATTTTCATTTTCCTGATTCATATCCGCGTCATATCGTATCATTGGTGAACAAAAGTGTTGTTCATGTGTTTCTACTCTCGTCGTTCGCGGTATAGTACCTGTGCTGCTATTATGTTGTGCCATTGGATTTACTGGTTCAGTTGCCTGTATTTCGATTGGTATCGGCTGAATGTATGTGTTCCGTTTTTCTAGATACTGTGCCTGATCCTGTGGCATGTCATGTATTACTTTAATCGTCTAGCGTTGGTTCTACTTGAACTTTCTTAGACGGCGCGTGTTCGTGTACTGATTTAATGCTTTATGCGTCAGTTGTTTCGCCACAGGTGTAATCGGTCTCGATCTTTTCTTCGATAGTTTGTATCAACTCTGTTCTAAGCTTTTCAAACTGATCTTTGTTTTTAAGTTCTATTTTATTGATCCGCTGATCATATTTTCTCAGTGCAACCTTTGCGATCTTGCTTTGAATTGCTTTTCCTTCCGAAATTTGTATTGCTCTTCGAGTGGCTTTTTTCGTAAAACGTTTCACCTTTTGGTCAACGTTTACGATGTCCAATTAGACCTTGTCCACGTCAGTGCGTAATTTCTGCTGACCTTGTGTTACTACCTAAATTCTTTCTCTAGATTCTTTCACGACTTTGTTTATCTGAGTGATCTGACTATCAATTCTAGCGATCCCTTCTTCCATCTGAATGTTGACCTGTTGAATCTGTGTCTTTATCTCTTGTCTCAAGTTTTGATTATCCTGTTTCAATTCCTGATACTGTTTTGTCATCTGTGTATTAATATCCTGATTCTGTTCCGTCATACTAGCGTTCATTCTTTGTAACATCTCCACGATCGCGTCGTGTTCTGTAACACTACCTACTACTGAACTATGTATTCTCGATCTATTATTTTCCACTCGGCCAGTTACGTCGTTTACTGGGCTATGCTGTGGCGTTTCTAAGTTTGGTAAGAGCAATAACCCGTGCTGTCTGTGTTGAGGACTAGTTGCGTTTGTCATTGAAACATTACGTGGCGCAAACAACTACGCATTCTGCCCTCTCTGTTGTGTATGTCTTGTGTTTGCAGGTACAGTTGTGTCTATTACGGAACCTTTTCGTGGCGCTCGTAACTCCGCAAAATTCTCTGTCTTCTGTTGGGGCATATTTAGAATGTGTACGATAGGTTCGACGTATTCTAAATGTTCCCCCTCTTCCTCACTGTCTACTTCTCTTTGAACGTTAGCTAACTGCCGCTTCATTGACTGTATTGACTCGTATTCTGTACCTGAATATGCGGCAAACAAACGCGTTTCCTGTGCTCGTTTCACTTCTAATCTTCGCCATTTCCTACGTGGGCTGTCTATTTCTGGCTCAGAATGTGCCCGTACACCACCCTCAAGTATTTGAACTCTGGTGCACACTTGTTATTTGCATATCGTATACACGAATTCATACAACATTGACTTTATCTTATCGAGTTCGGGTTCGAATGAAGCGTCCTGATGTGCGGAATATGATTGTGACGGCGGAATATGTAAGCAATGAAGGTCAGGAGACCACGACGTCTTACAAGATGTAGATGTGGAAATGTGGCAAATTGAAACTGTAACTATGGACAAGATGACTGGGTATGCGTTACGACATCAGGAGGGAAGTCAAATATAAGTAGGAGAGAAAATCTATAGAAGTATCATTATGCAATTGCCAATGTTCCTTTTACCAACTCACACCAAATACGTATTTACGAAATTTATGAAGCTACGTGGGACTGAATGTAGACATTGAAAGCAGCTGAATGAATAGAACACAACAAGTTGAAACATTTTTGTTAATTTATTGATTGACTTTGCTAAGTCGGTCTGTCGAAATGCGAGCTTGCAGATACTACCCGGTGGGCAATGTCTATTGCGTCTGTAGAGTAGTCCCAGAATAAGATTCTAGTACTACGTATAGCAGAGAATTTCTGCTGTGTTTGAGTCACTTCGTATGATAATTTGGAAGAAAAGTGGAAGCTGGCGTCCTACTAAAGTATTAAACACAAAAATATAATACTGATTACTTTATTACTTTATATGAAAAGCATTGAGAGTATGGGCTGCCTCTGTAGCTGAGGGGTCAGAGCGAGTGCCTTCCATACGGAAGACTCGTGTTCGATTCTCGGTACTGCCAGTGATCTTTCCTCAATGGGAGGAGTGGCACGGGTTGCACTCTTCTGATGCTAGCTGAGGAGATGCTTGAATGAGAAGCACTGCGTCTGTAAACCCGACAACTGCCAGGGGAGAGCCGACTGGAGTGGCCGAGCGGTTCTCGGCGCTACAGGCTGGAACCGAGCGACCGCTACGGTTACAGGTTCGAATCCTGCCTCGGGCATGGATGTGTGGGATGTCCTTAGGTTAGTTAGGTTTAAGTAGTTCTAAGTTCTAGGGGACTGATGACCTCAGAAGTTAAGTCCCATACTGCTCAGAGACCTTTGAATCATTTTTTTTTTTTTTTTTTTTTTTTTTTTTTTTTTTTTTTTTTTTTTTTTTTTTGCCAGGGAGAGATGTGCTAAGCTAACCGCATGCCAGGGCCGGGTTAACCCATGTGGAGGCTCGGAGCTACAAAAAATGTGTGGCCCTTGCTTACTTCACGTAGGCTTAATTAACTTCTGTGAAAGTACGATACGAAAGGCAAGAAAATGCACATACCTCTACGTCAAACATGCCATGCATTACATGATGATATACCTAAAGGAAATTTCAAATTGCATTTAAAGAAAGAAGTCACGAAGTTGCCCTATTATGTTAATGCAATAAATAAAAGATGAATACCTCAAAAATGTTTTTCCTCTCTTTTGTCCTGTGGACGGAAAGGGGGGGGGGGGAGCGGAAATGCATTCTTCTTGCACTGCAGCACATAATTTGGTCTTGATAAGAGCTAGTTTGGATAATCCTCTCTCAGTTTCACTATTAACGATTGATATTGAGAAACAATTCTGCAATCAGTCATCACATTTGGAGAAAAAATCACCAAGATCATTTTCAAATGGATCTGAGCACTATGCGACTTAACTTCGGAGGTCATCAGTCACCTAGAACGTAGAACTAATTAGACATAACTAACCTAAGGACATCACATACATCCATGCCCGAGGCAGGATTCGACCCTGCGACCGTAGCGGTCTCTCGGCTCCAGACGGTAGCGCCCAGAACCGCACGGCCACTCCGGCCGGCTAGATCATTTTCAACCTTTAATTAAAATAATTCGACTAGTGTAATGTTCAGCAGCCTTTCTCTAAGGGAATATTTCAAATAATCACTAAAGTGAAGAATTTCACAAAGAAAACGTTCTTC
This sequence comes from Schistocerca serialis cubense, assembly GCF_023864345.2. Taxonomy (NCBI): domain Eukaryota; kingdom Metazoa; phylum Arthropoda; class Insecta; order Orthoptera; family Acrididae; genus Schistocerca; species Schistocerca serialis. Next base: position 880,780,444 of record NC_064639.1, read on the forward strand.
TTCGAGGTCACCTCAGTATTTTTCACGAAGTTTTGACGTTGTCTGTAAAGAGTTCTTTAGCTTCTTGCTTTACTATAATGTTTGTTAAACGTGAGAAAAGATGGATTAAATCGCAGTGCTTTTATTCATACTTTCTTACGTCGCCTTTCAGTTTATCAAGAACTGTCATAAGAGTGACATGTCCACTCCGTTTTCTGTTTTTTTTTTTCCATTAGAGAATCTTCTTACTTCATGTTTTCTTTCGTCGCTATATCTTGATATACATGCTCATTTAAGCTTCTAGCTTGGGTTTCACTATCATCAAAATTTTCCCTAACACAGCTGAAAAACGTATTCAATGATCGCAACGCTTGGCACCTGGTCTTAAGTCCCTTTCAGGTGTTTGAAAATAATGATTAATTTTGCCCATTCGAGACAACACGTCATCTCAGAAAACAACCAGTATTGCTGTCTCTAGTTTTTCAATTTATTTTCCAAAGCGATTCCGCCTCATTTCTTGTTGCTTCCTTTTGTTTTTTGTTCTCTGCAATTTCTTTAGGTGATACGTAAACGACATCGAAATTTCGTACAAAAGCTGACATTGCTTCCCCAAGGCGCGATCATCTAGTATCCGGCGATGACGTAAGTCGCCAATTATTCCTTACAAGAATGTGCCAACGATGTGTCGTAGCTGCAAAAAAGTCATATAGTCTTCGCAAAATTTGTAAAGGAACTGCTGATTATAAGGATTCCTGTGCACCGTTCTGGACCACGTGTTTTAACGAGTGCACAACACAGGACACGTAAAAAGCTAATGAATTCTATTCCTTTAGCTTTGCAGTCAAACCTGTGTATTTCCCACATATGTTACTGGCGTTATTATAGGATCGAGAACGGCGATTGTAACGTTCTTTAAAAAGGTTTTTTTTAAAAAAAAAAAAAAAAAAAGACTGGGGTGACCGTGTAGCGTGTTATAACTGCACGTGGCGTACCTACTCTGTTACTGTTAGCAAAAACTTCATACGAATTGAATGGTCAATGCAACTCGCAATACCAGTAAAAAAATACAGTCACTGCAAAACACACTCAGCCCCTTAGGCGATGAATCCTCTGGCCCTGTTCAAAACTGGTAACGTTGATCCCTGTGCACATAACAATCAAATAAAATTGTCTTGCCTCTAAAGCAGCAACGGTGAAACGCGACATATTCTGGTCTCATGAAAAAAATGAAATATGCCTGCTAGAGGCTCTGAAATGTGCAATGCTGGCCGTAATATTATGAAATGTACATGAAATTCTTCTTGCTGGTAAATGAAAACATTTAAGAAAAAGACAGCGTCTTTGAAAAACGTATGACCTGGACAGGGAGGCGGTACTGATTATGGTGAATTAGTAGTACTGACTTATTTAGTGAAATTGTATTCCAAGTTAAGTTTGGCTTTTCAAAACATCTGACAACTGAAATTACATAACGCAGAAAAATTACATGTTTTACTAATTAATTCACAAACAATGAGATTTATGGAGCAAGTTTTACCTAACCTCACTAAAAGGACATAAATACGAATCATCAAATTACGTGATCTTAAGAACATTACAAAAGGGAAACATCGAACTAACCTTTACGTCAAATCAGTTTGCGTACATTCTGAAGTTACTCAACAATTACAAATTATCAGCCGACTCATATATAACAACGCGCTGGCAAAACGAAAGACGTAATTATTTAATATATTTACCTTGCATGCAAGAAGACTTCTGCTTTCACATTTCCATTTCCTATAATACATGTACTCATAATTCCGACATTACAATCTAACACCGCAAAAACTGCCTACTCCATGCTCTTTCGCTCACAGCCGGCTACCCACTGATATGTGCCAAGTGCTCTCTTAATCCAACACTACGGTCTCACACCAGAAGCAATATCTTTGGCTCTGCGGTTGTGCACAGTCAGCGATCCGCTTTATGAAGTCTATCCGAGTCATACATCGTTTATAATATAAGAGTTTCATTTTAGGTTACGTTAAAGTCATTGTCATATTCAGGTGCCACATACAAGTGTACCCCAGTAGAGTCCTTTCACAACCCTCCAGCGGGGTTTAACGAATTTGGCACATATTATGAAGTACCTTATACAACAAAAGTGTGGTAAATTTATCTCATTACTGATAAGTAGAAATCTTTTGTAGTATACAACCATTATAGTGTAATACTAAGGACCGTTATAACGTAACATACCATGAATATACAAGAAAATCTAGCTGTGTAACATAATTAAACTTAAAATTATTCAGAGAGCTCAGGCATACTAGTATTAATCATATTCTGGTTATAATATGAGTAAATTGTCTCGTAAACAAGGTTGCTGACAAATAAATCATGTGAAGCAAAATCAGTATACAATCCTAAGCGTCAAGATAATGGTATAGAATCTTGCAAGGGAAAGGAAGAGTTATGGCGGAAGCTTATGAGCATGTTGAAGTGACTGCATCATCAAGACTTTTTTGTTTTTTTGTTTTTGCAGGTTCCACAAATGTGGATTGCATTCAGTGTACCAAGACATCTGAACTCCGTATTATTTGCCTCAGTTACGTGCATAGATACGATAGGTACTCCAACAAATTACCAACAACCATAGTTGGTGATCATCATAATGTCGGTATTGTGATGACCAGCATCATCACAGCTCTTCTTATTAGAGATTCTTCTGAGATCCAAAATACGTATATAGTTACTTACGTTCATATACAAATACCAGTAATAAATTGTTCCAATACCATGAACCGAGGCAGGAGACCGGATAATGGAAGATATGAAAAGGTAGCAAACGTAAGTAGTGGAACATGACCATTTCTACCTATGTCAGCATGAAGTAATCTATCTGATCATAAAAAGTTCAGTACCCTGATGAAATTACAGACAGGATGACGCAACAATGCTTTACATAAGAGTGAATTGGCAAATCTGAATGTTTACTCTGAATAACACAAAATCTATAAGTGTGGCGTCAGGCTGCCAATTAGACACAGAATAACCTAATATGACTGAGAACACCAGTGGTTTATAATGTTATATTGTGGCTCTTAGTGGCCTTGTATATCGAATATTGTGACATAATTACTTTAAAAAACGTAACAGTAAAATTAAGAATTGAATGGCTCCAGATGTCCTTGTACATGGAATACATGCAAATCTTAATATTTAAAACAGTTGTATAGAAAATATCAATCGGAGGCTCAAAGTGGCCTTCCAGCATACATGAATGCTTATCGTAACAGCAAAAATGGGGCAGGAATCATCTTTGTGGCTCAGAGTGGTCTAGTTTTACTTGAAATAAATGCTGACCTTATATTATCATATTCGGGTGTCACATAAAAGTGTACCCCAGTAGACTCCTTTCACGATCTTCTATCCTAATACTGTATTTTCCACAGAGATCAGGGATAACCTTCCTAAGACTTTCTCTCGTATGACTGTATATGTCAACAATCACAAAAATCTGTCGTGAACTCTTCACTCGAACCAATACCTTACCACAACGTCTAATTGAGGTTAATGTGCCCTGTCTACCGTTGAATAGTAGTCCGTTGTATTATGCTGTTTAAATTTCGCCAGCTATTTTGCTCAGTACCTTTCTTCCGATAAGGCCGACGAATTGTTCACAAATAGTCTTGGACAAATATGACTGTTGTCCACGACCTTTAGAGACATAATTTTGGATGTTTTATTTCAAAAATAGGTCAAAATGACAAGTTATTTCAAGGGAACTTGAATAGTTAGCGTTATTTAGCGCTCCAAAAATTTCGTTACCACCACGGAAAGCAGCTCCTCTTTTTGCCAAGCTTAACCACTTCTACCACGCGCCGAAGCACTTCTTGCCAATAATTTTCCTATACTTTAATCGTATGCTGTTATCCACTGTCGATACATTCCTCGTTCTTCGGTTGCAAGAATTTTTGCGATGATTATTGTTTTAATGAGACGTCACTTTTCTTTCCCCTTCTTCTAGTCAGAAAATCGACAGGTTGAAAACTGAGTACTCATGTTGTCTAAGACCATGCTGCCATTCAATAAGTTATAGAAAATGCAAAATACATTTCCTGTACACTCAGAGTAAAAGGCCATTTTCTTTCCTTTTTCTCTTCGTTTGCTAAAGATAAAGTTTTTGTGTGCGAATTTCTTTTGTGATGTGTAGAAATGTTCACAGTTACATAGATTGTGTAAATTGTTCTTAATGTAGCCTAAGCCCTTTGCTAAGCAGAGTTCTACGAATTTGTTTTTCACGGTTTTCATTTCGCTGGATCTTTCTTCAATGTCGAGAACTTCTCTAACTCATTGTCAGTACTGTCACCGGATTCGGTTTTGTGATCGGCTGGTTCTACATTCGCATTTATCACAACCTTACTTACAAAATACTACTCTACAACAATTTAAGATTCACCGAAACTTATCAAACACTCTCTTAGGTGCAGGAGGTTCTGGTTCAGTACAAACTTCACTAACGTTACCAGTGGAACAATATTTATTCGTAAAATACGAAGTCAGTTTTGGCATTTTCACAGCTGGTTCCTTTTGTGCTTTGCTTTTGCTGGCACTACTAGAAAACTTTCTCACCTGACGAGATTCCATTTAGAGTCCTGAAAACCAGAAACGAAACTCATATGTCAGTTACATACTAACTGATTAGATTAAGCAATGTCAGCTCGCGTGCTAACAACAAATCTGAAAATATACTGTACATTAAAACACTCTAAACAATACTGTCACACGAACTAACAGTTTACAACAACTATCAAGCAATAAAAACAGCGAACAAAGGAGGAAGGGGCGACGGGTGTGCATGTCTCACGGCGCACAAAAATGTTTGAACCAGTGCGCCTGCTGTTGTGGTCAAAAATTCTACCAAACTCCACGCAAACGGAGTTTATAAATAGAGGAAGCTTGTGGACGTGAAGGGAATATGTTGTGCAACTACGCAGTGACGGTTTTTCCCTTGATTTCGATTGGGTATTACTGTATGTATCTGCATGAGACTCCATAACAGTTCTGTTCAACAATAAAAATGAATCATGATTATCATGAGCTATATTCTGTCTTCATTTTTCAAAACTGGTTTATGCTCCTTTATTAAGATGGTAGATCTAACAAACGGAGAAAACTGCTTCCTCTATTTGGTCATTAATTATCCTATGATGGTGATTGTACACACAGCAAAACAAGTCTTGCATCACCTCGGTTCCGAGAGTTCCGGGACCTGTACAGAAAATTGGAATAGAGGTCAAACATAAACATCATTTCCACACATTTTTATTGCTCATGAAAATCAAACATTGCATGTTGTACCACCATACACCAAGACCTTCAGAGGTGGTGGTCCAGATTGTTGTACACACCTGTACCTCTAATACTCAGTAGCACGTCCTCTTGCTTTGATGAATGCATGTACTCGTCGTGGCATACTATCCACACGTTCATCAAGGTACTGTTCGTCCAGATTGTCTCATTCCTCAACGGCAATTCTGCGTTGACACCTCAGAGTGGTTGGTGGGTCACGTCGTCCACAAACGGCCTTTTTCAATCTATCCCAGACATGTTCGATAGGATTCATGTCTGGAGAACATGCTGGCCACTCTAGTCGAAAGATGTCGTTATCCTGAAAGAAGTCATTCACAAGATGTGCACGATGGCGCGAATTGTTGTGCATGAAGACGAATGCCTCCCCAATATGCTGCCGATATGGTGGCACTATCGCTCGGAGGATGGCATTCACGTATCGTACAGCCGTTACTACGTCTTCCATGGTCACCAGCGGTGTACGTCGGCCCCAAATAATGCCACATCAAAACAGCAGGGAACCTCCACCTTGCTGTACTCGCTTGACAGTGTGTCTAAGACGTTCAGCCTGACCGGGTTGCCTCCAAACACTTCGATGAATGTCTGGTTGAAGGCATATGCGACACTCATCGGTGAAGAGAACGTCATGCCAATCTTGAGCGGTCCATTCGTCTTATTGTTGGGCCCATCTGTACCATGCTGAATGGTGTCGTGTGAACCGTTGTACAACTCAATTATTTATACAATCCAAATTACAATCTCACCACAGTTATTTGAAGGACATAGGAAGACCGGAATCACTGGTGATGGACAAGCTTGTGATTGTTTTAAAGTTTTAGTTTGATTCAAAATAGACTTTATTATAAACTTCAGTTCGGACAATTGCCCTCTTACTGATGCAATATACAAATCTTCACCTTTACTGAATTACATAAATACGAATAAGAATCATTTTGCGTCTGCAAACAAAATCATAGATAGTAGGTACGGTGAATAATCAATCATAAACAATCGTTCTTGCTTAACTATATCTCAAAGACTACTAACACTATACACTTCCAGCCCAAAGTTACTCAGCCACATAATACCACAACTTCATTAAAAAAAAAAATAAAAATAAAAAAAAAATAAAAAAACTGAACTGCTCACATAAAGGTCCACAGTGAAACATGCTTACATCAAAAATGCAAATTGGGACAACCAAGGTTGCAAAAGTGGCAAACAGGAAATATAACAAGTTGCAAATTCATCAAAGATTCATAAATGATTAACATAAGTGTTAAATAAGAATGACTAGTAATAGCTCAACCGCTAAAATAACTTACAAAAACGTTAATACTAACAAAGTGACCTCACTTAACTTTTGAGAACAGCGTTAAGGCCCATAGCAGTATTTGGAAGCAGCAACGCTGCGGCCAACAGACAATACGAGCGCTCACTCTTCACGGCTTGTGCAGAGGCTCACTAGCAGGCGGTATATATTTATATAGTCCGACCGGCCTCACAATGAGAGCGGTCCTGAGAATCCATAGCCGCGCCGACGCCAGGAAACGAGCAGACTTAAAAAATGGCCTGCAGCACAAATAGATTGCAATGAAAATAAGGTCAAATCACACCCGCACTGAAATATACAGGGTGATTGAAAAAGAATACCACAACTTTAGGAATTTAAAACTCTACAACGACAAAAGGCAGAGTTAAGCACTATCTGTCGGCGAATTAAGGGAGCTATAAAGTTTCATTTAGTTGTACATTTGTTCGCTTGAGGCGCTGTTGACTAAGCGTCAGCGTCAGTTGATGCTAAGATGGCGACCGCTCAACAGAAAGCTTTTTGTGTTATTGAGTACGGCAGAAGTGAATCGACGACAGTTGTTCAGCGTGCATTTCGAACGAAGTTTGGTGTTAAACCTCCTGATAGGTGCTGTATTAAACGTTGGTATAAACAGTTTACAGAGAATGGGTGTTTGTGCAAAGGGAAAAGTTCTGGACGGCCGAAAACGAGTGATGAAAATGTAGCACGCATCCCGCAAGCATTTGTTCGCAGCCCAGGAAAATCGACTCGCAGATCTAGCAGAGAGCTGCAAATTCCACAATCAGCTGTATGGAGAGTCCTACGAAAAAGGTTAGTTATGAAACCTTATCGTCGGCCGCCAGGCAGCCCGTGATAGAGCACTTCATCACTAGCCTCCAAGAAGCCCTGATCTTACCCCCTGCGATTTTTTCTTATGGGGGTATGTTAAGGATATGGTGTTTCGGCCACCTCTCCCAGCCACCATTGATGACTTGAAACGAGAAATAACAGCAGCTATCCAAACTGTTACGCCTGATATGCTACAGAGAGTGTGGAACGAGTTGGAGTATCGGGTTGATGTTGCTCGTGTGTCTGGAGGGAACCATAATGAACATCTCTGAACTTGTTTCTGAGTGAAAAAAAACCTTTTTAAATACTCTTTGTAATGATGTATAACAGAAGGTTATATTATGTTTCTTTCATTAAATACACATTTTTAAAGTTGTGGTATTCTTTTTGAATCACCCTGTATAATAAGCATGCCCCCAAATTCTTATGGAATAATAATCTAACATTACGCGTCTCCCAGTAATTTAGCAGGAAACTTAGAGATCATTTCCAGTTGCCTTAAGGCATTTTCAACATTAAATAAACATACCAGATCCGCCCGTGACAAATGATTAAACAATTAACTCAACGGCTGCCGGGTGCATACACATCGGCAACCAGTCCCCAAGCGGTCAATATGTCCTAAAAAAGTTAAAATTTGCATGCAAAACACTTAAAACACACACTCCATAGATGATGAGAAACGAAATGAGGAACATCAGCCTCCTTAAAGTAGCCACTGTGGAACCAAGTTCAGAACCATCTCCGGCAGTTACCCATGCTACAATAAGTTTCAACAATCTTCTTAGTTAAACACAGAATAAAAGTCATACGTAACTGGGAGTTCGCAAATTACGAGCTGGGAAGCTGTTCATCGTGAGACGAGGAACCCATTCCAATTTTGCACGTCAAGGCGCCAAACGATCGGCACCGTACATTCGGCGGGCCAAAAGACAAGGGCGGCGAGCACGGCGAGGCCCATGCCTCACTGTTAGGGACGCCGGCTTGTTTTCAACACAAGTTGGCTCATTGAACGCCGACCGGAGACTCACTCGTCACACGTTCACGCGGAAAACCGCCGGGGCCGCAGTCAAAGATAGCAAGACAGCCGAATAACGATATCAGCGATGCACGTAGAACACCCTGGCGCCAGCCGCCACGGCTCATCGTGGTTGCAAAGATGGTCCCCGCCATGGATGTCGGGAGTGAATTTGGCCATCACGACGTCCTGTGGCTGCACGATAAGCATTATTCAACATGGTGGCGTTGCCGTCAGGGTTCCTCAGAGCCATGTTCGGTAGGTAGTGGTCATCCACTGCAGTAGCAGCCCTTGTGCGGCCTGAGCGTGGCATGACCTCGACAGTTCCTGTCTCTCTGTATCTCCTTCGTGTCCGTACTACATCGTTTTGGTTCACTCCTAGACGCCTAGACACTTCCCTTGTTGAGAGCCCTTCTTGGCACAATGTAACAATGCGGACGCGATCTAACAGCGGTACTGACCGTCTAGGCATGGTTGAAGTACAGGCAACACGAGCCGTGTACCTCCTTCCTGATGGATGGAATGACTGGAACTGATCAGCTGTCGGACCCCCTCCGTCTAAATGAATGTGTGTGGAATCTTATGGGACTTAACTGCAACGGTCATTAGTCCCTAAGCTTACACAGTACTTAACCTAAATTACCCTAACGACAAACACACACACACCCATGCCCGAGGGAGGACTCGAACCTCCGCCGGGTCAGCCGCGCAGTGTATGACTGCAGCACCTAAGACCGCTCGGCTAAACCCGCGCGGCACTCTACGTCTAATAGGCGCTCCTCATGCATGCTTTGGGCGGGTTTAGTGACATCTCTGAACAGTCAAAGGGATTGTGTCTGTGATACAATATCCACAGTCAACGTCTGTCTTCAGGAGTTCTGGGAACCGGGGTGATGCAACACATTTTTTGATGTGTGTATCTTAAATGGTTCTCATTAGATAGCCAGTTGAGAATCGGTCATAATGCAGGCATCTTGTTCATCTGGAGTCCTGTGTGTAGAGCCCCAGTAAACCCCGTCTCTTCATCCGGTCCTGTCCCACTCCCCTCCACATGGCACTTTAATCTCGGAGATGATATGAATGAAAACTGGTAACTCTCTATACTTCAACCCTCATAGTATCCTTCATTATTGTCCTATAGATTGCATCTTGGTCGATTTATTTCAATTCGTTCAACTTCCCAGGCAAACCTCTTGTCTCCTCTAATGTTAAATTCTGACATGGCATGTTCATTCATCACACGGAATGTTTCACTTATGCATTCTAGGCATGCGTCAGCATCCGGTTCACTGCGATTGTGTAACGAACGAGATTTTGAACTTTCGTTTATTTCTTCTGTAATTCTTATCCTTGTATAGTTGTTTATTTATTTATTAGTAAATTTTTATACCCATTTGTACTCACTATACTCTTTAAAACTTGCCCCGTATATTGTTAATGACTATCTAGCCACACTTTACACAATTGTTTTTTTAACCTATATTCTATAGTTCTGTTACGATTTGAATAAGGTAGCTTCACATTTACAAAGTTTACAGTTTTACGTTCTTCACTCTTTGATTTGACTGGGTATGTGAAAAAGAGTGAAAGTGCCGGAGACAGGCTGCAATTGTAGGCGTTATTAGTATATTATGAACTTTTAATTTGATTTCTTTCGGCTAGTGTATGACTTTCTCGGATTATTTTAGCAAGGGCGCTAGTAACGTAGCTGTTGTGTGCCCTAAATCTACACAAATATAAAGACCAACATACACATACACACACACACACACACACACACACACACACACACACACACACACACACACACACACACACGTGCATGCTGTCACACCTCCCGCTTTGTCTTTTTTGGCCGCGTCTTACAACGATTACAGTCTATGAGCCCTGGTAAGTTATTCAGTGGTAGCACTTGTAATTTTGTTGTTGTTGTATCGTCTGTCCTGTGACTTGTTTGATAAAGCCTGCCGTGTATTTCTCTTCAGTTCAATTCTTTTCATCTCGGACTAGTATTTAAAAGCAGCATCATAAATTATTTGTGGCACAGTGAAATGTGTACCTTCCCCTTTCTTTAACATGGATTCCACGCGACGGAAGAAACACTGTTTTTGAGTAAAACTAAACAGCCTCAGAATTTAAATTTCGTGAGCTATTACTACTATTTCTGCGTCGAAAATTCCAGTTATTGCAATGCAGCGACACGCACTTCATTCTATTTTTCAGCCATAAAGTGAATTTCTCGCCCGAAAAGTTAGTTACCGAATACAACCAAGCTATTATCTACACTGGGCGTGGCCTTTCAATGTTAAATAATCATACATAACACACAAAGCTCGCATAAAATTAGCCCCTCCAAAATAATGCAAACAAAATATTTATAAAAAAAGGAAACAAATTTTGTAAAAAAGTATTTCATAAAGATATAATTTAAGTGAACACAAGTTTTAGCGACGCCAATTCATGACGTCATTCTGCTCACAATGCAGCAGTTTGGTAGCAGATTAAACGTAGCAGTAAGACCAAAATGCCAGAAACACCTTAAATTGTACAGTCGTGACAGCACAACCACACTGTATTCATATGCTCACAATCATACCTCACTGAACATAAATGATTAGAACAGTCTACGAAAATACAATGTAGCAATAATAGTTCTAAACCAGAATGTAGCTATAATTGACGTTGTTTCATTGCTATAGATTATACGGCAGCAACAGGACTATTTAAGCTTTATGACCATCTTCAGGCTATTTGCAGGCAAATGTGATTTGTTAAAAAGTTGCATAATTAGAACTAATGACAGTTTTATTTGACTGTGTGTCGATACTGACATCCATATTGCATCGTCGCTGTGGCTGTCTTGTAATCTTATTAATGCATAAGGAACTTCAGTTGTAGCCTAATTTTATTTGTTAATAATTAAATGTAATTTTCTCTTAAGTAACTGATGAACCAGAAAAAAAATTTACATACTGACAAAAAGAAGGTACATAAAAATATAAAATTCACAGCTAAAAGAGAACAGAATAACCAAATTAACATACTGGACGTAAAAAACGAAAAACAAAACTATAAGCATATGTTTGAAATTTACCATAAGTCAACAGCAACATGCATTATCATTCCCCATTTCTCAATCCACCCACACTCACGAGAGAAAGCAGCACTTCGTCTTATGCTCCATAGACTCAACACAGAGCCACTCAAGAAACAAAACTACCAAAAATAACTTGACATAATAGTACAGATAGCCAAAAACAATTATTGCAATAGTAATATAGTCACAAAGCTAAACGCAAAAATTAAAAAAAAAAATAAATAAAAGCAGGAAACACCGAATCACAGACAACAACGCAGCGGGGCCAAACACAATCACAAACACTCAGTACCATAACAACCACACGGATTAATCAGGAAACTATACGAGAAAATACAAAATGGTACCCAATGGCATAGAAACACAAACTGACACGTAATATCTCCAGCGTTTTCGAAAGACACGGCGTAAACATAGCATACACAACAGATAATTCTATCCAAAAATAAACCCCAAAACTGATGAAAGTCATAGAAATATACCAGAAAGCAGGTATATATCAATTACAGTGCAACAACTGTGATCGTAGATACATAAGACAAACAGGCTGAGCATTAGATGTCAGATAGAAAGAAGATATGAGAGCCTGGAAATACGGGACCAGTCACTCCGCATTTGCAGAACAACTATGAGAACACACATCGCAAACCAGCCTCTAGAGAAGAACACATGAAAATAATTAGAATCAATAATAAAAAAACCACCTAACCTTGCAAGAAAATTTCCACATACAGAAAATCATAGCAAGAATAAAAACCCTGTTGAATGATTAAGTGCATATGACAAACAACTTATTTTATGCGCTCCTAGATAAAATAGAAATGCAAATGTCGTGTGGCTAGGACTCCGGTCGGGTAGACCTTTCGCCTCGTGCTAGTCTTTAGAGTTGATGCCACTTCGGTGACTCGCTTGTCGATGAGGATGAAATGATGATGATAAGGACAACACAACACCCAGTGGAGAAAATCCTCGACCCAGCCGGGAATCGAACCCGGGCCGTTAGGTATGATATTCCGTCGCGCTAACCACTCAGCTATCGGGGGCGGACAGTAGATAAAATAATGAAGTGACTTTCCAACAGAGAATTAATATCATAATACTATCACCCAACCCCTATACGCCCCCTTGTCCTTGAATCCGTCCAGTTTTTTTGTCCGCCCCGACAGCTGTGTGGTCAGCGTGACGAATTGTCGTCTTACGGGCCCGGGTTCGATTCCCGGCTGGGTCGGAGATTTTCTCCGCTCAGGGACTGGGTGTTGCGTTGCCTTCATCATCATTTCATCCCCATCCGGCACGCAGCTCGCCCAATGTAGCATCGAATGTAATAAGACCTGCTGCACCAAGGCGGCTGGACTGCCCCGCAAGGGTCGTCCCGGCCATTGGCGCCAAACGCTCATTTCCATTTTTCCAGTTCTTTTAAACCAGACTCGAATCAGCTGAACACCAGAACTTTCAACGACTCTCTGACATTCATTACATTTATGCGCAGCTTTCTACAATTTACTCTGGATAACCACTGCATAACATTAGTTTTCAGCATACACTTCATTAGATGTTAACATGTACATAAGCAAATCAAATAGGAAGAAACACAAAGTGAATACACTGTAGTTACGACTTTAAATCATAGTTTTTGATAAAATATGTTCAACTAGTGACAGAAGACTAATACTGCTCTACAGCAATTAGCTCAAACAATACGAGAATTGTGAAGAAAGAACTTCATTATATGAAAATGTGCTTACGTGTCGTAACTGAAGTTATAGTGAGACTTCCAACATGTGACCAGTTGTGGGGAAACGCAGATACCATCGAAAAACGTGCAAAACTATAAGAAATCACTTATTTACGCAAAAAAATGAGACTTGAATGGTTTTATAATCTACAAATACCGCATATCAAAACAATGTATCATTCTGGATTCCACTGATGATGCCTTAAAGTCGAGACGAAACGCGAGTGAAAGAAATGAAACACATTGCTGCAAGAAAAGGCAGTTTTCATTCGCCAAACGAATATTTCTGTTGTTGCTGCGGATGATGGCCACGCAAACAAACTTGTTAACTGTACTTCGTTTGATTGCTGACGCAATGTATCTTTGTGCCTTTATTTATGTGTAAATATGTGCTGGTCGCCGCAAATACCGATGGTATACTCTTTGTGTGTTGCTTGGAAACAAACTTGTTCCATTCCCTCACGGTTCTTGCTGTTGATAACACTAATGCCCACTTCACTCTTCGACATCAAAGCTTGCATTCAGTTCCTCCTCCGTCCATACTGGAGTTTGTTATTCCTGCAGTGGTAGGCGTAAGTTGTCAGTGATAAACAGAAGTATAGAAAGGTTTACTGAATCAGATACGCGCCTTTCGTATGAGTTCACTGAACAGAATGAAGCAGCGTCATAGCGACGTTGTAGCCAGGCTGTTCCCGCAGCAACTGCAGTCTCTTCACAGTGCTTTGCCATCTAAGTGTAACTGTTTTGTATTGCAAGTTTTGGTAATTGCGTATCACGGTATTTTTGCTGTTGTGGTACTATTTGCAGAGTCCAAGACAGTTGTGGTAAAGAAACAAAATACAGCACAATTACTTTATTACTCTGTAACGAGACGCCGAAGACCATGGATGCCTTCCGTACAACTAAGAAAATGTCCGTACACGATCTGCTATGTAGAACTCGGTTAGCCCTGTACAAGTGTGTACTAATACTATTGCTTTATTCTGACATTTGAACCTCTTAATTTTGCATTTGTGATAAGATTCTGCAGTAGATACCGCAGAGAGAGAAGAGTGTGTGTGTGTGTGTGTGTGTGTGTGTGTGTGTGTGTGTGTGTGAGAGAGAGAGAGAGAGAGAGAGAGAGAGAGAGAGAGAGACAGGGAGAGACTTAGGAAAGTTGAGAGTGAATGAGGTAGACTTCCACCCGCTCACTGAGATGGAGAAAGCACACCCAATTGTGGCGATCGTTCCAGCGTGTTAATGTGGACACTAATAAATTGATGTGCCGTTTAAGTAAAACCACTTCTCGTTTCGGAGGAGAGCACTTATTGCCGTCCAGAATTACTTGTGGAAAGACGAAGGGAGGGAGGTAAAACCACACTGGCTACCGATGCTTAGCAGAGGTGGACTTCTGGGATTGTTCAGAACTTGCCTAAACTGTGACATAGTGTGATGCAGTAATCCATTCATCACCCTATCCACAGTGCGGTATATGTTTATACACAGTGGCGCCTCGTAGTTACAGCGTCAGTGGCGGAGTCCAACCTCAAGGATTCCACGATTTAAAAATATTTCTGGATTATGTGTTATGGAATTTAAATTATCAGGAAAAATTTCGAAATTTGGTAAACCTCGATTTAAATAATGACGGCCGATATTTCCAGAACTGTTTATATTCAGCGAATGTTTTTTAAGCAGATAGTAGCAAGTCTTAAGGCTGTGCCCTGAAATGCCGATTAACTCTATGTAACGTTTTCTTGCGGGAGTTGCTTCTATGGTGTCCAGCTCTTATGACCTTCTAGCAGAACTGAGTCGTACAAACATCCACATAATTTTAACATACCACTGCTTATAACCAAGCGGCATGTGAAGGGTGGCAGAATATTCACCTCCGAATCTCTGTCTCTCTGTCTCTCTATTGAGCTCCGTTAAGCCGTCAATCGACAGTTAATATCAGCGCTTTGATCATGTTGAGGATACATTTTCATTTCTATACTGGCATCTCTACTCATTGAAGAAAAGGCATTCTACGAGTGTAAATGACTCGCCAGAGTGCACTATAATACAGTAAAATAAGTATCACCAATCAGCGAGAGTTTCGCGAACGACTGGGGGAAATAACGGCGTGAAAGAAGGGTCGTTACTTCTAATTGTTGACTAGTTTCTTGATTGCTAGAGGCTTTGTCTTAATAATGTTTATTATTTGCAAATATTTTCTGTGAGTGTATTGTCCCGTATTTTTCATCTTGCAAATAATTCCAGCATACAATGAGTCTGAACATAACACATTATGAATTCCGTTATTGGGTAAAATTTAGGAACACGAGCTTATAGTGAATGTTAAAGAATACAATGCACCCAGACCAGAGCTTAAATTTGAAAAGAGTTCAAATCTAGGCATGGGTATATACAATATTTCAGCAGAACTTGTTGACGATTTTTGCAACATAACCGTGAGATACGAAAAAAAGACAAAAAGAAATTACATAATTTCAGCTACAGTTCATGGGTCTAAAAAATATCGATAGCGATATTCGACACTAGAAAATTTGACCGCACTGGTAGATTCGCTGCATTCCCCAGTATGGAAACCACGGGCTGTGGCTGTTCATATCAACTCCCCAAACATTCTCCTCTATTTTGCTAAATATTTAGAGTTTAACGATTTCAATAAACGAAAACGACCACGTTACCATCGACCGTTGAACTTCGCCCTAGCAGCCTCACGTACCGGGCGCAGCGTTCGAATAAACAGTCGGAAACGACTCTCTTTCATCTCCAGGCGGGATTATTTCTATTTCGTAACTGTCCGGCGGCAGAATAATATGAACAGAGTCTCTCACAGTTCTGCATTTCAACTGGCTGATAGCTGCGGAGCTTCACTGTCCTTGAGGCCCGTGCCCGCGCAATCTGTTACGGCAGACAACGGCACGGCCGTGATGGGTTTGCATCGATCGCCTCGAGTTGGGCAGATATTTTAGCAGTCGCAGCCGGCGCGTGGTTCCCAGAAAACGGGCTGGCACAACAGACACCGCACCGCTCCGGGACGTCACCTGAACAGAAACGAGAAACCCCACAGGGCTAACATACACGTACTCACCTCCCTGCCTCCTGTGAAGAACTCTGCTGAGAGCTCTTTTTCCTTTTTAGGTTTTTATTCTCTCGTACTTCTCCTACACTCTCCACGCCCACCACACCCACGAAGTTTCTATCCACTAGCTCTTCATTCACAAATCGCTGCGAATATTGTCTTCTAGATGCTGCTCGCAGTTCCTTACCTCCTTTCTTTAAAACCTTAATGTAACGGAAACGCTTCTTAAATTTACAACCGAATAGATACTAAAAGAAAGAAATGCCTGTAACGTCATGGAGCTTGTGTGGCTGGAAAAGGAGACTTTGAAAGTCACCGTGCGTCGGTCAGCTTTCTATTGCATTGGTTAATGTGTAAGTTACAGGGTTACTTCTATCTTTCTCTTCCTGCACGAATAAGTCAACTATCGCCGATATTCGTCGTCGATAGTGTCGCGTATTGTGGATGTGGTTATGAATGACGATACTGAGGGTGAGTGTACAGAAAATTCGAGGTTGGTCGCGCAAATGAGCGTGGTGGATGTGGTCGATGAAGACATTCAGATGTGACTGATGAACCTGTGTAGTCTATTGCAACCGTGGGTGCGAGACGTAGCTTCACAATTTCCGAAATTTCTGAATATATGCCTCCCGTTTCAAGGACAACCCTCTGTAACATTGCAACAGAAGGGTTAGGTTAACATACGTTTTGTGCAGGGTGGGTACCTAAACAACTAACCGATATGCACAAAATTGAAAGAATGGGTTCGGGTTTGACTTTTCTTCAGGGTTACCATGAAGATGGTGAGGATTTTCCGAACAGGAATGTGACAGAGGACGAGACGTTGGTGCAGTACGTGAACTCTGACTCTAAGGAACGTTCTAAACAGTGGATCCATGCTCGTTTTCCCAACAATCCCAAAAAATACAAGCAGACGCTGGCAAATCGCAAAAGATGATTACAGTTTTTTACGATCGGTAAGGAATTTTTGCAGCAGACGTGAGACCAATCGATGAGGGTACCCTGACATCATAGGTTTATTGTGAGAAACTATGAAGATCAGTCCAAAGCAAGCGACGCAGGATAGTTAGCAAAGAGATCATTCTTCTTCACGATTATAAGCAACGCCATCCTGCTAAAGAACGGTGGAAAAATTGAAGCTCCTGGGTGGGTAATTTTTCAGCATCATCCCTCTAGTGCGGACATGGCAACAAGCGACTTCCAACTCATCATGAGCTCAGGTATGCTGCGAACAAATGGTTGAAGCAACATAAGAGCTGATAAAGAAGTTGTTATCATGGTATGACAAATGTTTAAATTCGGGTAGAAGTATAGACTATAATATATAAGAAAACTTTCTATTTATTTTGATTGATAATCAGAGTTTAATTTACGAATAATCCTTGTACATCGCTGTTATGTTGCCATTCGCCACCATATATTGTCGTTTTGTCAGTTAATCACCCTACAATATATACTTGTACTGTTCGTAGACGCTGTTGACACCATAATTGCCCTGTACACTTTCACGTACCAAATACACTACTACTATGTTCCTCAAGTGAGACATAACTGATGTGTATGGTGCTGTACTAATGGGGAGGCCGATTTCGATCGCAGCATATGCTATGACATATTCTTCAGACCGTCGCAAGTGATTCGATTTTAACCGATGTAGACGAGTCAGGAGCGGCCTTTGAAAGAAGATAAAAGAAAATCGTTTACCCATTAAAACTTGGGCCTGGTATCTCACCAGCATCCGCTCAAAGAAGTGTGTTCACTCAGATTAGAGTAGCGATTGAAAATACCACTTCAGCTGAGGTTTCTGTATTTTTCAGTTCTTAGAAATCGACCGGTTTCGGTCACATCATCAGGTATGATAATTTTGTTGACACCGAGCGCCGTAATGGAGAATTTTGGTCGCAGAGTTACGCTAGCGAGGGCTCGATGGCGCTACGTATACACTCCATCGCGGCACTGACTGGTGGTACACTGCAACCTATAGTGTTCATCGCGGCACTTGCTGGTTATACGCTGCATCCTACACTCTCCATCAAGGCGCTCACTCTCCACATTGTCGTGCTCACTGATGGTAGAACATATCCTATACTCTCAATTGTGGTGCTCACTAATGGTACACCACATACTACACTCTCAATTATGGTGGTAACTGGGGATACAACACGTCCCATACTCTCCATCATTGTGCTCCTGATGGTACACTGCTTCCTATAATCTCCATTGTTGTGTTTGCTGATGGTACACCACCTCCTATACTCTCCATTGTGATGTTCACTGGTGGTTTAACACGTCGTATACTCAAATCTTGGGTTGTCAGGGGTTCTGCCGGATATGAGCGTCGTACTTGTACAAGATATTTCGGTAAAGTAGCTCGTAACCTTCACCAGGTGCGACGAAGAGTGCTCCTCAAGTGGACCTAGTCCAATATTTATGTCTGTGGACTTCCCCCTCCACCAGCGTTTGCAAGTGTTCCCTCGGCGGTCCGCGCCCGATCACTGTGATCTTCTGGAACGTTGCCGTTCTGTTTTCAGTCCGCTGCGGTTCTGGATGTTCCCTTTGCGGTCCGCGTCCGTCGTTTTCCGTCCGCTGCGGTTCTGGGTGTTCCCTCTGCGATCCGCTCCCGTCGGATCTGCTCCTGGACGTTCCATCTTCGGTCCGCTGCGCCTGGAAATTCGTCTGGTGATCATTTTCCATATCTACGCCTTCCGTCCTTCTGTTTGTGGAGTTCTGCAGCTGTCCCCGTTGCTCCTTCAACAGTTCCAGAGCAGGATCCCAGGCTCTACTTAGCTAGTACCGCATGTCTTGGTTTGAGATTGTCAGTCACTTTATATCAATCGATTCCTTTGTATCACTGTCCCAAAATATGGTTGTCTATGCTAGAATCTTGGTTTCCTCATAATTCATGGCATGATCTAGTTCTAGACAGTGTTCAGCAATGGCTGACACCGTCACCTGTCTTAAGCGGGTGTGTCTCTGATGTTCTTTGTACCTAATATCCACTGCTATTGTCGTCTGGCCAACGTAGGACATGTCACATTCAGAAGGTATATTATAAATCCCTGGTTTCGGTAGAACCAGGTCGTCTTTAACACTCCCCTCCAGTCTCTCGATCTTGCTGGATGGGCAGAAAACACACTTGATATTGGCTGTTGATATACACTCCTGGAAATGGAAAAAAGAACACATTGACACCGGTGTGTCAGACCCACCATACTTGCTCCGGACACTGCGAGAGGGCTGTACAAGCAATGATCACACGCACGGAACAGCGGACACACCAGGAACCGCGGTGTTGGCCGTCGAATGGCGCCAGCTGCGCAGCATTTGTGCACCGCCGCCGTCAGTGTCAGCCAATTTGCCGTGGCATACGGAGCTCCATCGCAGTCTTTAACACTGGTAGCATGCCGCGACAGTGTGGACGTGAACCGTATGTGCAGTTGACGGACTTTGAGCGAGGGCATATAGTGGGCATGTGGGAGGCCGGGTGGACGTACCGCCGAATTGCTCAACACGTGGGGCGTGAGGTCTCCACAGTACATCGATGTTGTCGCCAGTGGTCGGCGGAAGGTGCACGTGCCCGTCGACCTGGTACCGGACCGCAGCGACGCACGGATGCACGCCAAGACCGTAGGATCCTACGCAGTGCCGTAGGGGACCGCACCGCCACTTCCCAGCAAATTAGGGACACTGTTGCTCCTGGGGTATCGGCGAGGACCATTCGCAACCGTCTCCATGAAGCTGGGCTACGGTCCCGCACACCGTTAGGCCGTCTTCCGCTCACGCCCCAACATCGTGCAGCCCGCCTACAGTGGTGTCGCGACAGGCGTGAATGGAGGGACGAATGGAGACGTGTCGTCTTCAGCGATGAGAGTCGCTTCTGCCTTGGTGCCAATGATGGACGTATGTGTGTTTGGCGCCGTGCAGGTGAGCGCCACAATCAGGACTGCATACGACCGAGGCACACAGGGCCAACACCCGGCATCACGGTGTGGGGAGCGATCTCCTACACTGGCCGTACACCACTGGTGATCGTCGAGGGGACACTGAACAGTGCACGGTATATCCAAACCGTCATCGAACCCATCGTTCTACCATTCCTAGACCGGCAAGGGAACTTGCTGTTCCAACAGGACAATGCACGTCCGCATGTATCCCGTGCCACCCAACGTGCTCTAGAAGGTGTAAGTCAACTACCCTGGCCAGCAAGATCTCCGGATCTGTCCCCCATTGAGCATGTTTGGGACTGGATGAAGCGTCGTCTCACGCGGTCTGCACGTCCAGCACGAACGCTGGTCCAACTGAGGCGCCAGGTGGAAATGGCATGGCAAGCCGTTCCACAGGACTACATCCAGCATCTCTACGATCGTCTCCATGGGAGAATAGCAGCCTGCATTGCTGCGAAAGGTGGATATACACTGTACTAGTGCCGACATTGTGCATGCTCTGTTGCCTGTGTCTATGTGCCTGTGGTTCTGTCAGTGTGATCATGTGATGTATCTGACCCCAGGAATGTGTCAATAAAGTTTCCCCTTCCTGGGACAATGAATTCACGGTGTTCTTATTTCAATTTCCAGGAGTGTACTTTCTGGGATGTGAGGTCGTGGTCCAAGAACTTTTCTGCTCCTTATGTTTCGTCCAGAACTGCGCTGGACTTCCTCAGAGGCGCTGCTCCGCTGAGTCTTGCCGACTCGGCAAGACTCAGCGAAGCAGCGCCTCTGAGGAAGTCCAGCGCAGTTCTGGACGAAACATAAGGAGCAGAAAAGTTCTTGGACCACGACCTCACATCCCGAAAAGTATATCAACAGCCATGTCACCCGGTCGTGAAAGCCTTCATACTACACTTGATATTGTGTTTACGGAGGATCCTACTGATTATGGTAGAAATAGAACCAGCGTAGGGTAGATATGCTACCGTCTTTGCTTCATATTGCTCTGCTTTTGGAACCTGTGGTGTAGTGGCTGGTTAGAGTGCCCTCTCTATTAGTTTGGTCGTGTATCCATTTTTGCAGAACACAGTTTCTAGATGCTCTCTTGGTCTGAAAGGGCAACTGTTCTGCTGACCAATGTATTAAGTACTCTATTCTTCTGCACAGGGTAGTGATAGCTGCTGGCCTGCAGATATAAATCAGTGTTTTTGGGTTTTTGATACCGACTGTGGCCAACTGATCCATCTGCTTTCCTCTTGACTGTACATCCAGAAACGGCAGCCGGCCATTCTTCTCCAGTTCTATGCTGAACTCGACATTTGAGTGACATGAGTTTAAGAAACTCACTGAACTGGTCTTTCCGATGAAGCCAGTTCACGAAGGTGTCATCCACATACCTGAAGAAGCATGTGGGTTTATATCTGGATATCTCTAATGTCCTCTAATGTCTACTCAGATCTCTCCATAAACATGTTGGCAACCACTGGAGAGAGTGGGCTGCCCATAGCTACACCTTAAGTTTGCTCGTAATAATGTTTCCCATACAGGAAATACGTAGATGTCAGTGTAAGCCTGAACAGGTCCAACAGAGGACCGTCAAATTTCTGGCTGGTGGTACACCGGATCCTATACTCTCCATCGCGGCGCTCGCGGTTAGAGCATAAAATTATCACACCCGATTATGGGCATGTAATAGCTAGAACTGGTCGTCATCTAAGCACTGGAAAACAATGAAAATCCTACAAGTCAAGTGGTATTTTCAATCTCTACTCTAACGCTCAGTTTCGGATTTAGCTGCAGTAGGACTGTTTGGACCCAAATACAACTTTACACGCAGTAAACACAGTGTATTGTCTGTCCCACACCGATACTTCTATTGTATGTCAGTTCTGTAATCGCCTTAATGGATGTTTGTAACGTCTTAGGGAGTGACATCACCTTAAGTACTGCAAACGCAAATTTGTGGGCGACACTATGCAACATTCAGATATATGGGAGAAATACCAGGTGGTTACAGTTGGAGTGCAGGTACTGACAGATGTCCAGTGTGGACAATAATTAATCATATTCCAGATAAACTTGTTAGATGTTCAAATGCATAAATGCAGAACCGATATACGCTGCAGAAATATCAGATTGAAGTTTGGCCATTAGGTGGAAATTTGGTCCTGTGAATATAAGAAAGAGTTATAGAAATGTTTTCATATGTAATTTATTAGGAATGGGACATGGCCAGAGAACATTAAATTAGTCAGAAATGCATAATATTGATTGTATTATTAACCACTGCTTACACAATTTGTTCAACAAGAATTTTCAGACGTGTCGACGAGATGCTGTACAGAGCCAGATTTGCAACTGGTGGCCAAAATAGGAACTAATTTATTCCAACATCTATTGGTTTCACATTATCGAAATAAAATACCTACCAAGTTTCTGTTCCATATGGTAATTACAGCTCCCACTGGACATTCGTTAGTAGCTGCACTTTAATCGTAACCACCCATTTATAACACCTGCGCTAATGATAGGAAGCCCACGCTGATGCCATCTAGTATTGGAATAGAACAGTTACGAGTTTATTTACAGCTAGCCAGCACTAGGGAGAAGTGCACATTAAGAACAATGAAAATACACTCCTGGAAATTGAAATAAGAACACCGTGAATTCATTGTCCCAGGAAGGGGAAACTTTATTGACACATTCCTGTGGTCAGATACATCACATGATCACACTGACAGAGCCACAGGCACATAGACACAGGCAACAGAGCATGCACAATGTCGGCACTAGTACAGTGTATATCCACCTTTCGCAGCAATGCAGGCTGCTATTCTCCCATGGAGACGATCGTAGAGATGCTGGATGTAGTCCTGTGGAACGGCTTGCCATGCCATTTCCACCTGGCGCCTCAGTTGGACCAGCGTTCGTGCTGGACGTGCAGACCGCGTGAGACGACGCTTCATCCAGTCCCAAATATGCTCAATGGGGGACAGATCCGGAGATCTTGCTGGCCAGGGTAGTTGACTTACACCTTCTAGAGCACGTTGGGTGGCACGGGATACATGCGGACGTGCATTGTCCTGTTGGAACAGCAAGTTCCCTTGCCGGTCTAGGAATGGAAGAACGATGGGTTCGATGACGGTTTGGATGTACTGTGCACTATTCAGTGTCCCCTCGACGATCACCAGTGGTGTACGGCCAGTGTAGGAGATCGCTCCCCACACCATGATGCCGGGTGTTGGCCCTGTGTGCCTCGGTCGTATGCAGTCCTGATTGTGGCGCTCACCTGCACGGCGCCAAACACGCATACGACCATCATTGGCACCAAGGCAGAAGCGACTCTCATCGCTGAAGACGACACGTCTCCATTCGTCCCTCCATTCACGCCTGTCGCGACACCACTGTAGGCGGGCTGCACGATGTTGGGGCGTGAGCGGAAGACGGCCTAACGGTGTGCGGGACCGTAGCCCAGCTTCATGGAGACGGTTGCGAATGGTCCTCGCCGATACCCCAGGAGCAACAGTGTCCCTAATTTGCTGGGAAGTGGCGGTGCGGTCCCCTACGGCACTGCGTAGGATCCTACGGTCTTGGCGTGCATCCGTGTGTCGCTGCGGTCCGGTCCCAGGTCGACGGGCATGTGCACCTTCCGCCGACCACTGGCGACAACATCGATGTACTGTGGAGACCTCACGCCCCACGTGTTGAGCAATTCGGCGGTACGTCCACCCGGCCTCCCGCATGCCCACTATACGCCCTCGCTCAAAGTCCGTCAACTGCACATACGGTTCACGTCCACGCTGTCGCGGCATGCTACCAGTGTTAAAGACTGCGATGGAGCTCCGTATGCCACGGCAAACTGGCTGACACTGACGGCGGCGGTGCACAAATGCTGCGCAGCTAGCGCCATTCGACGGCCAACACCGCGGTTCCTGGTGTGTCCGCTGTGCTGTGCGTGTGATCATTGCTTGTACAGCCCTCTCGCAGTGTCCGGAGCAAGTATGGTGGGTCTGACACACCGGTGTCAATGTGTTCTTTTTTCCATTTCCAGGAGTGTATTTGAAGTCTTCAGTCACACCTGTCACTGCGAATGAAATAACAATAGTTTCAGACTATTCACATTATTAAGCAAGTAGAGACTTAACTTACGTCCACCCGATAACAAAAGGATTATACTCCCCCATTCGGCTTACGGGCCTATGGGAGAAAACAAGTCGAAAATAACCCCGTCTGGAGTCTTCCGAACTCTTTACTTTCATATGATGTTTAATGATTATTTTCGAATGATAAACATTTAAAAACACATATACTGGGTGAGTCACCTAACGTTACCGCTGGATATATTTTGTAAACCACATCAAATACTGACGAACCGATTCCACAGACCAAACGCGAGGAGAGGGGCCAGTGTAATTGTTTAATACAAACCATACAAAAATGCACGGAAGTATGTTTTTTAACACAAACCTACGTTTTTTTAAATGGAACCACGCTAGTTTTGTTAGCACATCTGAACAGATAAACAAATACGTAATCAGTGCCGTTTGTTGCATTGTAAAATGTTAATTACATCCGGAGATGTTGTAACCTAAAGTTGACGCTTGAGTGCCACTCCTCCTCTGTTCGATCGTGTGTATCGGAGAGCACTGCAACATACATCGCGTTTCTACAGAATGATCTGCCAACGTTGCTCGAAAATGTCTCACTGGAACCGCGTCGACGTATGTGGTATCAGCATGATGGTGCACCTGCACATTCCGCAATTAACACTAGGCTGACCCTTGATAGGATGTTCGACGGGCGTTTCATAGGACGTGGAGGACGCATAAATTGGCCAGCCCGTTCTCCTGATCTTACACCTCTGGACTTCTTTCTGTGGGGTACGTTAAAGGAGAATGTGTACCGTGATGTGCCTACAACCCCAGAAGATATGAAACAACATATTGTGGAAGCCTGCGGCGACATTACACCAGATGTAATGCGGCGTGTACGACATTCATTACACCAGACATTGCAATTGTGTGCAGAAAATGATGGCCACCACATTGAACATCTATTGGCCTGACATGTCGGGACACACTCTATTCCACTCCGTAATTGAAAACGGAAACCACGTGTGTACGTGTACCTCACCCCTCATGGTAATGTAGCGTCAGTGAAAAAGACCAATAAAAAGGTGTTAGCATGTGGACGTAATGTGCTGTTCCAGTCTCTTCTGTACCTAAGGTACATCACCGTTCCCTTTGGATCCCTACGTAATTCGGTGCCCTCCGATACATACGATCGAATAGCGGAGGAGTAGTACTCAAGCGTCAACTTTAGGTTACAATATCTCCGGATGTAATTAACATTTTACAATGTAACAAACGGCACTGATTACGTATTTGTTTATATGTTCAGATGTGCTAACAAAACTAACGGGGTTCCATTTAAAAAAACGTAGGTTTGTATTAAAAAACATGCTTCCGTGCATTTTTGTATGGTTTGTATTAAACAATTACACTAGCCCCTCTCTTCACGTTTGGTCTGTGGAATCGGTTCGTCAGTATTTGATGTGGTTTACGAAATACATCCAGCGGTAACGTTAGGTGACTCACCCTGTATACAATAATTATGATAAAACAGTATTTACCTCAACACAGATAAAATAGTTCATGTAGCAGATGCTTATTGTGGAAATTATTTCAGTAAAGTTTTTCATATTCGCTGGTTAAGAAAGTCCATGAGATGTTTTGACATTTAAGGTTCAAGTCTGTAACAGGTTATACTAGGTTCACATGTGAGGCTAAAGTCTTTGTCAGTTTACCAATATTGGCCAATGGTTTGATGTTCATGATGTTTTAGCAAATCAAGTTCATTTGACTTTACATTCATGAGCAAAATGTTCCATGTTTTCTCTATTACTTTCGTAGTGTTCATGTAGTTTGGTATTGAGAAAATATATGTTAGCATTCACTTTACTGTTACAAAGTAGTTTTTTTTCCTACATTATACACCAACATTAGTGGAAGAAAATTCGTCGATGGTCGCGACGGCCGTTGACGACGGTGTCGGCGAGCATTCAGCGCAGGGCAGCGGCAGAAGCGGGAACATAGCGCGTGGAAAGCAAGTTCGATGACCAGTGCCGGCGTCAGCGGGCAAGTGAGTGTCGCCCAGCGCCGATCAGCTGAGCGGTCCAGAACTGCTACGTCCCCACTCGCCACTCGTGCATTATGAAAAATAACCAACAGCGCATTAGATTTCTCGCCAATATTACTACAAAATACCCCGGCTGTAAGGGAAACGTTATTAGGCCACACACCCCACAGTCACACGTGTGTTTGTGTCTGTAGTATGCTGGTCGAGACAGATAAAACAGTACTTCACTTGGGATTTTGGCTTTTTGAGATCACTCTTTTACTTTAATATTAGTAGTGATATGTAACACACATGTTCACTATGATTTTACTGTACGTCACTCAAGTGGGCGCCCGTACAAGGTTTATTGTAGTAAGACTTCCACACTGTTCCGCTAAAACTTGTGCCGCAGAAAGCGTTCTCTTGTGATTTAAGCTGGCGGTTGGCTGTTTCCCAACCACTCAGTTTTAACTACAATGTTTGGGGGTTCACTGTCTTGCAATAAACACCGCTATTTCTTGCTATGCACAGTTCAGAGAAACTATAACAGTCATATAACACTTAACTTATTACAGTTCAGCCATATGTGAGGGGCATTTACATTTACTTTATTACTGCCGCATTTTGGTACAGTTTATTACTATTTTGACTAGCTATAGCAAGTACAGCCTGTTTCACTCTTACATTGCTTACAGTTTGTACCATGTCAGTAGCTTCTTTCTTAATGTGACTATCTGCGTTTCTGACAAAGTACTTCACATTAAAGGCACATTGAGAATATTTTGATCCTTTTCATTAAAAGTATATACATAAATACATATACAATCGACATTATGTTTTTCGTCGGATTTACCGACAAGTAATTTGATCAGTAATGTGCTTTGCCTATTACGAAATTACAATGTTCTTTGCCAAATCCTCTTACTCATGAAGTGTCGGCCATTTGGCCACTCTGATATGGGGAGTTCAGTGAAGTTCGTACATAATACTATCTTTCAACACAGAACCATTCGCTTAACGTAGATTACGTGCTTGCAGCTGCCTTGCACGTGAGAGTGCAACGACAAGTACTTCTAGCTGGTGTTCACGCTAAATCTATGAAGTTGTACTGTCGTTGAAATGACAAACACGAAAGATCCCGTTCAGAGAAAGGATATTATCAAAAATTTAATTGGACAAATTTTCGGGCGCACGTACTGTTCTCAGTGTTAGTTGGCCATTTATGGACACGTAGGCCTACTATCAATTCACTTGCTAATTTGTTAGTTCATGTACATACATGACGTGCACATTCAATTTAACTCATTCAAGAATACACATACTTATACACTAAACAAGACAAGAAAATTTATCCACAAAAATGAACAAAGCACCAATTATTCACAAAAATTCATATTCAAACAAACCTAAATTGCCAGAATGAGATTTTCACTCTGCAGCGGAGTGTGCGCTGATATGAAACTTCCTGGCAGATTAAAACTGTGTGCCCGACCGAGACTCGAACTCGGTTCGAGTCTCGGTCGGGCACACAGTTTTAATCTGCCAGGAAGTTTCAAACCTAAATTGGTTCAAAGTATGCTTGCTGATCAAGTACGAATCTATTTACAATTTTCACTGATTGATTTTTTTCTCTGTTTTCAGGAATGTCATTGGTTGTATTTCCCTTCCTACCGACTGTTTTTTCGACCAGAGAATAGAGCAGGTCGCGCGGCAGAATGTATCGTGTGCTCGGACTTGCATATTGTACTCATACCCCGGATTACATCGGGTCTTTAGGTAAGTACACCAGCAAATTCGTTAAGCAGCTGTGTCAGTTCACTTTGTTGCTGGAAATTCCAGTATGTGGTTTCGGCTCCATTTTCGACAATATTTTGGTTATTGTTCTGTGACTCCTGCTCCCAGGCATCTACCGTATCATTTTCACTCTCTGCTGAAATATTGTTCTTCTCTATTAGTGTGGGACTGTCAGGGACCACTACCCTAACGTGCCCACAATAGTTCGCGCACGCATCAGGCGTCTTGATTAATTCGATCTGCTTATCATGGTATATTAAGGTGCAGATTCCCCGTGCCAGGTCAATTTTCTCCTTCATTTCACGGAGAGCATCTAAACCCAGGATACAGGGTATGGCGAGATTTCTAACCACCAGGAATGAACGTGTAAATGCTTCTTTTTCCAGTGTTTCCTGCACCTGGTGTTTTATTAACTGCCCCTGTCATCGTAGAGCTCTTACCACTCTACAGTTTTCCACTGGTAAAATCGGTAGCTTCCTGATCTTGTCCACACAATGGAACAATTGTTCATCCATCACGGATGTGCTGGCACCGGTGTCCAGAATAAATGTCATTATAGTAGCGTTAATTTTAGCCTGAAAGGCAGCCTGAATTAATTCTATATCATCCGTACTTCGCTGTTGCGGTTCAGATATTAGTTCGTCTTTTAAATGTTGGCCATCATTGTACGTCAGCATACACACGTTTACACTCCGCGCCCCCAACCCCCCACTCTTCCACTACCGACCTACTGGAAGGGGCCTACAGCAATTGGTAGGTGTTTGACGGCCTGTCTCCCGCTGCAGGTCTCACATCTGTGGCGCCCACAATCCTCAGGCTCTCGTTTCGAGCGCAAGACTGACTCGGTGGTACATACACTTGGACACTAGTGTTAGGTGGATGCAGAGGTGTCGGTGGTATGGGTATAACGTTTAAGTGATAGGTTGGTACATTACTACTTGAGATTTGGCTTTGTGCCTGCAGTTTACCGGCCCTGGGCGTTGCCAGTGGTCGTTGGCAGTGCGCATGTTTTTCTGGGAGAAGTTGGTGTTACCCCCTCCTTCACCTCTCCTTTTACGGTTGTATTGTTCACTGCCGTTTCCACTCGGTAAGTAAGTAGATCGTGAATATTGGTTTCCTTCCGCATGGTTAGGATGCCAATTACTGTTAATCGTTGCTGGTTATGCCCCGCCTGCCTTTAACTGTACGGATCACCATTTGAAAAGTCCGCCCCAGTAGCTGAGTGGTCAGCGTGACGGATTGCCGTCCTCAGGGCCCGGGTTCGATTCCCGGCTGGGTCGGAGATTTTCTCCGCTCAGGGACTGGGTGTTGTGTTGTGTTCATCATCATTTCATCCCCATCCGGCGTGCAGGTCGCCCAATGTGGCGCCGAATGTAATAAGACCTGCGATATGGCGGCCGGACCTGCCCCGCGAGGGGCCTCCCGGCCAATGACGCCAAACGCTCATCATCATCACCATTTGAAAAACCATTATTCTTCGCGAATCCGTTCGTTAGCGGGCGATACTATTCGAATGCAATGATTTATTGTTGTTTTGATTGCTCCCCGCATTGCCATATTCGTTTTGACGTGCATCTTCTTCGATCAAATCCCAAGAATCTAGTGCAGACATAAATTGTTCTACGTCCGTGTCTGGGACATACACGAGGTTTTCTCGAACGGCAATGGGTAGTTTTCCTTTAAGAATTCTCAATACATCTCTTGCAACATCGGTTCATCCCAATAGCGCGTCATAATAAGATATCTCCCAAAATACTTTCTTAAATTCACCTGGCGGGGGGTGAAGAGTTCGGTGCTGTAGACGTGTTTAAAAAATTCTTAACGTTCTTGTACAGATTGGGACCAGAGACTTGCAAGAAAACTGTTTTCAAAATCAGAAAACGACGCGCACTGTTCGGCCGTATCTAGTGCCCACAGCGCTGCATCTCCTGTTACAAAGGATGTGACAACTGAATTTTTTGGCTCTCTGTCCGTGAGAGGCAAAACGTTTTTAAAGCTTTTTGTGAGGATGACAGGATGCACAACCTTTTCCTCATCATTGTATATCTTAAATTGTCTATGTATTATCAACGATTCCTCAAGTTCTACTTGGGCAACGGTTGGTAATACGCCTGAATCCGTGGCACCAACAATGCCTGTAAATGGCGGTGGAGTCTGGCTTGACTGACTCTTGCAGACCAATTTTTCATCATGTGGTTGTTGTTGTGGTCTTCAGTCCTGAGACTGGTTTGATATAGCTCTCCATGCTACTCTATCCTGTGCAAGCTTCTTCATCTCCCAATACGTACTGCAGCCTACATCCTTCTGAATCTGTTTCGTGTATTCATCTCTTGGTCTCCCTCTACGATTTTTACCCTCCACGCTGCCCTCCAATACTAAATCGGTGATCCCTTGATGCCTCAGAACATGTCCTACCAACCGATCCCTTCTTCTGGTCAAGTTGTGCCACAAACTTCTCTTCTCCCCAATCCTATTCAATACTTCCTCATTAGTTATATGATCTACCCATCAGCATTCTTCTG
Organism: Schistocerca serialis cubense; assembly: GCF_023864345.2. Taxonomy (NCBI): domain Eukaryota; kingdom Metazoa; phylum Arthropoda; class Insecta; order Orthoptera; family Acrididae; genus Schistocerca; species Schistocerca serialis. The sequence goes on from NC_064639.1 coordinate 880,811,179, forward strand.
TAGCACCACATTTCAAAAGCTTCTATTCTCTTGTTGTCCAAACCATTTATCGTCCACGTCTCACTTCGATACATGGCTACATTCCATACAAATACTTTCAGAAACGACTTCCTGACACTTAAACCTATACTCGATGTTAACAAATTTCTCTTCATCAGAAACGCTTTCCTTGCCATTGCCAGTCTACATTTTATATCCTCTCTACCTTGACCATCATCAGTTATTTTGCTCCCCAAATGGCAAAACTCCTTTACTACTTTTAGTGTCGCATTTCCTAATCTAATTCCTTCAGCATCACTAGACTTAATTCGACTACATTCCATTATCCTCGTTTTTTTTATGTTCATCTTATATCCTCCCTTCAAGACACTGTTCATTCCGTTCAACTGCTCTTCCATCTCCTTTGCTGTCTCTGACAGAATTACAATGTCATCGGCGAACCTCAAAGTTTTTATTTCTTCTCCATGGATTTTAATACCTACTCCGAATTTTTCTTTTGTTTCCTTTACTGCTTGCTCAATATACAGATTGAATAACATCGGGGAGAGGCTACAATCCTGTCTCACTCCCTTCCCAAAAACTGCTTCCCTTTCATGTCCCTCGACTCTTATAACTGCCATCTGGTTTCTGTACAAATTGTAAACAGCCTTTTGCTCCCTGTAGTTTACCCCTGCCACCTTCAGAATTAGAAAGAGAGTATTTCAGTCAACATTGTCAAAAGCTTTCTACAAGTCTACAAATGCTAGAAACGTAGGTTTGCCTTTTCTTAATCTTTCTTCTAAGATAAGTCGTAAGGTCAGTATTGCCTCACGTGTTCCAATATTTCTACGGAATCCAAACTGATCTTCACGATGTCAGCTTCTACCAGTTTTTCCATTCGTCAGTAAAGAATTCGCGTTAGTATTTTGCAGCCGTGACTTATTAAACTGATAGTTCGGTAATTTTCACATCTGGCAACGCCTGCTTTCTTTGGGATTGGAATTATTATATTCTTCTTGAAGTCTGAGGGTGTTTCGCCTGTCTCATACATTTTGCTCACCAGATGGTAGAGTTTTGTCAGGACTGGCTCTCAAAAGGCTGTCAGTACTTCTAATGGAATGTTGTCTACTCCTGGGGCCTTGTTTCGACATAGGTCTTTCAGTCCTCTATCAAATTCTTCACGCAGTATCATATCTCCCATTTCATCTTCATCTACATCCTCTTCCCTTTCTACAACATTGCACTCAAGTACATCGCCCTTGTATAGACCCTCTATATACTCCTTCCACCTTTCTGCTTTCCCTTCTTTGCTTAGAACTGGGTTTCTATCTGAGCTCTTGATATTCATACAGGTGATTCTCTTATCTCAAAAGGTCTCTTTAGTTTTCCTGTAGGCAGTATGTATCTTACCCCTAGTGAGATAAGCCTCTACATCCTTACATTTGTCCTCTAGCCATGCCTGCTTAGCCATTTTGCACTTCCTGTCGATCTCATTTTTGAGACGTTTGTATTCCTTTTTGCCTGCTTCATTTACTGTATTTTTATATTTTCTCCTTTCATCAGTTAAATTAAGTATTTCTTCAGTCACCCAAGGATTTCTACTAGCCCTCGTCTTTTTACCTACTTGATCCTCTGCTGCCTTCACTACTTCATCCCTCAAAGCTACCCATTCTTCTTCTACTGTATTTATTTCCCCCATTCTTGTCAATTGTTCCCCTATGCTCCCCTGAAACTCTGTACAATCTCTGGTTTAGTCAGTTTATCCAGGTCCCATCTTCTTAAACTCGCACCTTTTTGCACGTTTCTTCAGTTTTAATCTACAGCTCAAAACCAATAGATTGTATCACAGTCCCCATCTGCCCCTGGAAATGTCTTACAATTTAAAACCTGGTTCCTAAATCTCTGTCTTACCATTATATAATCTATCTGAAACCTGTCAGTATCTCCAGGGTTCTTCCATGTATACAACCTCCTTTTATGATTCTTGAACCAAGTGATAGCTATGATTAAGTTGTGCTCTGTGCAAAATTCTACCAGGCGGCTTCCTCTTTCATTTCTTACCCCCAATCCATATTCACCTACTACGTTTCCTTCTCTTCCTTTTCCTACTATCGAATTCCAGTCACCAATGACTATTAAAGTTTCGTATCCTTTCACTATTTGAATAGTTTCTTGTATCTCATCATACATTTCTGCAATTTTTTCGTCATCTGCAGAGCTAGTTGGCATATAGACTTGTACTACTGTCGTAGGCGTGGGCTTCATGTCCCTCTTGGCCTCAATAATGCGTTCACTATGTTGTTTGTAGTAGCTTACTCGAACTCCTATTTTTTTTTATTCATTATTAAACCATTATTTATAACCCTGTATTCACCTGACCAAAAGTCTTGCACCTCCTGCCACCGAACTTCGCTAATTCCCACTATATCTAACTTTAACCTATCCATTTCCCTTTTAAATTTTCTAACCTACCTGCCCGATTATGGGATCTGACATTCCACCCTCCGATACGTAGAACGCCAGTTTTCTTTCTCCTGATAACGACGTCCTCCTGAGTAGTCCTCTCCCGGAGATCCGAATGGGGGACTATTTTACGTCCGGAATATTTTACCCAAGACGTCACCATCATTATTGATCCATACAGTAAAGCTGCATGCCCTCTTTAAAAATTACGGCTGTAGTTTCCCCTTGCTTTCAGCCGTTCGCAGTACCAGCACAAGTGTTACAAGTCCAGATCAGTCAATCATTCAGACTGTTGCCCATGCAACTACTGAAAAGGCTGCTGCCCCTGTTCAGGAACCATACGTTTGTCTGGCCTCTCAACAGATACCCCTCCATTGTGGTTGTACCTACGGTACGGCTATCTGTATCGCTGAGGCACGCAAGCCTCCCCACCAACGGCAAGGTCTATGGTTCATGGTGGGGGATTTTTCATCATGGCTTATATTAACAGGAAAGTTACTGTACTGTAGGTTCATATACTTCTCGGCCTATGGTAATCTTGATTAGTTGGGTGGGGCGATTTGTAACCGGCACCCCTGGATAAGAGATAATGCTTCTGAATGTGTTTTCGTAAGCTTTACGTGAGGTCATGAACCGTCCGGATGTAAACATTTACTTGAGCCTCTAGCACAGCATGGTCAGTGTGTACCTAGTTTACTCCATCGTCAAATTCATCGATTTTTTCGGAATAACTTATTCTTCTAAAAGGTCGGTTAATTGCTGAACAAGAAGGGCATCACGCTCTATCTTTCTCTTCTCCCTAGCCAGGGCTTCAGCCTTATCTCCTTCTACAAGAGCTTTGGTTTGTACCCTATCCCTTTCCTCACGTTCGTTAAGCTCTGATTGTAAAAAGTCCTTGATCGCGTTGTCTGTCCCGGATATCTAATTGTGCTAACATCGCTAGAAAATAAGGACTAGGACCTGCTGCTACTGATGCACCATCAGCTGAAGCTGTGACATCAGTTTTCGTTTCTGGCCTAATCTCATGAACTTGTGTGCTCACTTGACCTTGTTCAGTATTTTCAGTAAAATCGAGAAATGCTGGTCCTTGTTCTGGTTCCTTTTGAGGAATTAGCGAACCGGTATTCTCCAGTGGGTGAGCTATTTGTTTGGAGCTCGTGGACATTATCGTCCACTTCCGTCTCAGACAGAGCCTCATTCTCTCTACGTTTCTCTCTGCGTGGCCTACCCATGCTTATTGAATGACAATATACGCAAGACACACACGAAAATTTCCACCAAGAAATATAACACAGTTATTAAGTGAAATTGTGTCACAATATACTAAAAGAAAAAACCCACTTATGAATTAGAAATTTCTACTTGAATTCACTTTCTTTTAGTAACATAAGCCTATCATTAACTAAAATTCTATAGAAATGGCTCAAAACTTGACTCTGTACGTGAATCGAGCTAGTACACTTGTAGAGAACTTTCTGCAACTGCAGTGCAAGTTTTACCTATACTGAATTGATAATCATCAAAACCACTGCAAAATTATCTTGTGATCTATGCTCTGAAGTTACCTTTGTGCACACTTTACTTTAAATGACTTTACACTAAATCTGGCAAACAAATGCGTGTTCCGGGACGCTTTTTTGTCGCCACAAGCACATCGTCCATTTCCCGGCACATGTTCATGGACTTTGCTGCTCCATTTCTAGTCAGGGATCGGTACCTGTAGTATATATACCTGTCAGTATACAACAGTAGTACTATGCAGTTGGTGCAGTGGATAGCGTTTTGAGTTAGCATAGGTCCAGGGTTCTATTTGTTTTTATTTGCCAGTTTCATTCTGCCGTATAATACTGTGGTGTACACCATTTCTTGAGCCACACTCATTCGACATTTACGTATTACAGTGTACTGTTATGGTAAAAATGACATAAACGATGTCTGACAAGTCAGAAATTGACAGTTGATGGTGCAAATGGCTCTAGGCACTATGGGACTTAATATCTGAGGTCATCAGTCCCCTAGACTTAGAACTACTTAAACCTAACTAACCTAAGGACATCACACACATCCATGCCCGAGGCATGATTCGAACCTGCGACCGTAGCAACAGCGCGGTTCCGGACTGAAGCGCCTAGAACTGCTCTGTCACAGCGGCCGGCAAATTGACTGTTGAAACAAATGACCTGTAATAGGGCAGAATAGCTACAAAAACTACAGCACTTTCGAGATGCTAATGTAAGTAGGCTGTTTAGGTTTCCTTATTGGTAACGCCACGTAGCGCTCTGTACGAAAATCACTGGCTGTGCTGTGTGCAGTCTGCGGCTAGTTTGCATTGTTGTAATTTTTAATTTTATTTTTTTTTTAATTAAAAATTACAACAATGCAAACTAGCCACAGACTGCACACAGCACAGCCAGTGATTTTCATACAGAGCGCTACGTGGCGTTACCAATAAGAAAACCTATAGTTATTTACCCTACATACAATACGTCCTCTCAGATGTAACACATTAGCAACCAGTGACAATAATAATTTACGTATTATTGACTGCATGACTTTTACAAAAGAATACCCTGTCGTCAGAGCAGATGCTCGAAGTGACCTCTGTGCACTTCCAAACATTGCGCCACCAGCTGCATCACACAGCTGTGGACTCTTCGCAACGTGCCTACACCCACAGATACCAGAGAAGCATGAACACGCGCTATCAGTTCTTCCACATGTGTTGGCGGAGTGGAATACACGTGCTTCTTCAAGTGTCCCCACAAGAAGAAATCCAGGAGTTTTAGGTTAGGTGAACGCCGAGGCCTTACAACTGGACACCCCCCCCCCCCCCTTCCGAGGCATTTCCTTCGAAATGTTCTGCTAGATATTGTCGCACGTTAATGGTGGGGGCGCACCATGATATTGGAACAATATCCTCTGCCGAACATGAAGTGGAACACCTTCCAGTGCGTCAGGAAATGGTTTGAGAAGGATGCATGATACCTTCGCGCAGTCAAACGGTCAGGCAACAAATAGTGGCCCAAACTCCTGTCTCCCAATATTCCGGCCCAGACTTCGATGCCAAAGCGAGCTTTATATCCACGGTCGCGCCTGACGTGCGGGTGAACGTCACACAAGTGGTGGGCATTGCGCATATGGAAGACACCCTCACGAGTAAACACTGCTGCGTCTGACCATATTACAGTGTTTATGAAGTCGTCGTTGTTTTCCTATTGTTGTTGGGTCCATTCACAGGATTGCATCAGCAGACGGCAACCTACATGATGCAGACGTTGCGTTGAAGAATAGTGGTACGGATGCAGCCCACGCTCGTGCAGCACTTCAACGACCGTAGGTTCGGAGACACGCAGCTACCTTGTTACACCAAGTGTACTTCACTGGGCTTCTTGGTGTACGACCTCCAGAATGGCTTCTTCAGTAAGTGGAGAACGGCGTGTGCCTGGACGACTTCTATCACGCGATGGTGGAGGGAGAGAACCTGTCTCCCCAATGCGAAGCTCAGGGCGACAAAACACATTTTTATATGGATAACGTCGACCAGGTTATCTGGCAGTATATTCACGAGCGGTAACACCAGCCCGGTTATCAGATGCACCAAGAACTAGATGCATATCAACATATTCATCGTTTCTGTGCGTGCCACACATCTGGCACACACTTTTAGAATGACACGAGAAGAAAATGCGATAGGTGTACGAATATACATGGAGTCCGTCACGGGCGTGTTACTCCGCGGGAAATTACTTCCTGTCTGGTGAGCAGCGAATATAGTACAAACTCGTCATTAGTAGCAGCGGGCTGTTCCTCCTAACACACATCTCCCTTACAGTTTTTGTTCACCTAAAACGCTATTCACTGCACCAACTGCAGTGCACTCCTCCTATATGCTGACAGAAGCAGTTACGTGAGATTACAGTGTTGCCCGTCTACCAGCTTTTTACGTGCTGAAAATTGTGCTGCAAAAGTCTTCCTAAACTGTAAAACATGAGAAGAGCATGAGAAAACATCCACTACATAAGGCATTTGTTATATATAGCAAATATGTGTTCAGACCATAGAAACATAAAACAAAACGAAACGCGCATGGCAAAAAACAAACTGCCCTTCGTTTAGTTGCAAAGGTGGAACATACCGCCACGAAACTATTCCTTTCATTTTGTGGGGTTCGTCAGTGAGAGGAAGGTTCATAAGGGTTTGAAATTATGTGTAATGTTTGTTGCATTTCTCTACACGGTCTCGTTCTCAAGTGCTGAATGACAAATTATGAGCCGGCCGAAGTGGCCGAGCGGTTGTAGGCGCTACAGTCTGGAACCGCGCGACCGCTACGGTCGCAGGTTCGAATCCTGCCTCGGGCAAGGATGTGTGTGACGTCCTTAGGTTAGTTAGGTTTAAGTAGTTCTAAGTTCTAGGGGACTGATGACCTCAGCAGTTAAGTCCCATAGTGCTCAGAGCCATTTGAACCTTTCTGAACAAATTATGGGTATTGACGCGTCGTGGGCTGCTTCGATTTTTCACCCTCGTCCCCACCCCTTTGACGGGTAGGTGTTTCTAACCCCCAAAACGATGATTTACTGACATTAAAGTGATATATGCATCAGGATTGGTTGAATCTGTCTGTTGATCTAGGAGGAGATCTGGGACATACATACATTTAGATACAAAGATGCTTACATACACGTATACACAAATCTGTTCTCATAGTTTGTATAGATTTGAGAATCATCAAAGACGAATTGTGGGGAACGTTACCAATTCGTTCAAAAGACTTCATGAATCAGTGTTGAATCGTTCGACAAAGTCAGTGATTCCTCACTCTCCCCTGTGGTCCTATGCCCTCTTCCATACCGGTAACTAGTGCGTCAGTGTTTAACGAGATGCGCGCTATGTTTGCGTTCTATTCCAGACAGCACACGGTACGCGTCAATTCCAATCACACTCGGCGACAAGCGACGGCGCTTTCCGCGGTCGAAGCAAATTAAATTTGACTTCCATTTTGGCAGTCGGCAGAGGCGTGATGGGTGGTTAAAACTAGTGCGGCAGTCGCCAGTCTTCGCTTCCGCTGCAGACCAGAGATTACGACGTCTCTCCACGAGAGGGCTTTTGTGCGAAGCGTCGTCATGGAGCGACGACGGAGAGCAGTCTGCGGTTTCCCTGTTTGTTTAGCATCCGGATTCTTCGCACAAGCATTATTGGTCGCTTATATGCAGTAGCTAGCGTCTGTGTTAAATTAGAAACATAAGGTATCGGAACTTGCATAGTAAACCAAACCGTGATGCAGAACGTCTGTCAATGGTGAAGGTTGTTCAGCTCTCTGACGCTTTTGCGTTACTAAATGAACCTGTGACGAAATTTTCTTCTAAGGGTTTTCCTTATTTTCTTTATGAACCATATCAGGTACGGGACCCATACTCACGAGCTATATTCAAGTAATGGTCGAACGAGGCTTTCTTAAGGTACCTCTTTTGTTCACGGCCTACATTACCTGAGGATTCTTCCAGCGAATCTCACTCTGGCGTTTGCCTTTTTGCTATTAGCTCTATGTGATCAGTACACTTTAAATTACTCCTTACTCATACTGCTACGTGTTTCATGGAACTAATTGCTTCCAATGATTGTTCTGCAAATCTGTAATCTTAAAAGAGTGGATCTTTGTGGCCATGTACACGGAATACGCTTCATTTGTTCATTTTGAAGACGAAGTGCCAAACCCTACACTACGCTTTGATCAAATGCAGGTCTTTTTTGCATTTGGCTACAATTTTATAGCGTTGCGACTTCTCTCCATACAACAGCATCAGCCGCTAAAAGTCTCATTAAACTTCCAACGTCGTTTACTATGTTATTTGCATATATTGCCAAAGGCAGTTCACCTACAACGCTAGCTTTAGGTACGCCCGAAGCTACTTTTACGTTTGAAGATTTATCTCCGTTTTGAGAATGACACCTTTTAATACATTTGCTATAAACTCTTCAGTCCAACCTCATAGTTCGTCTGATATTCCGTACGTTGGTACGTTGTTCATTAGACGGCAGCATGGAACTGTGTCGAATGCCTTACGGAAGTCAAGGAAGAAGGCATTTAGCTGGTTGCCGATATCTACCGTACTGCTTTCTGCGTCTCGTGGTCGAATACAGCGAGCTGAAACTCCAGAATGTTGTAAAACATGTTCCAAAATTCTATTACGGACCGCCGGCTTGTGTGGCCGAGCGGTTCTAGGCGCTTCAGTCTGGAACCGCGCGACAGCTACGTCGCAGTTTCGAATCCTGCCTCGGCATGGATGTGTGTGATGTCCTTAGGTTAGTTAGGTTTAAGTAGTTCTAAGTTCTAGGGAACTGATGACCTTAAATGTTACGTCCCATAGTGCTCAGAGCCATTTGAACCATTCTACTACGGACCGACGTCAGAGATAGAGGCCGATGTTTTGTGCGTCTGTTGGACGACCCTACATGAAAACCTAAATGACCAGTGTTTTATTGCAAACATTTTTTCGCTTCCACAGAGACCTACGGTATACTGCTGCTTCGAGAGGGGTAAGTTCTTTCGCATACTCTGTATAGAATCTTACTAGCACCCCGCCAGGTGTAGCGACCTTCCCTCTGTTGAGTTATTTCAGTTGCTTTTCTATTCAATGGTCCCGTATTTCGATTTAGCCATATTCTCGTTCGTGGGACGACTTAAAGGAGGTGCCACAGTACGATCGTCTGTGAAACAATTTCGGAGGAATAACTTTTATATTTCGGCCGCTTCTGTCTCATCCTTCATTTCAATTCCATTATGGTCACAGAGTGCTTGGACAGATGGCCACCAACCGTTTACTGATTGGAGGTAACACCAAAACGTCTTAGGATTTTCAGCCAAGTCGGCAGACAGAATCTTGCTCTCGAAATCGTTGAACGCTACATGCTTCGCTCTCTTCAAGCTAAGTCTGGCTTCGTTTCGTTTTTGTTTCCATGTGCGGCTTGGGCTACACCTCAGAAAATATTAACTTTTTACTGAGGTCATAACAGAAAATAATTACCAAATATAACAACATGTTTTTATGAGGTTCGCAACACCGTTCTCACTTGTTCCAACCTCTTCATCTCAGAGTAGCATTTACTAGCAGCTTCCTCAATTATTTTTTGCGTACACGGCGAACCTAACTATTTCGGCAATACTTAGTCAGTTTTTTATCAGGAAGGATAGTTGATGAAGTGTATTCGCAGTTTCGAATACCAGAATCATCAGCTACATATACTTGAATGACGACAATGAAAATTTCTGGCCGTACTGGACTCGAACCTAGATTTCCCACTTTACGCGAGAGGGGGACCTTAACCGCTTTGGCTATCTGTACATGACTCACGGCCAGACCTAAACTTCCACATGCGTCACAACCTGAACTCGTACATACATTACGGAACTCCCGTACTTGGGAGAACATTCTTTATTTGAAACTCGCTACTTGGTATCGGCGTATAAATACGATGCTGCAGTGCCAGTGCTCTTAACAGGAACGATGCAAAGGTTCCTTCGAACACTGGACTACGTTTGATTTTTTAGCCCCACCCCCCACCCTCCCCCACCCCCCGCCCCTTTTATCTTTCTATCTGCACTGCACTGCAAATGTTTGCACACCAGTGAAAATGTCAACATCATGCACCTCCTGTCATGTCTGGAAGCAGTCTTATTCTATTCAGTCGCGGTACTTGCTGTTGACAACGGTAGCGCTCACTTTACTCTTAGACTTGAGTCATCCATTCGGTATTGCCTGATTCTGCCACGGATTTGTTTTTCTGTCAGTGTCAGCTCTACGTTAGCAGTGATGCGTGGTGGTACATACAGCCGTACAGATGAAGAGTCGGCCAGTATGCACTTCACGTGAAGGCAATGGCAAAATGGCACAAGGATGCTGCACTGAACTATTCCCACTGTGGCGGCAGCCACTCACCCTTCACACTTGACAATTATTCCTTTACTGTGTGTTTTACACTGTACGACTTGGTCACTGCTTGTTGGACGCCTTTTTAGTAGTCGTGGATGTTTATTTACAACAATACAAGTAAAGCGAGTAGCTAACCGAATAAATCATAACTGTAAAATTACTCTGTAATGTACCGCCGGACACCACTAGCCAATAATACCAAGTTACTCAGAAAATATCCCTGGACAACTTCGTAAACTTTTCGGTGGAATTCTATTTGTATCTGCACTTGAAGCCCTCTATCTTCTCTCACAACTTTTTTTTCACCTGACTTCTAAATCAATAGCCGCAGTGCCCGGCGTTGGCAGACGTTTTTCTTGTTTTAGTCTTTCGGTACGTACCCTTACATCCGTCTCGATAGTGGAATTTCAGCCATGACGGTACGAACGTAAGGAAAATACAACACCCAATCCGTGAGCAGAGAAGAGTCTCGGACCCGGCCGGAAATCGAACTCGTACCTCTCCGATTAACAGTGTACCAAAAAATGGTTCAAATGGCTCTGAGCACTATGGGACTTAACTTCTTAGGTCATCAGTCCCCTAGAACGTGGACCTACTTATACCTAACTAACCTAAGGACATCACACACATCCATGTCCGAGGCAGGATTCGAACCTGCGACCGTAGAGGCCGCGCGGTTCCAGACTGTAGCGCCTAGAACCGCTCGGCGACCCAGGCCGGCCAATAATGTACCACGCTGACCGTTCGTCTAGCGAGGTGGGCGCCTGGGTTATTTGATATATGTCACACAAAGTGATTAACCCTGTGTCTTGTTGATACTCAGGGCGAAGGACACTATTTAAATCACTGGGTGTCAACGGAATACGAGAAATGAATGCATCTTCACTTGCGGCACACTGTGTGATGATGGTGGCCTCCAATAAGTTGTTTAACGCCAGCCTTGTTCCGTCTCATGTTTGGTAACGGCAATTAGGTTTATGTCAAATTTGCGAGCTTTCACCACTCCCGCTATCTAGCAACGTCTGCTGGTACTGTCCACAAGATGATTATTGCCTCTGCAATTTACTCTCGAGGCAGGAATTACAGTTAGTTTACCACCATTCGTTTCATTTCACAACTGTTTCATCTAAATGTAGAAATTTGAAGTAGATCGCTAAGAACTTGAGGTAAATCGGTCAAGCATGTTTCCAGATGAAACTTCCTGGCAGATTGAAACTGTTACCCGGACCGAGACTCGAACTCGGGGCCTTTGCCTTTCGCGTTCAAGTGCTCTACCATCTGAGCTACCCAAGCCTGACTCACGCCCCGTCCTCACAGCTTCGCTTCTGCCAGTATCTCGTCTCCTACCTTCCAAACTTTACAGAAGCTCTCCTGCGAACCATGCAGAACTAGCACTCCTGAAACAATGGATATTGCGGAGACGTGGCTTAGCCACAGCCTGGGAGATGTTTCAAAAATGAGATTTTGACGCTGCGTCGGAGTGTGCGCTGATATGAAACTTCCTGGCAGATTAAAACTGTTTGCCGGACCGAAACTCGGGCTCGGGACCTTTGCCTTCCGCGGGCGAGTGCTCTACCACCTGAGCTACCCAAGCACCACTCACGACCCGTCCTCAAAGCTTTAATTCTGCCAGTACCTCATCTCCTACCTTCCAAACTTCACAGAAGCTCTCTTGCGAATTAGGTACTGGCAGAATTAAAGCGGTGAGGACGGGTCGCGAGTCGTGCTTAGGTAGCTCTGATGCTAGAGCACTTGCCCGCGAAAGGCAAAGGTCCCGAGTTCAATTCTCGGTCCGGCACACAGTTTCAATCCGCCAGGAAGTTTCATATCAGCCCACACTCCGTGCTGAATGAAATTTTCATTCTGGATACGTTTCTAGATGTTTGGTAACATTGTTTCTCGTTTATCTCAGAACTAAAAAGAACGACGTAACGCGATCGACGGACATGCTGGAGACACTGCCCAACACATCTTTGCAAAACTTCATGAGATTTTCGCTCTGGTTTCCACTTCGTGACGTATCATTCCTTGCTTTCCGAATGACCCTCGTATATACTCTCGCTTCAGATATGTATATACGAGCGTCATTCGGAAAGCAAGGAGGATCGGTCGCGAAGTGGAAACCATAGTAAAAATCCGATGAAGTTTTGCACAGGTGTGTTGGGCAGTGTCTCCAGCATGTCCGTCGGTCGCGTTACGTCGTTCTTTTTAGTTCTGAGCAAACAGGGAGCACATAAAGATACCCAAAACACTAGTGTCTCCCGCCAAGTAGGAGGGCCTGGTGAACAATTTCGCTTGAAGCTATGCAGTCAACATTACATAACTGCCATGCGTTTTTTTCTTCAAGACAATTCTCAGCCGCATTCTTCAGGGGCAATGAAGACGCCCCTGCATCGTTTTCAATTGGAAATGTTTGATTACCCAAAATACAGCCCGTACTTGTCTCCCTCTGAGTTTCATCTCTGCTCACATCAACCGCTGGCTATGAAGACAACATTTTGGCACAGACAACGAGCTGTAGGCCAGCGTAGAGAATTGGCGGAAAGCACTGGCGGCTGCCTTCTATAACGAGGGTATTGGAAACTTGGTACAACGCAAAGACAAACGTCTAAGTCGGATCGATGACTATGGAGATAAGTAGCTGGAAGCTGTAGCTAACTGTTACAAATAAAACCGTTTTGATTTTCACTATGGTTTCCATTTAGCGACCTATCTTTCCTTACTTTCCAATTCCTCGTATATTCACTGTGTATACCTGATAATGTATATATAGCATATCTCCGTTCATATTTTCGTTAGAGGGTCGCGTAGTAATTTGCGTTAATTCGACCTGGAACTTTTATAGATTTTTGGTAAAAATTTTTCTCTTTTATATATAATTTCTTTTTCTGGTGGGAGCATTGCAGTTATTTTTTTAAAGTCAGATTACGAAATCATATGAGCACAGTGATCTTCATCTTGTCTTGAAGATTAGGTGTGCAAAACGTCATCAAGATCAGAATAGAATTGCGGGTTTGTATGAATTACAAATAATCAAGGAAACAAGCAAACAAACAGACATTCTTTTTTGTATGTAAAGTCCATTGCTGGACTGGTATGTTTCACTACGTTTGTGATTGATTTAAATTCATCGAAACCTGTTTTCTATCCCTGACAGAAAATAAATATTTGACGCTAGTAATAAGAACGGTCTCGTAAACTGAATACGCATCCAGTGACGCCTTTGAGCTTGGATGACACGGCGGCCGTCGGTAGCGTTGGGCCTTCCAAGGTCTGTTTCGGACGGAGTTTAGCATAGTTTAGAAGTAATAAGGGGCGTCTTCATTGCCCCTGAAGAATGCGGCTGAGAATTGTCTTGAAGAAAAAAACGCATGGCAGTTATGTAATGTTGACTGCATAGCTTCAAGCGATTACTAGGATCAATCTGTCTTCTTTTTTCTGGTGGCAGTTTTGCGCGTGATACTGCCTGCAGTTTAGCTGGCTGGGGCCATGATGAATCAGGGTAGACAGAGAGGCACAGGGCAGCCCCCTGCTACTTGGTAGGTGAAAATGTGCGGATGGGGTGAAGTGTCCACGTAAGGCAGGTGCAACACAATGGCCAAAGCTTGTTTAGTATGAATGCCTGGGACTCACGTTCCTATATTTTATGTCATACTCATCCCTATGCAATTTGGAATCATGACATCTATCCAGAGAAGTTATACAAGGTTTAACAAGCGTAAGTATAGACATGCGATAATTATCGATATGTGTTGGGTATCTGCAGGTCTCCACTTGATAGGTCAGGGGTCCACTACGCAAAGGAAGGAAGTACTCGTGTAGAAGAGTGCACATGAGGGTCGTTTTAGGCTAGGCGGTAGTCTGAGATTCTCTGATGAACATTCGCCAGTCGATACTCAACAAGAAAAGTCAGACCGTGTTCAGCGTAAAGACATTTCGACAGTCGAAATTTTATCAGTAAACTGTCAAAGTACTCGTAACAAAATTACTGAATTTGCTTTCCTCCGGCGAAGTCCTCGAGTTCAACTTATTCTCGGGACCGAGAGCAGGCTGAAACGGCTGAGGTATTTAGCGAGTCGTGGAACCTACATCGGAAAGACAGAATAGGGGCCACAGGAGGAGGAGTGTTCATTGCAGTTGACGAAAATGTTGTCCCTATGAAGATGGAAGCTGATCGTGACGATGAAGTTATCTGGTCAGCTATAACGGGTCTAGGCGAAACCAAGCTAATAGCTGGGTGTCTTTATCGGCCACCAGATTCTGCTGTGGCAGTTCTAGTGACATTCAAAGAATGTCTATGGTCAGTAGCGTGTAAATCCCCAGGCAGTGGGTTGCTAGATGGAGACGGCTTCAAAGTACCGACTATAGACTGGGATGTCTATACATTCTTTGCGGGGGGTACAGACAGACAGTCATGCGAAGTACTTTTTAACTTTTTTTTCTGAAAACTGTGTTGAGCAGCTTGTACGGTAGCCCACATCCAATGTAAGTATCTTACACCTTGTAGCTACAAATAAGCAGGGCCTTGTCGATATCGTCTGTACAGAAACGGATTTTTAGCGATAACGATATCATTATAGCCTGTATGGTTACGAAAGGTAATAAATCAGTCAAGAAGGCTAGTAGAGTGTTTCTGCTAGATAGAGCAGAGAAGTGGTCATGAACATCTTACTTAGACAATGGAAGTTTAAACAGATTCTAAATCATTGTCTGGGGAATTATGTGCCTAGTAAACGGATTAAGGCCGGATGAGACCCACCATGGTAAAAGGAAGAGATTCGGAAAATGTTGAGGAAGCAGACGCTGTTATACTCTCGGTGCAAAAGACAACGCGCAAAATGACGACAAGCAAAGGTTTGTAGAGATTCGGGCGCTTGTCAAAAGATGTGTGCGCGAAGCGTACAATAACTACCACCATCACAGCTTAAAAAAAGGTATTGCAGAGAACCCGAGAAAATTCTGGTCCTATGCAAAATCGTTAAGTGGGTCTCTTCGGGTTCCATCCAGTCACTTACTGACCAGTCTGGTGTGGCAGCTGAAGACAGCAAAACGAAAGCCGAAGTCTTAAATTACACGTTCAAGAAATCGTTCTCCCAGGAGAATCCTACAAACGTACCGTCGTGTGACCAACGAGCAGACTCCTGTGTGGACGACATGGTAATACCAATCCCTGGAGTAGAGAAACTACTGAAGGAGTTGATATCAAATAAATCACCACATCGGATAGAATCCCACTTCGGGTTTTGAAAGGGCACTCTACAGCATTGACCCCTTACTTAATCTGCTTTTATCGTGACTTTCTCGCCCAGGGAAAAGTCTCAAGCGACTGGAAAAAAGCACAGGTGACTCCTGTGTATAAGGAGGGCAAAAGTACAGCCCCCCCCCCCCAAATTAAAGACCAGTGTTCCTAAGTTCGGTTTGCTGCAGACTATTTGAAAACATTCTCAGATCGAAAATAATAAATTTTCTTGAGAATCAGCATGTTTTTAGGAGACATAACTCACACGAAAATCGGTTTGTCATTTATCACGCGACATACTGCGAACTATGTATGAGGGACAACAGGCAGATTCCATTGTAAATTTCCGGAAAGCGTTTGACACGGTGCCCCATTGTAGGCTGTTAGACAAGGTACGAGGATATGGAATAGGTTCACCGATGAGTGAGTCATTTGGCGAACAGGGTGGGCAGGGATGTGCAGCTGTTTGCTGATGATGCTGCGGTGTACGGTAATGTGTCCACGTTGAGTGACTGTAGGAGGATACAAGATGACCTACACCTAATTTCTAGCTGGTGAGATGAATGGCAGCTATCCCTAAATGTGGAAAGATGTAAACATACTAGCAATGTTCGGTTACAACATTAGTAGTGTCCTGCTTGGTACAGTAATGTCGTTTGAATACCTGACTGTAAGGCTGCAAAGCGATGTGAAATGGTTCGAGCATATAAGGACTGTGGAAGGAAATGCGAATGCTCGACATCGGTTTACTGGGAGAATTCCAGGAAAGTGTCGTGGGGTGGCGGGTAAATTATCGTCGCCGTCAGCAAGAGCCTGAAAACTAGTTTTGTGGTAAGCCACAAAGCGATGGAGAACATATTGACCATTATTTCCAGTCTGCAAGTCCACATTAATCATCATACTCACTGAAAGACAATTCCTACTTGCTATTTACTCTATCACGATAAATAAATCGTTAGAATTTTAACTGATCGATATATTCACTACATGTTTACACGCACAATATGTAATATTACCTCTATTGATAATAATAATACCCCTGTCGGAAACGACACTACTAACAGTTCAGAGGTGACCTCCATCTGAAGTTCCAACTATAATGATGAAGATGATGATGATGATGATGTTTGGTTTGTGGAGTGCTCAACCGCGCCGTTATCAGCACCCTTACAAATTCCCAACCTTTGCTCAGCCCAAGCTCGCCACTTTCATGAAAGATGATGAAATGATGAGGACTACACAAAAACCCAGTCTCCAACTATAATGATCTATCACAATAGTAGAAGGGAGTTGGGGTTACGAGGACACTTTTTATATCTAATTGATATGCAAATTAATTAAATTGATCAGTTAATCACCTCCGCCCCCGTCCACTCCCGCCCCCGACAACGCCCACCCACGCCCACCGTATGACGTCACGTGTTTTTCTCAGCTGCAATTTTGCTCCAGCCCCTCCCCCTACCTCACTCCTCCCCCTTTCCCAACCTACCCTACTGGTGAGAATTTCCAATTTTGGTGGGAATTTCGAATTTTGGCGGGAATTCATAATTTTCGTGGGAATTTGTTTGTCCCAGGGCTGCGCTGATGTGCTCACCCCACCACATCTCAGACCCCTACCTGGGAATTGGCGGGAAATACAAATTTGTGAGGGATTTTTTTTTCTCAACTCACGTGACCGGAACTGGTGGGACACATTCAGTCTTTGCTGAGCTCTCGTTGTGGATGCATCGTGATGTATTCGATCAACGAAATAAATGTGAAGGATAGAGCAGCTTTCAATAGCTGCATTACATGTACACATTCGAAGGAGGACTGTAGCCACAGTTCACTACATGGGGAATGGAAATGATAATGGAAGTGTGTAGGAAGAAGCAGAAGAATTCATTTCAGCAGATTGCTACAATGCAGAGGGATGCAGCCAAGATGCATGTCGTAACCGATGCATGCTCATGCGCAAACTGCCGAGATATTTCACATGAAGTATTCACTCTCTCAAAACGGAAGAGGCGGGCAGTTGATGTCAATTCGCTTCAGTGGAAGCATATTCGTATATGCCACACATACCATTAAAGAGCATCTGCCCCTCCCTATCCAGTTCCCATCCACCAACCCATCCTCGTGGCTGTGTGAAATGTGCTTTATCGAAGAGTTTAACAGCCATGTGGCCTGTAAGCATACAGCCGAGCACTGCACCCATAGCCTCCTACAAGCAGAATGGAAAGAAGTTACATTGGCTAAGTGCCTGAAGAAGAAGAGGAGTACTGTTCAGCAGATAATTGCTATGCAGCGGAATGGTACCAAGATGCATTCTGTAAGTCAGGTGGACCAATGCTGCTGCTATAACTGCCAGTCATTTTTAAAATTCAAAGTCAGTTTTCCAACTCACAAGAGACGTCTGCTTCCAACCCAGAGGACCGAAAAACTCGTATAGTTCACAATTGTACCACCAGAAGCACTTGAAATTTGTAATAACCAACAGAAACTCAGCATCCGATCACTACGGGGATATAGGGTGGGCCCAGCAGCTCTGTAGCCTCAGCTGCTGTCAGTTATCCAGAATTAAATGTCAGTCGAGATCGTCCAGCGCCTTCCAGTCACAGCATCAGCAGAATACGAAGAAGCAGCGGAAGAGTAAGTATCCCCTGCTCAATGTCTGTGTTTACTGCTGTGTGTGGGTTTTTGTGCTTCTATCATCGCTTGTAACGGTTTTTCTTCTTTTCTCATCAGCGGTTGCGACGTCCTCCAGCCTATTGGGGTTTGCAACAGCAACGTGTCCCAGCCCGTCGGGACCCGCAGCAGCGGCAGCATCCTGGGATCCTGCTGCGCACCTGGTCAGCTTGATGGAGCAGAACAATCAGCTATTATTGTCGGTTGAAGACACCCAGCCAGCTCATAACTCGGTGAAGTGCACCGGAGGTCCTAATCAGCATGACGCATATATGTACTGGCCTCCATCATACTCGCCATCGCAGAACATTCCAGTGATACTGCATGGACAGAGAGAGGAGTTAAGCATTGTTCACCACTACTCTTCTTTTGTGTATAATTTAACCGCTAGTTGTTCGAAAATTATACATATTTGTATAGGAGCAACCACAAACAGAGAGTGGTGTATTGTGATAGAGGTCGAGAATGCGGCTAATGGTATTAAAGTGCGGTTTACGGAGGTGGCATGGGATGAACTCTCTCGTGCAAAAGCGTATATCATTCAACAGGCGACCGCCGAATATCACCCTTAGCCGTCCTCCTCAGCACATTTGCTGTGCTGCTCTAAATCTATCCATTACAACACTCTGCACTCCGTGTGAAAGTGGGTGACACATTCGTTTATCTACAGCACTCCACCGTTAAATTTTTTTCGATCTACAAGTGGTACTATCCATTGTGTTGGATAGACTGAAGAGGTGGCTGCCTTGTGTTAAAGCTATGTATAGAGACATTGCAGAAAATCTAAGTATGAACAATATGCATGTAGACGACTTCGAACAGTGGGTCAGTATGGTGCCGGCAAAAACTAATGTCCTGCCAATAAGTTTGAGAGAAACACATGTTGAATTCGGCCTATATTTTCTTTGTTCTGTACTGGGGTTAAGATAAAGAAAGAAGCAGTTGTAGTGCATCCAGAGTATGATCACTGAATAAAAAAATGTATATAACCACGTATTATTTTATTATTTGTTACCTCTTGTTATATTGCAAGTACTAAAGCTATTGCCCAGTATTTTCAATGGAAAATCCAACAGCAGAAAATTGTGTCATTTAACTAAATTCTCCATAGAAGCCCAATGCACGCTAGTACCTGCAATCGTTGGTATCATGGAAAGGGCGTAGCATTATTTATTTTACATAAAAACCCGTTGCACGGCAGTACCTGACGTATTAAGTATCATGGTACGGTGGGTGAAGCATCAATACTTTGTGGTAAGCGACTGGAGCTGTGACGGTGAGCAAGAAGACAAGAAGAAGAAGAATGGCGTACTCCTTCCCGACAACATACGTGCAATAATTTTGGGTCCATCCAGCTGCGGTAAGACAAATGTTCTCACGTCTCTGATAACACATCAGGATGGAGTCCGCTTTGAGCATGTATTTTCAAAAACACTGTTTCTGCCCAAATACCAACTATTCCAGGAGATTCTGCAGGGTGTAGATGGTGTGACATACGCGACATTCAGTGAGAGCAGCGATATCCCTCCACCGGAAAAAGTGAAGCCAAACTCAGTTTTCACATTTGACGATGTGTCTGTGGAAAACGAAGATCAAATTAGGCGCTATTTCTGTTCCGGTAACCATATGGCTGTTGATGTATTTTATCTGAGTCAGACATATTCCAGAATCCCAAAAGAGCTAGTGAGAGATAATGCAATCCTAATTACAGCATTGAAACAGGACAATCTGAATTTAAAACACATTTACCAAGCTCTTATAGGAACCGACATGTCGTTCAAAGATTTAGTAAAGATATGTGCAGATTGCTGGAATCAATCACAGTATGGGTTTCTCGTTATTGATAAAACAGGAAAATTGGATGATAGCAGGTACAGACGGAATTTCCAGGAGTATATATAGCCATCCAAAGAGCTGAGTGCATCAGTATAGCGTCACCATGGATAAATTTGCACGCATGCCGGGAGCTCAATTTGATAGGATCGGTGTACATATACAAAACATTCGCCTGTACGTGGACGCGAAAATTCAAACTCTCGAACATAAAGTTGGAGGTGCACACAGGGAACTAGAGACTGCACAATCCACTGATTGATCGGGTTAATGCAGTCGAAAAGAAAGTGAACGTTTTAAATGAAGGGGGAACAGCTGTCATTGAGAAAGGGACAGTCTACGAACGGGTTAACGCGATTGAAAAGAAAATAGGGAACTTAACCGAAGGGAAAATAGCTGTTACCGAGAAGAGTGAGCAGGATAAGAAGAATAAGAGCGGATATACAAAACCTCACGCTGTACAGAAGTCCGATTAGTATACACCGAGATGTCGACTAAGCCTACAGTCATCGAGGCACGGATGGCCGTTCGCGAGACGTTACGGTTGCTGAGGTTAGGGCATTTGAAGCGGGAGCAGACACTGCGAGAAACGTTTAAACCAGTTACTGTTTCTCTCGAGGAACTTTCAGCGAAATTCCGCTACGACGGCGATGACACTATTGCCGATTTGATTAACCGCCACAGCGACGCTAGGATAGACAAAACATTCGATGTTAGTGGTGAGAAACCAGACATGTTGGGCGCACAGGCTATAACTTTAAATGGAAAAATGATAGAGATCGGCGATAAACAATTTCAAAGAACACCCGACATACTGAACATTATTTTCTCAAGACCCATAAAATCTGTAAATTATTATCCTAAAGACTAGAAATGTATCGTGAAATATTACTGTTAACTGATCTACATAAGAATGCAAAAAGTCGTAGCAATGTAAAATACAAATCCATTGTAAGACCTATTTTGGATGGTGAAAAAAGATAGCAGTGCTTGTGGTATTGACATTTAGCATTAAAGAGTGAGCAGTCGACTCCTGCAATATATATAACTACGACGACCCCAATGAACTAATAGACAGGCTGCGGCTGCTCATGGCATCAGCTGCCGCTGGTAATACAGCTCATTCGAATGAAGTTGTTTCAATAATTTCTGAGCTTGGAGAGAGATGCATCATCGAATAAGTATGGAGACTGTAGTTCGAGAACTGTACAAACCAGCAGGCAAACCATACCCTCGAAGATAAGTTATGATTAAAGGCTTGGACGACCTGTGGCAGGCGGATCTTGTCGACATGAGGGAATATTCACGTGTGAATAAAGGACTCAAATATATTTTAATGGTCATCGATACTTATTCTACATATGCCTGGACATTACCTGTGAAAGTGAAAACGGAAGGAAGTTGCGCATGTGTTTGATGGATTGCAGACGGGGACGAATCGAAGCCCAGACAACCTTCAAGCAGATCACGGCGGTGAGTTTTACAATAAATATTTCAAGGCTGTGATGGAGCAGTATGGAATACATCACTGCACGACGTTCACACACCTGAAGGCGAGTATGGTGGAACGTATGAACAGAACAGATGTGGATGCAATTCAATCTTCAGAGCTCACACAGATGGATAGATATCCTCCCGCAAATAACTGCACGGTATAATCGAGCGAAACATCGCACAATAAAAATGAGACCAATCGATGTTCATGGCAGTAGACTTCTAGAAGCCGTATACAGGGTGTCCGAAAAGTCTTTCCCTGATTACATAAATTGATAACTCAGGCTAGAAGTAAGATAAAAATATGAAACTGGTGTCTAACTGTTTACAAATATCAAAGTTTTTTTCGCACGTCGGTAAACTTCCACATGAGCACCCTTAATAGCACGTAGCACATCTAGGTGATATTCAATTTCCGTCCACACATTAGCCAACATCACTGGAGGGATCGATTCAACGACTGTGGTTATCCGTTGCCGCAGGGTTTCAAGATCTGGTACACGTGTTAGGTGGACCTCGTCCTTGACATAACCCCATAAAAAGAAGTCCAATGGGGTTATGTGAGCAGAGCGTGGAGGCCAAACCATTGGCCCATCACGACCAATCCATCGCTCAGGAAAGGTCATATCGAGATAGGCATGGACGTTCAAACCCCAATGAGGCGGTGCACCGTCTTGCTGAAACAAGACATCGGGGTGATACTGAAGCAGCTGAGGCACAGCATACAGCATCAACATGTCCAGATACACTGCAGATGTGATGGTAGCCTCAGCGAAGAAGAATGGCCCGATAATTCGATCGTCCAATAGCGCACACCAAACATTCACCTTTAAACTGCCTCTGGTTCGCTCCAAGACCTCGCCAGTGGGTTGTGAACCCCAAATGCGCACATTATGGCGATTCATTACTCCACTGAAAAAAATGGTCGCTTCGTCGGAAAAGGCAATTCGTCTGAGATAACCATCATCGTCCTCAATACGTGATAGCATTTCGACCGCAAAGTCATATCGACGTGTACTGTCATTGGGCAACAAGGCCTGAACGATTTGCACTTTGTATGCACGAAACAATACACGTGTGTAAAGTGTCATGGAGAGAGATTTTTGTCATCTGTAATTCACGTGAGGCCCGGCGCACCGATTTCTTCGGACCTCGCAGAAAAGACTGCCTTACAGCTTCCACCCTGTCTGCTGAGATTCTTGGTCGACCAAACCTCGGAAGGTCAGCAACTGATCCTGTGTTCTTGAACTTCTCGTACCAGGCTTTAATGCTCTTGACATTAGGTGGATTCCATCCAAGTGTTGTCTGGAAGTGTCTTTGCCCTGTGGTTGGTGATCGTGTCTCATAGTACCACAGGACACACTGTGCCTTCTCCTGATTGGTTAACATGGCTTCTTGGGCACTGCACCTCTTCCACTACTTACGTACTGCGAACCTAAAACAGAAAAAAAAACTTTGACAGTTGTAAACAATTCGACAGAAGTTTCATATTTGTATCTTACTTCTAGCCTGAGTTATCAATTTATGTTATCAGAGAAAGTCTTTCGGACACCCTGTACAATCGTATTAAAGTGGTAGATCCGAGCAAACAGCAATTTAATGTAGGTGGTTTAGTACATATCTCAAAACACTAGACAACGTTTGAGAAGTCATACATGCCAAACTGGTGAACCGAGATATTCACAGTTCCAAAAGTGCAGAGAATGAATCCTGGATCCTAACTCTTAAAGTACAGCAGTGGTACCGAAATTGCGGGATGTTTTTACACACAAGAGTTACAGAAGAGCTCTCAACCAGACGTGTATCTCGTCGAGGGAATAGAGCGTTAGTTAAGTTGCTTAGTTTTCCTACATCACAAAACAGCTGGATTGACGCTGACGATTTGTTGTATTACAGGGAGCGCAGTCCTCAAGCACCTCATTATTATGACAAGCGTGACAAGAGACGCATTAGAGGACGAGGCGGTATTCTCGACAAACCACCAGTCGAATTACACACTCTTGGTTATAAGTACAAGATGAAAACCAGACGGTGCACGGAAAATTGTATCCTAACAGCGTAGCGTTGTATGAGGTTCTACCAATACCCAAGACATGGGGCGGAATTATTCCCTTCCTCATTTCTGCCTTAGGCGGTCTCTTAGCGATGGGTTCACTGGTAGGGGCTGCTGCAGGACAGTAAACAATGCGCAAAGCTCTCAGGACCAACTGCAGGAGGCACGAAGACATAACCACATGATGGAGGCAGCAGCCATCGGAAAAGGGCTGGACTTGAAACCATACAAGAAAGGTCTAGGTCTCTTCATAAACAAAAAAAAAACAAAACAAAAAAAAAAAAAAACCCTAGCAATCGTACCAGACAGGGTGCTTACAAATACAGATCTGATTAAGTTTGTTACGAAGAAATTCAACATTCCCAGATGTGTTTACGCGGAATACATTACCGAAGACTATGTGGAAATCAGGAGAATGCGGAAATGTGAATCTAGATGTAACAGGAGGGCCTGAAACTCACTGGGTAGCACATGATAAAAAATGAAATGCAAATATCGTCAACTATTTCGACTCATTCGGCGACCTGCAACCCCCAGAAGAAATACAATGATACTTCACTAACAGAAGACATTTGTTCTACAGTTATCGACCCTACCAAGGCTTTAATACATTACGGTGTGGTCACCTATGCATTATGTTCCTTCTGACTTTTACAAATAATTTATGAGGCCGGGTATTACGAACCCATTCACCTGTCGGTGTTTAGATGCAATGTCCTACATTCTCACATTAAAAGAACCATCGTCTGTAATACGTGCGAATTACTTCCCACCAATTGATTTAAGCGTTTCAGATTGGAGTATCACGCTGATTGGACTGGAGACATACAACACCATCTCAAATATGACAGATGCTAACAATAAACTGCATCTGGAAATTAATGATGAAGATGAAATTGTAGCAATTGAACCTGGTGCATACGATATTGACGATTGAAACGTAGTTCAAACATCAGTACACTTAAATCTGAAGTAAGGACAATAAATGCTTGTATTACTTTAAGCAGAAAGTTTTAATAGGCCCTCTACTGGGTTTCACAAAGGGACAGATTTTGAAGACGGATCCCAATTAACTTTACAAATCTGATCAGACATTGGATATTCTCCCTGTCAGTAGAATCCGTGTTGAGTGTAACATTGCAACGAACTCATATCTCAAAGATAGATTTGTTCATTAAATTTACGGATTCTTCTCATCAGTTGGAACGGGGTGTACGATTGTTGAGACTCCTACCACCACTAAAAAACTTCCAGTGACAGTTCAGACATTGAACTATCTGGAGCTGTGTATTGTGTATCAGATTAACCAACTAGTTGACTTTCGTGTTGAGGAAATCATTGTAGGACTACATCTACGAGATGATGGGCTAAAGTATAAAAACCAGCGCACGCAACGCACAGCATAGCACTTCGCAGCAGAACCGTAAGGTGATAACATGTGCGAACTACAAATTTCTTATATCAGTAGGCTTGAAACTTCCCAATGTCGTCGTCGCTCAATATATCTCACTCAGTGGAATATGATGAGCCAGTCATACTTCAGGAATACTTCTCGCGTAAACCTTAAGCTTCAACAACATTTAACAAGAACAATGAAATAAGGATTTTCATCCAGCATCTGGACGCTTTAACTCTTCCATGCTAGAGTTTCGTATATTTGGATGGATCCTTTAAGAAAAAGGATGGTAGTCATATAGTTGGATCAAGGCTTACAAGTAATGCTTTGGCATTCCTGTTCCAGGAAATATGTTATGAACTTAATGAGGTAGAGATTGATCATACACGTAATGTTGGCATAACATCAACCCTTAAAACATATGTCTCATCGTCACCCTCGAATCTGAATAGCTTAGAAAGTGCAGGATGGTTCATAGACGAGCCTGTGGGCAGAAGAGTACCACCGATTCACTGCATGCATACCTCTAAAAATACTTATGAGGTACTTTGAGGACATACAGCGAATTATTATGAATGCTAAATAGGAGCTAATTCTGGTATGGAGCGGAACAGATAGTAAAGCATACATTCAAGGAGCTCAAGAGAACAATTTGATCATCATCAACAAAATTATATGGAAAATGCCGCACATCACTGTGGCAGACGAGGAGCGTTTGTAGCTTTTGAAAGTTCTGAATACCGGTACATATCTGCCATTAACTTTCGGCTCATGGGAGGTTTTTGAGTACCCGGTGCTACCGACAGCTAGCAGACACAAATGGTCTATTAAAACCTCAGTGCAGCTGGAAACAACGAAATTCATTATGCTAGCATTCCAGACCAATAGAAGGGGGAATTAAACAAATGATTCCACCGTATGTGTCAACTGTAATGTAACTAATGCCAGAGTCTACTTGAATTCCAATTTCTATCCATATGACAGTTTACTGCTACAGTGGGATCGGAATGTATACAGTCAAGCATTTGACATGTATGCAAGGTTCCGTGCTTCTTACTACGAAGGTGTTGAAGAGGAAGGATGCCTACTCAGTCCACGGAAATTCAAGTAGCTGGTACCAGCCATTGTGATAGACTGTTCTAAGCAGAACGAGATAATTATATCAGTATCAATAGATGTACGAATCAAATTTGAATCTTAATCAAATTTCCCAGAACACACTGCAGCGTTTGCTCTAGTTCTACTTGACCGTGTGATTAACTATTGCCCACTTACTGCTGTTGTTCATCTTGCTGTATAAATGACCGAGTTCTGCGACATGCCCAGAGCATTTCACAATGAAATCTTGCAGTGTGAACGTCGTTGCCGACATTCAAGATTTTCATGATGACGAGCACAGACAATTCTTATTTAAAGATGTTGCACTCATAACATACACAGAAGATGCTGGTATAATAGAGACATTCTCAGCAATAATGGCATCATCGTGGCCTTTCAAGAAAGTCAACTGTGCTAAGACACGGAGGAGTGCAAAGTGGCTAACACGTTTCTTTCATGGACTCACTGGGACGATCCTGGTATACCTTATAAAGAAATGATGACGTCATTTCGAATATTCGATCATCCTGAGACCATCATGTACGTCAAAGGCGAGGAGAAGATCGCATGGATGCAGCGAGTCTTCAAGTTTGCATCTATTGAAGACCTGAAATTCTAAGGGGTCCCTTCTATCCATAAGCTTAAGAAGAAGAAGATGTGTGAAAATAGTTTTGTGTCTGCTTATGCAAATTACTTCTAAGTTGAATTAATGAATGTAAATGAATTTTTATACATCACATTCTGTGTTTGTCTTTCTTTCTGTCTGGCTGCTACTTAGATAGTATGTAGCTCTGCCCAGATCCTATGTCTGTGGCTTTGTTCAAGCACAACAGATATAATTTCAGCTATGTTTGCTATAGGTCTTTGGAAGCGGACTTGATCACGCGCCATCTGTTACCTAAAACCAATATGTTCAGCACGATAGGCAAAATCCCATGCAATCATTACATATATTTTGTTTCCTCCATCTTAAACATCACCACCCTCATGCTTTAAACTAATTTGTTGTGCGTTTTGCAAGGACGTTACATACGTTTGTAAGAGTAGAGATTTGTGAAATAATAACAAAGACGTATGGTAACGAATAACAATTATTTATTCACACATAAATACTCGCAACAGTAATACAGCTTTACATCCACAAAACTTGTTGTTTTCACAATACACGAAGTAATAATGCTTTTAAATTCACAGTTCTTGTTACTGTTTGAAACTTTTTAATTTACAATTCTTGGTTTTTAAAAATAATAGCACTGACTGAAATATATTTGTGCTTTACATTCCAGTACTGTTTACAGCTATAGCATAGTTATCGTTTCTCTTACACTAGCGCTATTGCTAGTGAAATTCCACCCAAACAGGAGACATAATTTATACTTGAAACTGGGTGGTTCTAAACATTTTCCACCTCATGCAGCTGACATAATTTAATAATACAATGAAGCAGATGGACGTAATATGTTCATTCCAAACAGCTGCACTGAAATGAACTGGGTGAAACTCACACTTGAAACTGTTATGACTTGGGTAGCTAGCGGTAGGTGAAACTTAAATCTAATCTATTAACACATACACTCATCCAATGACACATGCACATGAAGTGCAAAAGCGAGAAATACAGTAAACTATGTTTTTCGTTCATTTAAAATTTTTTAACTTTGTGATGACTTTGGTTCAATTTTTTAAATCTTTTTAATAAATACATTGCACATTTTTAATGTTTTTAAATAATTTTTGTAATTTTTTCGGAGCGCATACTGCTTGTATAGTCATGCTTAGATATTGTGGTACTTATTTAGAATATATATATATATATATATATATATATATATATATATATATATATATGTATCTGAAAGTATTTGTATGGAGTGTAGCCATGTATGGAAGTGAAACATGGACGATAACTAGTTTGGACATGCAGAGAATAGAAGCTTTCGGAATGTGGTGCTACAGAAGAATGCTGAAGAAAGGTGGGTAGATCATGTAACTAATGAGGAGGTATTGAACAGGATTGGGGAGAAGAGAGGTTTGTGGCACAACTTGACTAGAAGAAGGGATCGGTTGGTAGGACATGTTTTGAGGCATCAAGGGATCACAAATTTAGCATTGGAGGGCACCGTGGAGGGTAAAAATCGTAGAGGGAGACCAAGTGATGAATACACTAACCAGATTCAGAAGGATGTAGGTTGCAGTAGGTACTGGGAGATGAAGAAGCTTGCACAGGATAGAGTAGCATGGAGAGCTGCATCAAACCAGTCTCAGGACTGAAGACCACAACAACAACAACAATGTATATATATATTCACAAACAGGCATACATATTTACATGGATGTCCACACTCAAATGCACTCACAAGCATACACACAGACACACATAATCACTCACACATGCAGGCGCGCCATCGATATTTAAACTATCACAGAAGAGCCATACTATCGGGTACAAGCTCTCACACAATCAGTCACTCAGTCACTCACTCCCAATCATTCACACAGTCGGAGTCCCCCACCCCCTCTCAGGCTTCAAGTAAACAGTATGAGTACAAGAGGGTTTCGATCCCGTCATCACAAATGGCACTCTTATCGTCGTGGCAGAGCTCCGCGAACGCCACCGTACAGGCACTGTAAGTAGTCTTGTACCGTGAGGCCACGTGATACTGCACGTCGCACACCCTTAGCCCACCTCTGGGTGGCTCCATCTATTGTACGATATGCATACATTTTGGATCTTAGACCCTCAAACTGCACAATCGGCAATCTATCCACCTCATCTTTCATTAAGCCGATAACCTTCTTGTTCTGAGGAACAATACCGTAAGGATTATCGGTTGCGTATCCCGATGTGTCGAATTCATTACCGTGACACCTAATTACTTCATGTGGATCGCAGCTCTTCACCCAGTAGATGAAGCTATCTGTATCCATATAAAGTAACTTCGGCTAAACGAAATGAGTTTTAGCAAACTGATAGTGGAAGTGGTACGTATGGAGTTTGGAGATGTACAGTATACACGTACCCAAATAGATTGGTTTCGTAAACTCTACTGAAAGCTTCAATATTTACACAGCACAAGATTCTCATTTAAAATTGTGGGCGCATCCCATTCAACCCTAATGAAAATATCGGGTTCATTTCTTACATTCTGCATGGTGTTTCCGAAAATGGAATTATTCATTTATTTCTAAAAGTCTATTTCCAAATCACTAGTCCCGACCGCTCTCTTTTCAGTATTTAATTCAATATACTCCTTCAACCAGGGGGACTGATTGAAGGAGATAGCCCGGGTGATTCTACCTAGCTCATCACTAAGCTGAGACACTGCTGGAGATTACGATAATGAATTACATATCTCTGCTTGTGTCCAACAGTGGCCATCAGTTTCAGAATAGTGTTTCCTCGTGGAACTTGTTGCTCTGGACATAACGGCAAGTCAGTTGTTACTTATGGAAACTAACATGGTATATGAGGTCTGCCTCCACAACATACCCTACGTCAGAATCAGCCGCCCGACCCAATATTTTTCCACCTAATCCCTCTAATTCGTTTTCAGGCACCAATTAAACCCACAAACCGGCAGTGGCTGCATATTGGCGTGCCAGTGTAAGTTATTCATATCCAAATATGGAACGTAAGTTGAATCGAGAGATGCGGATTATTTTCCTTGTCGTGTCTATGGACATAATGGCAAAGTCCTTCATGGATCACGCTCTCAAAGAAAAGAAGCATATCGGCATCGGTCAAAAGTTCGATAATAGGCCTCGTTTTCTTGAGCATTGCGTCCCAGGACAACCCAGTGCCGTGTAATAAAAGACGAGATCCTGAGAGTAGTTGGCCATACATACACTCCGGAACTTTTCAAAAACATCCGCAAGCAAGGCACGTCGGTGTCCATGTACAGCCTTGCAGATTCACCCAAATATGGAATCTGGAGTTCCCACCAGATATTCACGGCATGCTCATAATCTGCACTAGTTGTGGCACCGCCTTTGAGAGTACTGGTAAATGCAGATATGTCGGGTAGCCTCATTTCGTCGACTATCGCCTTACTATCTAGACACTCATAAGGGAAAACTCCTTTCCTAGTCACAAGCTGAAACTTTTCCTCGTCGGAGTAAGCAGTTCGGGTGATATGCATATCCTCTCGAGGAAGAGTTTCAACGAGTTTCTGGAGTGCCGCTTGTATAAAACGTAGCGTGTCGAGGAAGCGGAGTGTACTTTTTGGCGTCATTCGTTTGGTGAATGAAATATACTTCTCAACACTCTCAGGCAGGACACTGACCTGATTTTTCTCCCAACCCAAATTAATCAATTGCCCAACTAGAAAGTGAGCGTCATACCCACATAAGATATGGAAGAAGACAGGTATGTGTCATAATAACTGATACTTCAAGTTGCCTGTGTTGTGAGCTGCACCGTGGAACTTCCCCTTAAGATGACAATGATCTCTACGTGGAGGTTCAGCTTTTGTATCTAACACCAGTGCACAGAAATGACGGTTAACCGCATCATTGTATAATTTTTTATCCTTCTCCGATTTTGTCACTGGGATGTTGGTGCTGTAAAGCCTATCAACATCCCATGAGAGTTTTTCAAGCTCAGTGAGCAACCAAATCGCAGGCTTATTCCCGACATAAGATTCATAGCGATTAAGACTTGAATCATAAAAACATGCAATTTGGTACGCCACCACATACGGTATCCGGTTTTTGGCGAAGGTGGAATGTGAAGCTAAAGGGTTCCCTTCACAGCAGCTAATAGGGACAAGGAGACATTCGAAGTCTGCGTATACAACAAACGGACATCATTGCTGGTGGTGAACATCCTTTAATTTAATGAACTTGTTTCCTACTGTAGGGATGACAACACGTACCGGTTCCTTGGATTCACAGTCCTCCTCATGCCTTTTTAAATACTTTTCTTCTGAAGAGTTGTTTAGACATCTGAAAGCAATGCTCTTCTTATCTTTATGTTTCGACAGTTGGCTGCAAAAAGAGGTGGGACGTATCTTTGATCCATACGTAATGCTGATTATCGCCTTCAGAGAAGAGCAGCATGTTTACATGAAGATCACGCTCACCTGCATATTTCGAAAAATGGAGTGGTCCATCTACAGTATGGTTGTTCTGCTCACCTGACTTGCTTTTCTGCTTTTTCTTCAGACCATAAACGAGAACAGATATTCCGGGATTTTGTGCCTCAAATTTTGGTACATCCTGAATCTTTATGGGGAACTCGATATCGTCAAAGTTATAACATCCACGAATGTGAAGACCTATTCCGTATCTAGATATGCGCTCTGGATGCTGCTCAATTTTTCTTTCACAAACCAGGATTGACCAGGCAAAACAAGCGTTATCTTTTTCATTTTGAACGTTAATGCAAGCCTGCTTCTTCTTAACATCTTCAGGGAGGGCGATATAGCTGGTTCCTCCATTTGACGTATCGTAGACCTGAATATGGATGTCGACGTGAGGTATTGACTAAGCGTCTTAGCTGACTCTCTTACTTCCGTCTCGGAAAACCGGGCCAGTATAGCACCCAAGGTGGATTCACGATACCACTCGGCGATTGATATACTCTGAGATATAACGCCATTATCACCTCAGATGTAGTGTAAGGTTTTCTCCTCAACAGCACCCTGCTGTTTCGGCGGGAGGGTCAATCGCAGCACTGCAGTATATGCAATGGCTATATATCTCGGATCGTCTAGGGCTTTCAGAAGCTATGCCTCTAACACCGGGAGGCACTCTTCTCGAAACTTGGCTTGGTCATGATACCGCAAAGCTGGATTCTCTACTCTGTAAATTATATGCGCCCCTCAAAGCCCTTAGCAACCACCGAGTATTCTAGAAGGGCCATGACGCCGCTGATCTGATGGCCTTCACTATCAGGACGGGATAGAGCACTACCGGTAGCCACAGTTTCATTAATGTTACAGCTAGGTGACGACTGCGATCAGCCAGTGGATTAGAGCGCTGAGGATGAGACGCCTTCAGGGGGAAGGGTATGCATCGAGGCACACATACGTTGCCCTGCCGCCGAGGGCGAGAAGTCGGTGCGTGAGTAGTAGGAGGCTATGGCAGAGACTTCCTGAGGGATCACCCAGGCTGCAGCGAGGGTGTTCCTTGATGCTCCTGCATAGTGGCGCATTCACCATGGCCAGCCTGTGGTTGGGAGATGGTTGCTCTGACAGAACCACCAAAGGACGCCAGATGGTGTGCAGTGATTCGGGGCAGGCTTTGCAGCAGTTGCGGCCACCTCCCACACGGCAACGAGCGGCGCTTTGCACGGCGGTGCATGCCGCTAGGGGGTGTGTGTTTGACACCCGCTCCAGGTACACGTCTCACAGCCATCTTCTGTTGTGGCGGTGTTGGTATCATCTCTGTAACATATGTATAACGGGAAAAGTAAAGCACAATGCCCAAGATTTTTTAAAATATGAGCTGTAAACAAACAATGGCAATTACTTAAATCGCCATTCCCGAATAATAATTACATGCTTAAACGAGGTCGGTGACATTATAATTACTTTTACATTCCGGGTCCCTGGATTGAGCAGTTCAGTCGATTTTTCTGGTAGTTCTCTCACCCCGTCAAATATCTCCATCCCTTGCTCCAGAAGGGAGGGATCGCACTGTCTTTCAGCAGCCACCATCTCACATTCCCACTCAAGCATCTCGCCCTTGCCGGAATTGGTGTTGTTATTGTGAAGCCATCGATCCAGCTCAAGGAAGTCGCCTACAAATAGATATTGAGTATTAGAAACAACAACAAAAAAATTTTACTGACTTTGACTACAGCGAGATATTGATTATAGCTACGAAAAAATTAAATAAATAAGTAAAAAGTTCATACCAGATGGAAGTGATGACTCCAGGTCATCATTCTCGACGCATAGCCCTACAGGAATCCCGTTTTCCTCTTGAGCAGTAGCAACATCTACAACAATGGAATTATATATATCTCGCACAACTGTACTGATAAAAAATAGTCTAATGGCAATATATTACAACTGTACTTATTTTCTTGGTGCATTTCAGACTCCAGCAGAGGCAGCTCAATGTCCATCAGCTGCTGCACTAATGCTGCAACAGCGAGATCAAAAGTTTTATAAACATTTTTTATGACCGGAATACATCAAGAGCTGTTTTCTGAACATGTAAACTACCACACAGAATTTGGAGATGTACTTACATGATGCTAGCACAAGCTCTTCCACTTGATGGCGACTTACAGATTCCAGTTGCTGCTGCTCTGTTGCTAGAACAATACCAGTAGTAGAAATGTTATAAGCGCTTGTTACGATTTGAACACTTTAAGAGACGCTTTGTGAACATAAAACTATCACACCCAGAATTTTGAGATGTACTTACAAGATACTGGCACAACCTTTTCCACTTGCAGGAGACTTTCAGCCTCCAGCTGGCGTTCTAATTGAAACAAAATTTCGAGAATTAATGCTGTGACAGTAAGAAAAAAGAACTTTCATAACCACTTGTTACGAAAATGTATTATAACACTACCGGGTGCTACTGCTATACCATAACCTTAAAATTGGAAGCAGATCGTACAATTGAACTATTTTATTAAAGCAATTGCTGTATAAAGAAGCAGAGCAGTGTTACCCTTTGAAAGGAATTCTATTGTGTTGACAGCGATTTACCTAATGGAGGTGGCTTATCGTAAGTGAAAGTCAGAATTACGTAAATATTTAAACAGTAACAAATAATATTTTGCCTATCCACAGTGTCCAGATGATAATAAAAAATAGTCGCCAGCCTAATTGGGCATAAGAATGATTAACATTCTTGTTCAAGAAACTGAACATAAGTAACTTCAGTGGGTAAAGACAGCCTATACTTTGTCACACTGCAGTGCAGTGAACTCTGTCACTAGCAGATGTTACCGTTAAAGAAAGTGAAAGTGTTAACATCTATAGAAGAACAAGGCTATTAACATAAGTACAACAGATAATGACATCCACTTTTTGCTTTCGAGGCTTAGTCAAACTGAGTGGTTTCAGTAATGTTACTATTACAGTGCACATTAGAATCATAAATTGGACATAGGTTCAATATTACTTTTTCACTCATATTCCTGTCTGACATGAAATATGGATGTGGTTCACAGCAAAATTAATGATTATGCGTAGATTAAGTCTCTCACTACTCGACGCCTTTCTACTTATAATGATAATTAAATGGAGTTCACTATCAAATTACTTCTCACTGTCATTTGAATAAAGAAATTACTGTTTTCATAGATAGAGGTCTTTCTATTAATTCTTATCTAGCATGAGCATAATAGACAAACTGTGGATCCTGTTACACCATGAATATGCACTTTTAATACCCAAGAGGAACCCAATAGTGTATAGAATTTGCCTTGAATAGCAAGAGTAATTAAAACTTTCTATAATTAAGTAACTTTGTGCATTTGAACTACTTTCAATGGAGGGGAGGGGGGGGGTACCTTCATCTTAATCACTGTAGCAGAGCAAACTAAGCACACTTTCAGTACACTAAAGAAACAAGCCCTTAACAAACATAACATGTAACTTTCAACAGTAGCAGTTCTCAATTTTTACTGCAATAGAACACAACTTGATGTGGTTATAAGGCAATAGGTCACCTTTGGTTGATTTTCAACAGACTTCACTGTGATCATTTAATTTGCAAAACTCTACAAGCCACAGTTTTGAGAAAATTCACTTTAGAAGTTGGCAAAAAAAAAGCAGTTTTAATAGAAAAGTGATTTTCAGCAAGCGTCAATTACTATATTACTCAGTTTTGCTACATTAACTTTAACTTAGTTTCTTCTTACCATCTTCAAGAGGCAGTAAATATTAAAACACTGAGCTTTAATGTTCTTTCAATAAGTACACTCGGTAACCACTTTAGCATGGGAAGGATCCTAAGTGGAAATGTGACAGAGGATAAATCAAGGTAAGTTTTCATAGATAGTCTTTTGGTTACGTTATTATTGAAAACAAATAAATCACCCACATGAGCTGATCCTTCACTGTACATTTTATAATTCCTTGGTTCCTTTTAGTGACTGCGCAACATGGTGGCGATTGCATGTTGGCAGGTGGATTTGCAGGTAGAATTGCTGGACTGTTGTCATTTCCTGGAGGCGATGATAAATACTAATTTCAGAATAGTTACAGCTCTTTATCCATCCATCCGAGGCATTGGAAAGAGTCAGGAAAAGCCTCCCTCGGAACCAGCACAATACGCAACTCTTACATGAGCAGTTGATAGTTTAGTAGCTCGTCCCGGACTGATTCTTTGTTCCACCTTTCTATCCATACCAACCACATTTTGCGTGCACTACGAAGTTCCGTTCCATACGGGAACCACATCGCCTTTTACATACAAAATAACTAAGAACCCTAAGTGAAGGTCAGCAGTTTACATAACAGTAACCAAACATATTAAACAAAACAGAACATTTGCACATATTGACATTTCTACAAAAATTATTTAAACAACATGTTTTGTTCCATCCAAATGAGACAAAGAATTTAAATGACTGGTTCACTACATTGCATAGAATCAAACCATGATATCAAAGTTTTTAGAAAGAAAGGAGTATACAATTTTGTGTTATCGATGCAATCAAACAGTCCTTTACAGAAACTCAACGTTATAACATTAAACAAAAAAATGCAAAATAAATCAGTACAGTATTAGAGCTGTGGTGTTACAGTATCACAGTCTCAAAAATTTTTGAATACTTTGCTACGAAATTTCATAACAGTC
Source organism: Schistocerca serialis cubense (assembly GCF_023864345.2). NCBI lineage: Eukaryota > Metazoa > Arthropoda > Insecta > Orthoptera > Acrididae > Schistocerca > Schistocerca serialis. Next base: position 880,847,097 of record NC_064639.1, read on the forward strand.
GCAATTAGAATTCATAATTTCTTTTATAAATACTTACATGGCAATGGACCCAAGTATGGCGCTTCCCTTCCACCACTGCCGCTGGAATCACTGCTGGCTGAGCGTTTCATGATGTAGGAGTCACAGTAGCACTATCAAAGACTGATGATGAGTGCGGTGAGTGTTGGGCTTTATATAGCTGCATGTTGCAGAGGACCAATAGGAACTCAGAGTGCCATACCAGCAAGTTATAACTTGCATTCTTTTTTCTTGAAGCATGCTTGATGCAGCTGTTTGAGGAAAGTGTCACATCTGTGGGGCTTGGAAAGAAAGATCTGAGACAAATATCCTGTGTTTGTCTGCGAGTGGATTGAATATTGAATGCAGCTGCTAGCTTTAGAAAAACACTCATTTTTCATTCTGAGACAGATGGGTAGTTCGACACACCCATATTGTGTTTGCCGGCAATTGGATCGAAAATTGGATGCAGCTGCTAGTTTTAGAAAAACATTCTTTGTTCATTCTGAGACAGATGGAAAGTCTGATACGCCCAGTGTCAGCTGAATCCCTCGAAAAATATTTTCCTTAGGACAGAGCTGTGGCGGAAGACATTGATCTTCGAATCCGGTAATGACCAACAGAGCAGAATTGTATACAGGTTCCAGCTGCTGGCTGCCGGCTCCCTGACGGAGACAGACATGTGGTCATCAGTAGAAACCGCCGGACACATGGCCGATAGGCGCATGTGTCACGGTTGCATCATTAGATCACCGAATGACACTTGTGTTAGGTCACGTGGTATGGCACCTTTCACACCATGCGAGGCGTCCGCCCTGAATGCTCCCTTGCTGGCAAGCTGCTACCTGCCGGGAGTGCGCCACGCGGAAGCTACAGTTGTGAAGTCCCTACACGAGGCGACGGTCCTAAGCCTGCACAATAGCGTGTAAGGTCAAATAAAAAATGGGAGATAAAAGGACAGCCGCCTCAAGTGCAACTTGTTCATCCTCTCCTACACAGAGATCAGCTGTGCCACTTGCGATCTGTGGCATGCCTTCAGACGACGGTCCTAGACTACACAAAAGGGAGATTAAGTAGCATAACCCCACCCATCCGGAGGACGCTCCAGAAGGCTATTTCAAAAGTCGGCTATTTGCGACACAGAAAGGCCCTCCTGCATAAAGCGAATGCAGCCGTAAGCCAGCAAAGCCAGAACCATGACAAATGACTGCCATCCCGACCGAGGGAAAGCCATGGTGTCGTAGGGAACTCGCCCGCCTTTCTGCGCTGGACTATTTAATATCAACTCGACTTCTGTAATAAAGCAACTACAGTCGACATTTTACAGTAGACAACAACAGTTGTATGGTATTGTCATTTTTTGTTTGAGCTGTATTGCGGCTTTATGCCATCCTTGTGTAGCGCTATGCATATAGTTGTGTAATTAGGACCGATCTTTGTGAATAATTACGTAAGTAGGGTCGATATTTGCGTCAGTTTCCCTACAGAAACAAAGAAAATACACTTACCTAACCTTCCTCTCCCGCATCTGGACAGTTTCCATTTGTTAGGGGGTGTACTTGGGCTTCCCATCCACTAGAATCACTGATCGAGTCCCAGAAAGGGCACAGCCATTTTTAATTTCCAATCAGTTCCAAGTGCCTCTAGTGGTTTAATTATCTTAGGGGGGGGGGGGGTACTTTTGAGCTTTGCTACCAGGAGGACTGGTGTTCGAGTCCTGGAAAGGATACTGTCAATTTTAATTTCCCGCCAATTCCCTAGTGGCGGATGAGCTGGGATGTCAGCACAGCCCTGGGTCAAAGAAATTCCTGCTAAAATTCGAAATTCCCGCCCATAGGGTAGGTTGGGTGAAGGGGTGTGGACGAGGGGTGAGAGGGAGGAGGGGCCGGGGCCACACGTACAGGTGAGAAAAACACGTCATGTCATAAGGGGGCAACTGTGGGCGTGGTCTGTGGGGGGGGGGGGGATGGGCGGGGGTGATCAATTGATCAATTTAATTAACTTGCATATGAATTTGATATCAAAAGTGTCCTCATAACCCCAGCTCCATACCACTCACCATGACTTCTAATCATCAAAGTTAAAACTGGAAAATAGTCTACCCACTTGCCCATGCGGTTTTGTCAACATTACGGGCGGCACACAGAAAGCTACCTCCGTGAAAATTAAGCGATCGAAGCTGGTGTACAGTCCTCACGAGTTCACTTCCTACTCTTACTGAAATCGCTTTTGAAAGCCATCCGCCTGTTATGTCATCTTTTGAGGCACAGTGCTCGCAGGCGTTTGATGTCGACAGATTGATATGTCGATATCAAATGTCTCTCTTACGGCCACTCCGACCGCAGGTATGACGTATCTATGTATTGGCGCAGCGGACTACCGAACTGAATACCTGCTATCAAACGCTCTAGGCGCAACTAGCAGCATCTAAATGGCCCCTTTGTCGGACACGTATTAATTAATATCTGTGTTGCGTAAAATTTACGATCTTTATAATTTTTATACGAAAGGAGATAAATTTGATTTAGTTACTGAAAAAATTTTAGCTCGACTGCATTCGGATTACACCGGCTTGAATTTCTACAACGGAACTGACAGTGCAACTTGACCTCTGAACTACTTCTTTAAAATTCCTTTTAATGATTGTTATTTATAAGAATGTTTTGAAGCTTAGTAGAGCTGTATTATTTCGCCAGTGTAATCGAGTATAATAATTAGGACTTTCTATACCAAGTCCAAATAATCTATTATGAATAGGGACATTTTCGTTCCAAATTTAGTGTTTAGTAAATACTAATAGAGATGAGTTAGTGGAGTCACATAGTTGATTTTTCTGTATCAAACTGAGGCTACATACAAATTTTCATCTTTCTGCATCTAATACTTAAATGTTTCGCAAAACACCGATTTTAAACAAAATATTGCACCGATCAAGATGACAACTGTAAACTTAGATTGTGTCGTACATTGGCACATTATGAACAATTTTTGGTTTTCTAGGTTCATTATCTAGCCCCACTTATTTTTTTCATAACATAATATATTTATCAAAACATATTTATATTATGATTCTGAGATTGAACAGTTTTAACATTGATATACTGAAGTGTACCTTGCCAAAGTCTAGAAAAGTTATTTTAATTTTTAATTTCATTCGTAGATTATGGAGCAATAATTTGTATGCTACGCACAGACGCAGAAGCTCTTTGTGATGATACGGCACTAGCGGCAGTGAACTGGGGTAAGTCCCCGCACACTCGCACGCCTCTGTATCTCTGATAGTGATACAGTACTGTTTCGCGACAGTGTGGTTCATTTATAAAAGAGACCGCATATATGGTACTAATGCGACCTACTCTTGAGCACTGCTGGAGTGTTAGGAATTCGTACCAGGTGAAATTAAAGGAAGGCATTGAATCAGTTCAGAGGTGGGATGCTAGAGTTGCTACTGCTAGCTTGAAACAACACGGAAGTGTTACGGAGATGCTTCAGGAACTTCAGAGGGAATCTCTAGAGGAAAGGCGACTTTCTTCTCGAGGAACACTGCTGAGAAATTTCAAAGAACCCGCATTCGAAGCTAACTACAGGATGATTTTGTTCTCCCAACATATATTCGACGTAAGGATTATGAAGATGAGATACAAGAAATTAGGGCTCCACTATAGGCATATATAGAGTCGTTTTCCTTCGTACTGTTTGTGAGTGGAACAGGAAAGGAAATGACTAGTAGTGGTAAGGCGTATCCTTCTCCATGCACTGTACGGTGGATTGTGGAGCTTCGATGTAGAGGTAGAGGTAGATATTTTGATATGTGATATCTTAATATGTACAAACATTAATGTGTTTTTTGTTTTGTCTCTGTGTCAAGCAGTCTTTCTGCAAACCACACATAATTTGCTACCTGATGTTTCCTGCACAGTCGTAAATGCACTACCAATTGGACTACACCTGCAGTATAGACTAACCGTTATGTGTCTATGCGTCCTCAGTTCATTACCTCACGTGCTGCCCAGAGAAAAATAAGCATTTATGTCTTGTTCTTGCCACATGGACACTAACCAACCTAAAAGTACACTATTCTTGCAGGTATAATTATTATTAATGTGCAAATGACGTTAATAACAACGTAATGTTGTTCAGTACACCATCCCCAGTCACCAATAAAAATACCTGCATTTATACGCACTACACATTGTATAATGTGCCACGACGAGTAACTATACTTATGCAGAATCTTGGTTTTTACAAACTCTGCCATCTGGTCAAAACACATTTCAAAAGATCTTCGTATTTTGATATCATTTCACCTTCCTAAAACACTGTGCAGGGGAACTCAGTCGCAGATATGTATCTCTGTGCTGTCTGCGAAGTGATGCAGCTGCGTTGTATTCCGGAATTCTTTTCAGTGGTTTTGAAAAGCCATGGGACGACGTTATTTCTAAAAAGAACGGACAGCGAACTGGTTGAGCCTAAGAAATAGCAGAGGAGAGGAAGCCAGTTTCACGAAATTTGGATGAGGAGACAAGCGTATCTCCTAAAGTCAAACACTTATCTGAAGATGTGGATTGTAACTCAGACTTCTTTAGGAACTGCCTATATCAGAATTAGACGACTGGCGAACATTGCAAAATATTGCTAGGGGGGGGGGGGTTAATTATTTGGTTAACAAAAACGTCATTGGCCTGCTTTTTGCAGAGCATTTTCAATGGGTGCACAGGAATTGCTTGATCTTGTAGAGTGGAGAGTAACGTCTATTTTAGGAGGGATCACCTGATCTAAGAAGTCTTGTAATTTTGAGGCGAACGCTTCGTCTAGAGATCTAGAGGGAGGCACTTGGTCCTCAGAGGCTCAGAAGACAACCTCCGCCCGCGGATGTAGAGATAGAATGTTACCACAACCAGCAGCTGATGTGTTCCAGGTAGCAAGTCACGGTGCTCGCAGCTTCCTTGACTAACGTAAGCAGAATATAGTGAGAAATCGCACTGACGAAATTTTGTTAAGAGAAATATTGGTAGCTATTAGTACAATCGCACAGCGGTGTCACAATGGGCAAATTTTGGTTCACCCAGTATACTGATTCGCAGAAAATCCCATAATTGTTTACGAGCTGCCTACATTGGCAGGTATCCTGGTTATATTCAAAAAGAAGGCTCATCTAGATTTCTACAATAGCGTCCATGCGAAATATATTCCTTTTTGAGATTGTACTAGAGTTTCATTCAGTGAGTGTGCAACCCATGTGTACGGTGCAACGTGATATAACGATCATGACAGTTATACGGTTACCTGAAGTAATCCGGCGTCGCTGAAGTTCTTAAGAGAACACCATTAAGAAACCTTTTCGCAAGTTATTTTATTATCTGACAGTACAGAAATCGGACTTTGAAACGAAATGTTTGCATGTGTTTTGTTCAGTTGATAAAGAATGAGGACCTCTCTGGTTGGTTGCCGAAGTTCGTCTGTCCTTTCAGAGACGTCGCAATGGTTTTGCTTCGAGGGCTCGCAGAAACGAAGGAATCCCTTTGAAGTACTTTGCCTACAACATTAGCGTCTTCTTCGCGTGGTCGTAGTTTTCCTTTATTCTGAAAAGAACGAAGGTCTTGGTGCATCCGATATTCCCTTTTCTCCAAGCTAATTTAAGTGGATCGCTAACAAGCAGAGTGTGGTAACTCTCCCGTGTTGTCAAGTAGGCAGCACTCGAAAAAGCTGTGTCAAGGAACCTATAGTTTGTTTGCAATATTCCGGTTGGTATTATATAAAAGGAATTCATTCGAATACCGCACCTTGAAACAGCCAACAAGGCTCGTATACACACGACTGAGATTATAAATAACCCTTCTTTTTACTCCTTAAATCTGCAGACTTATTCTAAGTAAACTTTTTCCAATTCTAGCACACTTTACCTATCTGACAACTTATTAAAAACTGTTAATTCGTCAACGTACTCAAAACCGGTTATGATGTTTTTTTCAAATATTTTTGAAGTAATCACTATAGCAGTATACAGCGTACGAACAAGATTCTGAAGTTCTGCGTACACCTTGGAATTCTGACTAATTATATTCTAGGAGCTAACGCAGACGGAACACTGTGCTATAACATCAGCTAACCAATTAGAAGGACAATTTTTAGTTGTTGTTGTCATATTATTGCTTTATCAGCACACGGGAGGGGTGTAAGATAGAAGGGGTGGGAGAGGGAGGGTGGGGGGAGGCTGACACAGGTAACATTTTCAACGTCCTCAAGCAAAGGATATAAAATATAAACGTAAAGATGATTTGACAATATTTAAGAGAAGTTACATTGCATTTTCCTTAAAATATGAAAACAGATTTTTATGTTGATTTTTTTTAATAAAGCTGATGTCTTCCACAGATGTTTTTCATTGATGATGATGGTGTTCGATTTTGTGACAAAGAGAGTAGTAACGGATGACAAGTGGGATTTGTCTATAATATAGTTGAATTGAACGATATTAAATACGGTATCACTTAATATGGTGGCCACTCCAAATTAACGCCAGTCTTTACGAGCCATTTAGTGGGAAAACTGTGGTTGTTGATGGTGTATTGTTGTTCACATATTGTTGTGGTCGTAATTCGGCAGACTAGTTTAATACAGCTGTCCTAGTTAGTCCGTTTTATGTAAATCTCTTCATCTATGCATAACAACTAGAACCCACACCCATTTGCATCTGCTTCACTTTCTCACGCCCGGTTACCCCCCTCAAATTTTAATCCTGTCAGAGTGAAGATTTCTGTTCTGCCAACTAATACAATATTTTAATTAAGTTGTGTCAGAGATTTAAATCTTCTACAGTTGGAGTCAGTATCCCTCCATTACTTAGCTAACTTTTAGAATTCCCTGTAGCACAACATTTGAAAAGCATCTACTCGCTTCTTGTCTGAAGTTTTTATCATCCGATTTTCAATTCAATACGGTGATGAACTCCAGACACATAGCTTCAGAAAAGACATCCTAACATTTAAAATTACCTACGCAGTTAAGAAATTTCTCTACAATGAAATTTTCACTCTACAGCGGAGTGTACGCTGATATGAAACTTCCTGGCAGATTAAAACTGTGTGCCGGACAGAGACTCGAACTCGGGACCTTTGCCTTTCGCGGGCAAGTGCTCTACCAATTGAGCAACCCAAGCACGACTCACGCTCCGTCCTCACAGGTTTATTTCTGCCAGTACCTCGTCTCCTACCTTCCAAACTTTGCAAGGTTTCGCAGGAGAGCTTCTGTAATGTTTGGAAGGTAGGAGACGAGATACTGGCAGAAGTAAAGCTGTGAGGACGGGGCGTGAGTCGTGCTTGGGTAGCTCAGTTGGACAGCCGACATGGTAGCTCAGCGTGTTCGGTCAGAGGGTTACGTGACCTCTGTAATAAAAAAACTGAGTTAATCGATCATCAACGAACTTAAACGGATGTCTTACGACGCAACGAACAAAAGCGAACAAAATGAGATATAAAAAAAAAAGAAAAAGAAAGAGTTGGTAGAGCACTTGCCCGCGAAAGGCAAAGGTCCCGAGTTCGAGTCTTGGTCCGGCACACAGTTTAATCTGCCAGGAAGTTTCAAGAAATTTCTCTTTTTCAGAGATTCTTCTTTTGCTTTTGCCTGTTTCTTGATCTCCTCTATCTTGACTATCGTTAGCTATTTTGTCGACGAAATAGCAGTACCCATCTACTTTTAGTTAACAGAATTAGTCTGGGAAAATAGTCTAAAAGCTGAGTTCTAAAAGGAGCCTAATGATTTTCAGGCTCGGTGAAAACAGCTTCGGGATTTTAGTTCTATACGGTACTTATAATTTCCAAAAAGCCCGTTACATGATGTTTTATAACGGAGTCTTGGGGAACTATGGAAACTTCTGTCAGGTGTAGGCATTTTCTTCTAACATTACGTCGAAGAAATTATGCTGCGACCATGTACGTTGATATTAGTATCGACCTATCTCCACACATCCAGCATCTAATGTCACGAATTCTCCGAACGATGGATGACTTGACCGCCACTTAGGTTACATCTTGACTTTTCAGGAAAAGTTGCACCTTCAAAATCACTTCGTTGTTGTTTTGGAAATACGTATCATGCATTTTTTTCTTCATCCGAGAAAAGGGGAACAAACCACAGTGTGCTGCTTCTAGAGAATACGGACAGCCGAGGCAAAATTTGGTATGCCAAAGAAATACTATGAGTGATCGCGTCCTTTAGACAACGAACTGGTGTGTTGTCGTGGAAAGAGAGCCACGGCCTTCGACGGCTTGCGACGACGTTTTGTCTTGTCAGTCTGCTTTAGCCTCGTCAGGAGATGCCGATAGTGTGCTTCTGGGGTGAACTGTTATCGGCACAGCACGGCAATGTTGAAACAACCTGTCAATTACTAGTCGGACTCGCGCCCTCAGGGTCCGGTGCAAACTCAATTATTTATATAGACAGATCATGTACAGGCTTCGATGAGCGCGAGTATGAAAATATGTGCCGTAAATCACCGTATCTTTTAACTGCTTCGAGAGAGAAGCTTAAGCTTTTTACACAGCCAAGGAACTGTAAACCATCGTATTTAACATAAATTTCATCTTGACACTTGTCCCTGTTCCCGAGGAAACGGATAACAAAGCGATTGTATATGGGTTTCGTTTTTACTTCCGATTAAGGTATGGAATCCTAAAAACAGAGAAAGTTTCTGCCACTTCATTCAATTGGGAGTCACACATTTTACCAAACCGCAAATATCTGCGTCACCTTACCACTGACAATGGGAACTTCCAAAGCGTAGATAAAATACCTTGGTGAAACTTGGCAGGTGTCTAGAGGCGATAAAATAATTCAATACGTATTTTTTGTGGCCATTTACACTTACAAGGGGAAAAGGTGAAGAGGGAAGGTGATTTGGCATATTAGGTATGAGGAAATATCTTAGAAACAATTATGTTTTTTGTATAAACGTTGATGTGTAATGTTCTTGAAAGTTGTAGAATGAATTTTTGTAATAATTGAAATTCTGCAAAATACCCCACCGTCAGTAAATAATTTTGAAAAATGAAAGAACCGTTTTGAGCATCGTACCTCTGGTTATGCGAAAGTTCTTGACGGCATAGGTACACTCGTGGAAGCGACATAATCAAGATGTAGTCATTAGTACATACTCAGTTCTCTTTTCCAGGGCTTACGGATGTATTGCAGTATGCCTGACACAAATCAGAATATTTAGTGGTTCCGCCGTCACAGATTGAAATCCTGTTGAACTATCTTTTATATGGTGTTCTCCGTCGTGAATATTATGTGAAGAATACAATGTTTATATTATGGAAGAATACAAATACAATACAGATAACAATGAATATTTAGATATTTTAATTAGGTATTTTGAAAATAAACCAACAGCACATTGCGTACAGCTCGTTTTCCTAAAACGGCATTTCCGAAACTAACTTTACTACACAGGTATATTCGTAGCTTGACACGTTCTTTATTTTGTAACGCCCTTTCTCATTTTCCAAAGTTAATTAAAGACGATGGGGTATTTTGCAAAATTTCAAGTTATTACAAAAGTTGATTCTACAGAAGGCTAATTCCTTATCGTCTTTTTGACGAGAAACGTTTTCGATACATCATGGTTTCCAACGTATTCCCTCTGAGTCTAACACGCCAAATTACTTTTCGGGCTGTGTTTGACCCCTTAAAATTGAAATTGGCCATAAACAAAATAATACCCATTCTATTACTTTGCTCCTTCTACACACTCACCAAGTTTCATCAAGACTGGGTGACAGTCAGTTTAGTGTCCCACCGCTGCCTGGAGTGTTTCTAGACACGGTTTCGGTGGTCACCGGAGCTCAGTTCGAAGCAGGACTCACAAAAAGAAAACTCCGCTCACTGAGATCCCAGTCTCCGCTGACAAGCGAAGTCGTGTCTTGTGACGCTCCTGACAGCGGTGGGATAGCAGCCTGACTTTCACCGGCCATACAGCCCGACACCCAGGAGTGGTGGTCAGAGGCGTCATTTCATTCCATAGCACGACCGCTTTGATTGTCAACCTCGATATCCTTACAGCACATCGGTACGTCAACGACATTCTACGCCACGTTTTGTTGCCACTGATGGCAAGCCCTGAGCTCAAATGGCTCTGAGCACTATAGGACTTAACATCTGCGGTCATCGGTCTCTTGGCAAGCCATTTGGCCTTACATTTCATCAAGATAATGTGCTCCCCTACACGTCAAGGATTTCTAATGTTTCTCTTCATGGTTGCCAAACGATGCCTTGATCAGCACATCTGGCCCATCCGTCCCCAACAGAGAATATTTGGAACATTATGGGCCCTGCCTTCCTACTAGCTCGGAATCTTTGACGATCTAACGCGACAGTTGGGCAGAATCCCTCAGGAGAACATCCATCAACAGTCTCAATCAATGGACAACCGAGTAATTGCTTGCATTAGGTCCAGAAGTCGATCAAATCGTTATTAGCTAGCTCAGTTTCTGAAGCTCTTTCTCCCGAATAAATAGTCCAAATTTTCTGAAACTGCAATCATTTCTTTGTCTGTACGTGTACGTCACATCTAGCGATTTTCGTCCTGCTTGGATAATTCATTCGTTGTCCGTTGCACCGTTTCCGATTTAACTGACACTGAAACTAGGCAATCAGGCCGTTGAGGGTGCAAATTCAAGCAACCTGCCAGAAGCGGTGTCGCCCAACGTGTTATTTTTTATTTTTTTGGTTTCACAGACTGAGCAAATGTAGCTTTTGCTGACCTAGCTTAAATTTGGCGCTTCCGAAGAAGGCACAGCGTAACTTGGAAAGAACGTTTCGAGTGGTGACTCGCGGACCCACAGATGTCTATGCACTACAGCATTTTACCGTGTGCAGGTGCCTGAATTTTCGCGCGCAACAACGTGATTGGCTAACGTCAATGTTAATTAAATCGAAAATCTATAGTAAAAGGGGAAAAACTTATTCTTTTGAAGTGAAACGAGACCGCAGCGGAAGAAACTGCAAGAATACCCCAAAGGCCGGTTGTAGTCTCATGTCCATATGCAGACGATATTGTAATAGGCGCAAAGCACGTCGCAAAGTTACAAGGAGCGAAGGCGATATGGAAGATTGGTGTGTCGAACACGACTTCGAAATAATGTGGCGGAAACTGAAATGATCGTACTCCGAAATGGAGGAAGAGCACCTGCATCAGCTGGGATCTTCATACGGGAGAGAAAAGTGAATACTGTACCAGACTTCAAGTACCTAGGAGTCACAACACAAACAACTGCAAAATGTTTCACAAAACATGTAACAGTGAAAGCAATGCAAGCAATAATGGCAATCCATGAAGTACAATCCATCGGGTCCCTTAGCCTAGAGACAGCAGTGGCAATATTCAGAGCCAAAATCTTCCTAATACTGGCGGGTGCCATAGAAATTATTGGGCCACATGTTACAGTGGAAAACCTAATAATACTAGAAAGAGTGAAGGCGACCTATATAAAGAAAGCAATAGGAGTGTGCAAAACAACATGATCCTGACTTGTATACCTTTTGGAGAGGGGACCCTTCCTCATTGTAGACCTACAGACAAAACTGATGCTACCAGACAGCAGCGCTTTTAAGGGTCTACTTAAAAATTTGAAGTGAAAAAGGAAAGACATAACTCAAGAATTTTACAGCACAAGTGCCATGATTGACCGAACTTCGACAAAGGAACACTTAGAAATAAGACTTGTGATCACCACAATGACAGTCCATGGTTTCCACCCCCTTATTTGCCACATCACGTCATATCATGAACCAAATGCAATGTGTGAGCGTAAACTGTGTCATCAAATATGCAAACGTTACCATATAGAGCTCTGTACCAAAAGGACATAGTCCAAAAACGACTGTGCCAATCACAATATGTAAAATTTCTAATTTATTTTATTATTATGATTGTACTTTGAATTCATATGTCTATTTCGCTGCAATAAACTTATTACTATACATCGAAAATCGAGCAACGTCTCTATTTTTTTTCTTAATAAGTATTTCTCAGCATAACCTCCACTGCAACAACGTTAGAAGCCTTACACACTATTCCTGACCACTCTCTATATACAATATGAAGACCTCAGCTGTAAGCAGTGGCAAAGGACAGTAAATTAAATTCAGAGCGATTAAATGTAAAGCATGGTACACAATGTGCACTATTTATATTAGTTGATAATTCCACGACAATTCGAGAAATTTCAGCAATATCTTTAATTTCAGAATATCACTTGTGGCAGCTTTGTCAAGATGTGCACGTGTGAGCAGAAGTAAATGCCAAAACATGCCAAAACACTACTAGTACAGCATGCGCTTTTCGTACAGAGACAAAGCTTGTCAGGGACGATTTCTGCAAATAAGAGAGTAATGTGCATAGCTACTTCAGTGTGTTTCTGTAGTAAAATACAGTTCAGAAGCTATTGCTAGTCAGATAAATGTGAATAACTGTCTAAGCAAGTAAACAATGTTGTGTACCATACCATGGTCTACGTTAGTTTACGTTGACACAGCGATGACAGAAATGTCACGAGCCATCGCCGACATTTCTTGAGTGCAATAGTAAGGCGACAGTAAAACAAATTTTGTATTGCGTTGAATCACAGATTAATTTTCGGTGTCGCTATACTTTATTATTGCAAAATCTGTTAATGCAAATCTTAGCATCATAAACGGAGACAATTCTGACCTTTTAAATTTGTGGCTCTGAGTTTTCACTGCAATGTTTCGTTGACTGAGGCAGCAAGTAAGTAGTGGTAAGTCGATGCACACACATGTCAAGTGCACTCAGTTTGCAGCAAGACATTGTTGGGTGCCCACTGGCGTATTTCTAAGAATAAAATTTTGGATAGAATTAACGGTTTTAAAACTGTATCGGTACTGTGGAAATACTTGGAAACAATGACTTACGAGTATAAAAGACAACACACGATGTATGAGCTTGAAACATCCTATTTATGAGATTTTATTGGCACTTTACTGCAGATTTCTGAAAGCAAAAAGCTGTACATAGTTTAGATCTGAGGGCTCCATAAACCATATAAACAAAGAATTTGCTGAAAGGGCTTCATTTTTATTGAAAGGCACAGGGACTACGTACTAATGCGATAGAAGCCACCAGGCAATAAATTGTTCTTCCACATGAGCGAAGACTCCATACAACGTCAGTCTTCACTAGTGGGGAATATTGAAAGTAGCTCTGTACATGATCTGACCAAAACTAAACACTAATCTACCAAAATGTACGGAAAAACTTCACGTGAATCGCTTCAGGGTTTCTTTGTCGCATTATAGCACCAGTCCTCGTCGTTTCCCAAGAAAGGAATTACTCGCCGTAATACAAATCGGCTGGTCCTCCGGGTTTAAAATTATGCCGCGAATAAAACAAGGAGCGGTGTCAGGGGGACGTTCTGAGCCTGCCGTTGAGAAGGCAAAGCGGATAACCGCGGGGAGGCATCGCGTGATTTCCCGCGGGATCTCCAGGCCGTGTCCAGAAAGCCTCCGCCTCTGCCTTCCCTGGAGGACAGTACAGCTCAAGAGCTGACGTGCGCTTGTAGCCCCACACCTGACACCCCTCCCAACTTCCTGCTCTTGCACAGGAGCAGCACTGCATTTCATCAGCTAAATTAACTCTCATCAGCATACGGTCCATTAGCCATTGATTATGCCATGCAAGAGAAGAATTATTCGTCGCAGTTTCATTAATATGCAGTACCGATATTTTATTCCTCCACTCGGATGTCCTCCAAAAATCATGTTTGCGGACATATAAAGATAATAAATGACGTATATTACACAATACAACGATCAGTTAGTTGATAGATCATAACTGAAGTATTCTATCAAGCTAGGAGGTGTGAATGGTGAAGAGTCAGGCCGCACACTACATACAAATTTATCCCGAAAATATATATTTAGTAAATAAAAGAATTTCTCCAAGTGGTTGTTAGAAATTGCTTTTGAAATGAGAAATTAACAAGCTGAGATAACTGCAAGGAATGACTAGTCACGAATAATTAATTAATATTTTAATTTTAAATTGCAAATGGAAATAGTGAGTTAGTGTAAACCTATGTCACTCAGGTGGTTCTGCCACTGCGTAATTTCCACAAAGCAGAGTACAACTTGAATTTCAACTTACCCACGTTTAAAAAATAAAGATCAAGCAATAAGAAACATTTAATTAACGGTTCAGTTAATATCTGAAAAGACAGGAAATCAGAACAGACACAGAAGGAATAAAAAATAATGAGAAATGTAGACTAGAAAGATATTATCTGAACGCTCTTTAGATATCAAGTACAATGCAAATCACAGCGAAAGAACAGATAGCAATATGCATAGCTCGATTTTAAATTGAGATACTCAGGCTGATTGTACAAAAGAATGTATAAATAAAACCTAAACAAGAACGCCCTCAAGGCTTCCTTCAAACTGCAGTGAATAATTAACTTCTCATAGTTGGGATTTTCATTCGTGTAGGATTTTCTAATCGACATCATATTAGCCGCTGACTTTAGAGATTGTTTATTTCGCAACAACGGTTTCAGCTTTAAGGCTATTATCAAACTGTACTGCAAAATATTTTGCTTCAGCCCGTGGCAACTTTAAAATCTTGTGTGAACATGTCACCGCCAACCGGCTGCTATATTCTTACAGTGAAAAAGCTCAGTTGTGAGTATGACAAGTACAAATGTCACATGATTTCAATGTTTGACATTTGTTGAAAGAAAGCGCTTTTGCAGTATTGCAATTGTCAGATAAATAATCTGCGCAGCCAATGGCGAATATGACAACCTTCAATAAAAAAATTCAATCAATGTAATTAATCTCGAGTAACGGAATCAATGGCAAAAAGGCAGAACAAATAGTCATATGAACTGGTGGTATCTGTCCTTCCGAAAGAAGAGACATCACGCGTTCATATACTTGATTCTCCTCGATGGGCAGAGGACCTACCACATTCACTGCGGATGCACAGTTACGGCTGACCTCCTGCAGGAATCTCAAAAGTAGTGAGTGTGGAGGGCACGGACGGGGAGTGCGGGTAGGTGGCGCCAGGTGGGATTCGGGGTCGGCCGAGGGGCGTGCAAATATAGTCCGCGCAATTGCAGTAAACACTGTATCCGGGTGCACAGTAGTTAACGCAACTGCCTGTTAAGCAGGAGAGCCTAGGTTCGAATCCCTGTCTGGCCCACATTTACACTCCTCGCCGCTGATGTTGCACAAAGTCCTGATGCAGCTTACATAAACAGTCACTTTTCCTTTCCTCTCCTTTCCTTTGTCCCCCTTGCTCCTTTAGCTTACGAACTACGCTCAAATCTGACAGATGTAACAATGACTTAAGCAATCTAAGTCAACTCTACTCACAATACACGTCACTGTTAATGGTTTTTCCGAGCTCTAGGAATTCCATAAGTATCGGTCCCAGGAGATCGAAAAACGTTGTTAGTATCAACTTGTATACCGAGGTGACAGCTCTGAATTTTTTAGGTGGAGGTGACGGCACTACACTGGCATCTGTAGATATCTCGCTACGTTATCCCAAAGCGGGCACATGCAAATTTCAACGGGTGTTGTTGTTGCAGTGTTTACTACCTTTCCATTTGCACACTCCTTATAGTACAAGAAACCCAGCATCACAGCATTTCACAGAGTTTACACATAAACCAGTTCACCAACCAAGTCCATACGCCTCAAGCACTCCACTTTTCCCTTGATTTCCATTGATAGAGGTAACAGACGAAGCTTCAGAGCCCCCTTCTATCAAATCCGAGCGATGTGCTTCTCAGACATGTAAGCTGAAAGATTACCAACACCGACTCTCTCGAAATGATCTACGTTTTCGGCGTTGTTCGTGGCGCCCTTGTCTCACATGGCTGCCAGCAATTTCCTGTGGATGCCTAGCGTCCACGTATCAGTTGTCGGTGGTTGAATGTGTGTCGTTAAGTTGGGGCGGAATTGTGTGCGCATATACGAAACAGACCATTGGTTAGGTGCAGGCAAAGAGTCTTTTAGTTTCACATCGAAACAGCGCACGAATCAACAGAAGCTACTAAAACTTCTTGACTCCTGCTTGATGTGGCAGTATACATACCTGCAATCACACTAGATAATGGTAAACTTCGTTCCTAAAGTTCTTTACAGATATTCACATTAAAACGCACACATTACCCTTCAACATTGTGTGCCCGCAAGTAACTGAATTTTGGTCAAGCGAGGCTGTGTGGTCACCATACCAGACCTTGACATCCCTGGCGATATTAAAACTGAACACGAAGAACTTCACACAACATCAACGCCACACTAACCGCTAGACCATGTTGGTCCACCTCTGGTACATAACCCAGCGGCGATTCTGTGTGTCATAGATTCCATAAATCCTCGCTGCACTGCAAGAGGTACGTGGCACCAGAAGGGTAGTGCAGGTCTCAGACTTCCCGTAAAGTACGGGCCGGTTGTTTGTGGATGCGGAGCTGGCGCTCGATAGCGTCGTAGATGTATTCCATCAAGTTCAGATCAGTCGAATTTATTGGCCAAGGCACCAACGCGAGTTCACTATTGTATTCCTCAGATCACTATATCACGTCTCTGCGGTATCAGTGATGATGTACTTTGTGAATATGGGGTAAGCCAGCACTCTGAACTCTTGTTTGTCAGCAGTAACTTGAGCGAATCCTGTGACATGGAAGACTTGTTTGCATCAAATAGCAGTGCCATCTGATTGCTGAACATTTTACTCATATAGTGTGAAATTGTCTGTAATTAAAATTTAATTGTAGTTTTTATTATATTGTACTCTACTCTTCTCTGAACTCTGATAAATAAAAAACTTTTCTGGTCTTTTGAGTAGTCCTGCTGAAAAATTCCATCGTAGTCGGGGAAGACCAACAAGCGTGGAGGGGCGATGTTGTCGGCAGTAATGATCATGTAGTCAACAGCTCTTATAGTGGCTTTGATTCCGCCACAGGCCCCATGAAATCCCGGGTGAATGCCCCCCATAGCATAACACTGCCTCCACGGGGTCTGCGTCCGTGTCACAGAGCACGTTTTAGCAGTCGTTCACGTGCATGACGGCCTACCTGGACCCCACCATCAGCCTGGTGTAACAAGAAACATGATTCATTCGAACAGACAACACTTGTCAGTTGATTCTCTGTCATGTCTCGATTATCCTTTGTCAGATTTCTCCATTGTGGCTCTAGAATCGTTGCTATAGTGGTTCCCCATTCGTCTCTCCTCCTCTTGTGAGGGCTGTTTTGACTATGGATACAAACGAAACTAACAAGTAATCCTAATCGTTGGAACGAAAACCAATGGTTTCCACTACATGAAGTAAGCCATGCTAATGTTACAAAATGGTTAATGTTTAACGCTACGTTTTGGGTGATGTTCCTTACAGTGAAAGGATGCGTAAGTGGTACATGAACGGTGGTGCACCGTCACTCTTTCAGGAGGCTGTTCACGAATACGGAACCGAGTACAACAGGTGTATAGGACATGGCTCACCTACACCGTGGTCACGTGAAAGGGAAGCACTGACTGAGAAAGAACTGGGATGTTGCCTGTGCCCCAAGTTATTCAGTGTGCATACTGAGGAAGCCTTGAAGGAAACCCAGGAGAGAAATTTTGATAGGGAAATAAAGATAAGAGAGAAGAAACCAGAACGTTGAAGTTTCGTATTCACACTGAAATTCTACCTTAGACGGAAAAGGACTCTGGATAGCTACCGAACAGAATAGATACTGTACATTCCTCAACGGTGTTTTTTGTCGGTACGCCTTACCTCCTGTATTACTGAACCAAAATTAATGATTGAGACATCATTTTCAAGATTTCGTTCACCTATAATAACAAAAAACACATAAACAATTTCAAATTATCGTTTTAGATTTAAAAAAATATTTTGAAAAGATTATTATGAGAACAGTGTAGAAGGCTCCATCTATTGAGAGTCTGTTAGCTAACATGCAAGACAGCTGTTGCAGTTGTTTAGATTTCTTACGCAAGCGTAGTCTGTCACTGCTTTCGGTCATACAAGTTGACCCAAAGACTTTAGAAGGTGCCATCTATTGACAATTTAACTTTGCTGTTATGCACAACAGCAGTTGGAGTAGTCTACTTTCTTTAAGTAAGTGTTCTGTACTCCGTGAATAAAATGAATTACATCAACGTTCATCATCATATGTAAGTCATTGTACTTATGATAATTTTTTAACGCCAACGCAGTGCCACAGAATTCAGTGAACAAAATGCTTCGAAATACTGTTCAGCGGCGATTATATGTCCAAAACGCGATGACTGTTCAATAACTAATGAATATCTCATTTCCGTTTTGCTATCTGGAGAGGCAAACTTTTCCTCCATTCTGATTCTGTCCAATTCGAAAAAATAAATAACTTTCATTAGACCCGTAGAATTATTGACCTCTTTAAATCATCAATTACTTTTAAAGGAAAACGAAGTTATCACATTAATTAGCAATATTAATGCCAATCAGAGATTAATAAATGGCGCAAGATCAGTGTTAACTCTCTTAGGCGAGTACATCATCACTGACTCCGATAAAACTGTGTTCATGCCCAGAATTAATCTCACACCTTCTGACCCAACTATGTCTGTAGAAACGAAACGAAAACAGTTTCAAATAAAAGAATGGCATCGCTAGGATCGTTAATGAAGCACAAGGACAGACGCTTGAAAGGGAAGGCTTGTTTTTCCCAGATCCTGTTACTTCGCATGCATAGTTATACACGGCTCTTTCACGAGTTTGAACATTCAGTGATATTTATGTTTGTGTTATAACATATACAGTCACAAAGTGAACGATGACTACATATTAACTGCCGACATTGTTTTCAAAGATATTTTGGAAAGTAAATAAGTCTTAAAAACACATAATTAATCCGACGAATACAATTCTTGATTTTTATATGTTCTACAGTTAACGATCTTGTATATAATCACATCGATTTCATACGTTGAGAATAATATTTGTTACTACATTTCAAAATATAACGTTTTTTAATAAATACTTGCATTTACCTATTTCTCGATTTCTATATTAGCCATTAGTGGCTGATCAGGACACATGTCGAGTTATTCCCATGTATCAGCTGATAGGAAGAAAGCATTTACGAAAAGATAAATTAGTTGACTTTTTGCATAAATTTAAATATAGAGATAGCCTTTTACAGAAGTGAAAATAGGACAGAAAACAAGTCAGATAGTAAAAGAAGCAAATTTTATGAGATGTAATGCTACGGAATAATGCTAGTGATCACATGGGTGAATCCAATGGCTAATCAGGAACTACATAACTGAATTTGGTAAAAAATATTTATAGGAATTTAAGGCTGACTAGACGAAGTGATCTGTTGACAGGACACATCTTGAGGCGTCAAGGAGTCGTCAGGTTGGTAATGGAAGGAAGTTTGTTGGGACGAGGGGAGGGGGTGGGATATAAATTGTAGAGGGAGAGTAAGGCTCAAATAGATTAAGGAGGTTCAAACGCAAGTAGGTTGCCGGAAATATACGGAGATGAAGAGGCTTGCACCGGACAGACTAACTTGCAGACTTGCAGACTAGTTTGCGTCAAACCAATCTTTGGACTGAAGACGACAACACTAGCATCAGTGAAATGACTTCACATTACAAATTACATCTACAGTAGTGGTAAAAGTTATAAACTATCTTGAGACATTAATTTTAAGAATTTCTATGAAAACAATATTGTGTTGGGTTGGAGAAGTGATAAGTTTGTAACCTTCCAAAAGAAAAATATGTATATAGCATTGACATTTAGCCTAACCTCCCAATAAAAATAATTTTATAGCATTCACATTTAGCATAACCTGCCAACAGATAGATTCTGTAACCTACCAATAATAAAAATGTGACTAACCTCCTAATAAAAAATGTGACTCATTTATAACCTTTCAATAGTTATCTGACTGTGAATCTAAACTGATAAATTTGGACGTCAGCAGTGCTGTGTCATGGCCCTGAAAGATCATACTGAATAAATTGAAAATTCTTACCTCAATATGGTCGCCGGATAACGCATATATATCTGCCCCTATAAGAAATTATTCTGGCACAACCCAGTGCAATGCTGCCCGATAGATTTCTCATGTATAAAAGAAACAACTGACTCTTCTTTACAACAATCGGAATGACCATGGATTGGAGAAACTAGTAAATTCTTTAAATTGATATGAATTATTGTCAAAAAGTTAATTTTTATAAGAAAGATTGTTATTAAAAGATTGTTTTTAAAAACATTTACATGGGACTTGATATTACAATAGTACATATGCGCGAGGCTACTTTTACCTTATACTACAACGCTGAGGCACCGCCATCACCCAGCCAACTCGATACATACGACTGCCACTACTACTTACTTCTACTGCTACACAGTTTGTATTGCAGTCAACTCTGCTCTCTGGTCTTAGATTCTCTTATGGCTTTCATATTGCAGGCAGCACGTGAGCAATCCATCGAAATTACATCAGCTTGGGTGCACTAGCAACAAATTCCTCAATCATGGACCTCTTACATAACCCCCCACTGGGGGCGGGGGGCAAAAATTTGGCAGCTATGGTGAGGCAATGGACTTGCCATGAGCAACAAATTTTTCTGTAATCTATTTAGTTAAGTAAGTCTACCGTCATAGAGTATATATACAGGGTGAGTCACCTAACGTTACCGCTGGATATATTTCGTAAACCACATCAAATACTGACGAATAGATTCCACAAACCGAACGTGAGGAGAGGGGCTAGTGTAATCGGTTAATACAAACCATAAAAAATTGCACGGAAGTATGTTTTTTAACACAAACTTCCGTTTTTTTAAATGGAACCCCGTTAATTTTGTTAGCACATCTGAACATATAAACAAGTGGGTAATCAGTGCCGCTTGTTGCATTGTAAAATGTTAATTACATCCGGATATATTGTAACCTAAAGTTGACGCTTGAGTACCACTCCTCCGCTGTTCGATCGTGTGTATCGGAGAGCACCGAATTACGTAGGGATCCAAAGGGAACGGTGAAGGACCTTAGGTACAGAAGAGACTGGAACAGCACATTACGTCCATGGGACGTTGTTTCTAGTGATATAACTAATCATACAGCATAGCATGACAGAAAACTTATTATGTCGAAAACACAGACAGTATTCAAGTGAAAAATGTACACACGATATCATAATGTAGTAGCAAAAAATGTAGAATAGTCAAGATATTGGGATATCATAAGGCAAAAATGTTAAAGTCGACTGGTGTTTGTTACATCTTAAGGATTTCATAGTGAATACAGAGAAATTAGTACTATCGATAAGAAAATATCATATATACACAAAAAAATGGAAAATCTGCACGGTCTGATATATAACTACAAGAAAAGCGACCTGCTAACCTTACCTTGCCGGGCACTTGCCAAGAAAAAATACAATCATCATCAGTAAGTGGTCGTGTAAATATCTGGAAATAGCATTACAGCGTGATAAATCACAAAGAATGTTCATTCAATAACGGGTTTAATATTGCAAATATGATGATTGCCCTTTTTTTCTGGTTCTTAAAGTTTCAACATGTACTACATTGGGGTGAGGAATGCTGCGTATTCAATATGGACCTGTACATAGAAGCTCAAATTTACTGCATGTACTTTTTCCTCTGTTGGATAAATAATGTGTGCATACTAATATCTTCTGTCCAATGTGAAAGTCACGGCGTGTACAAACCTGTTTTTGCTGTCTTCTCTGACGCTCTGCGGCACGTTTGATGTTTTGAACGCAATGTCAATTATTTAATGGTGACTTAGTCGACGAGATGTAGGAAAAGATATTAATTCTTTAATTTTGTTAGGTGGTTCAACATTTTCCAATATAACAGTCGGAGATAGCACAGTAGATTCATTTCGTATGGAGTTAATTACATTCTGGAATGAGAGTATGCGTGTATCCCAATCAATACGTTTTTTATGGCAGTATATTCTACACAGTTTACCAATTTCTTTCATCAGTCGTTCAGAACGGTTCGAAGAAGTGTGATACCTGGATATATAGATCGGAGGAATGTTTCTAGCTCGTAACATACGTTTCCATACCGCAGATCGAAATTGTGGTCCAGTGTCGGAAACTACTTTCAATACATGCCCTACATGAAATAGAAAATGTTTTACAAATGCATTCGAAATAGATTTAGCGGTAACTTTGCCTAACGGATTTAAGGTAACGAATTTCGAAGTGAGTTCAACAGCGCCAAAGATGTAGCAGAAACCCCTATTAGTTCTGGGAATCGGTCCAAAAATGCCTACAGCGGCCATGTGTCTCTGTTTAACGGGTGCAATGGGAATATATGAAGTCGTGTCTGATTTAGCTTTCTGGCAGATTTTACGTGACGCTAAAACTCGTCGAATACGTTTCTCCATGTTAGCAAAAAAAAAAAAAAAAAAAAAAAAAAAAAAAAAAAAAAAAAAAAAAACAGTTCTGTCTCAGTATAAGAAAACATTTTCTGGCTCCATAATGTGCGTAACTTAAATGAGTTTACCAAATTAATTTGTTAACAAGTTCGTCAGGAATACATAATAACCAGTTGGTGCTGTCAGGGTGAGAGCGGCGAAACAGAATGTTCTTGCGTACAGTACAATGGTTTCTAATGGTAACGTTATTCCTATCTTGCCAAAGGTGTCTAATTTCTTTCCATGCTTTGTCTTTGCTCTGCTCTTGGCTATGTCTCGTAATGACAATGAAATGAAATTTTCAAATGCAACTTGTTGAATGTACATGAGGCTGAAATATGCTTGGCAGAAGTTGGTTGCGATGTCTTGCTGATTGTTGCCGAGAGATCGAGATAGTGCGTCTGCTACAATATTTTGTGCACCGGGAATGTGAACAATTGTAAAATTAAATTCCTGTACATGAAGTTTCCATCTGCTTAATCTGTCATGTGTAAATTTAGCGGAAAGTAAAAACTGTATAGCTCTATGATCTGTGTAAACGCTAGTATGTCTTCCATAAAGAAAATGCGTAAATCTGGTAAATGCCATACAACACATAATGTAACAGAATGATTGCGTTCAGCAGGTGACAGAATGCGACTTGCAAAGGTGATGGTTTTAATTACTGTAGTACCGTCTTCTTCAATCTCCTGAAAAATGTGTACGCCTAAAGCTGTGTTAGAACTGTCGGTGGCAATGGAAAAATTTCTGGTAGGATCTACGTGTGAGAAAAGTGATGCATTCAACAAGTCATGTTTCAGATTAACAAACTCAGATTGTGCTTGGCTATCCCAGGACCAAATAGCGTTTTTACCCGTCAATTGGCATAATCTAGGGGTGTGTAAAGCAAGGTAATGAATAAATTTACTGAAAAAGTTAATTAATCCCAGAAAGCTGCGTAGTTGGTTCTTTGTCGTTGGAACAGTAATGTCACGTAAATCATGAAGTTTTTCCGGGTCAGGCGCAATGCCTTCTGCTGAAATAACATGTCCAAGAAATTTTACAGAAGTCTTGCCAAAATGTGATTTGCTAATATTAACTGTGAGTCTTTACGCACGAAAAGTTTGCAACAGTTGTTCAAGAATAAAACTGTGTTTAGACCAGTTAGCCTCTGCAATAAGGATGTCGTCTACATATGTTGTGATTCTGTCTTTACGTTCTGTCGGAAGTATAGTATTCAAACCGCGAATAAATGCTGCTGAAGAAATTGTTAAACCGAACGGTAATTTGCAAAATTGATAACAATCACCAAAACAGAGAAATGCTGTGTACTTTCTGCAGTTCGGATGGAGCTGAATTTGCCAAAATCCCGATTTTAAATCTAACGTGGAATAAATAGCAGTACCATGAAATTTCTGTACAAGTTCTTCTAGTGTCTGAGGGCGATCTGTTTCATTAATAATGATGTCGCTGACATGATGTGAATCAAGTACGAGTCGAAGTGAACCATCCTTTTTCTTAATACTATGGAGCTAGTTTATGTACGGACTAACTGCTGGTTCAATAATTCCCTGGTCTAGCATAGCTTGTAATTCTTTCTTAACTTGTTCTCTGTAGATATACGGAATAGGATAATGTTTGGTTTTAAATGTGTCGTACTGTTTAACTTGAAATTCATACATGAAACCGGACATAGTACCAGGGACGTTGTCAAGAACTGGAGCTTGCTGTAAAAGAATTTTGCGTAGTTGAGTACGTTCGTCAACTGTATTTGCGTTGCTCTGTTTTACTTTATAAGAAATCATTTGCATAACGTCATAGTCAGCTTCGTCTGGTGTATTACAGTTGTGTACGTACGTATTGTACTTTTTCATCCTCTAACATTAAATACGAATTTTGAAAGTCAATAATTGCATAGCGTTGCACCATAAAATTCGTACCTAAAATAACGTCTGTTGTCAATAAGGGAAACATCCAAAAATTTTAGCAGAACGTATGACCTGCAATACGAAATGATAAGTGTGTCTGTAATTTTACATCTACTCCTTTACCAGACACTGTTACTTTCACTTTAGTTTTACCTAATGGTAACGCAGGATAAGTATTCTCTTTATTACATTCGATGAATGTTTCTTCATTTATTGATCCAGAATCGATTACGCTGAAAATGTGGATGATCCAGTCTTTACTTCAATAATAGGGTGGGAAATGGTTTATTTGTATAACTGGTTTTTCATGCAAAAGTGTCTCGGATGTCGTCAAAAGTAATAACATTTTCGTGAACAAGATTCTGTGTGTCAAAAGTAGTACTTACGTTGCTGGAAGATGCAACCTGTACTGTAACTAGACAAATTCTTTCTGACGTGCTGTTATTTGCGGGAGGATGCTGTGGAATATCGACTGTACTGTTCTGGTACTTCGTCCTGACGTATTTGGCTGAGCATACCGACTGTCCGGTTCGTTCGTAATAATCTGTTGTTGCGGATGATTCTCCTGCTGTTATTAAATATAGGCTGAAAACTGTGCTCATTACTTTTACGTCTGTCATGATAATCGTTGCTATACGGCCAGTTGCGATACGAGTTGAAATGATGTGTTTTCTGCACGTAGTAATTTCCTTATTGTTGTGCGTTACTATTTCGTGGAGCCGACGCTATACGCGTAGGCGGCGAAACATTAAAGTTTGGCTGACCTTGCACACTACTTTGTTGGTCAGGTATGGTAACCGGCTGGTTTTGTTGCTGTTGTGTGGAAAAGCCTCTATTGTTGCCAAAATGTGTTTGCTGTTGCTGATAATTTTGATGGTACCGATAATTAAAATTTTGTCTGTTATTCAAGTTCTGGTAGTTCTTGTTGTTTTGCGAGTGTCTGAGAACTGTCACTTTCGTATAAAACTTGTCATATCAGATTTTCTTTACTCATTCTAATTTCTAGATAGATCGATATTTGAAGAGTTGTTTGGATACATATAAAGGAAAGTAGAAGAGAAGGCAGCAGTGCAGAAAACTAAAGAAGAAATAGCACTATTACGGCTCTGGGTCCTGTGCACGCTACGGCACTTTTTCATTGAAGTGTAATGAATCCCCTGACGTCACTTACGTGCTACAATTAAATTTTAGTTTCTGCGTTACAGGCAATGCCAGTGAAAATTCAAAGGCATATTGTTGTATCCAGTACAAAGGGTGAATTTGTCTTCTGTCATTTTTAAATACCTAAAATTTTCTCAATTATAGAATGTGCTTATAATCAAAATTATCGTTTCTGTACGTCTGAACTGGTTCAAGATTGTATGATAATCCGTTTGTCTGTGTCTGCCCAGAATCCAAGTCACGTATTCTCTGTAAATTACCTAAGTTACACTGGCTGTGTGAGTGTGACAAATGTTCAAGATGTGGCATATGCTGTGACGTGTTACATACTGAAACATTTTTCATTTTTGTCACTTTAAAACGTTCGTCAATTTGGCAGTTCTGTTGTTCAAATTTCTTATCGAATTTCGCATCCAGAGTGCGTGAAAGTTCTGCTGACATTAATTTAAACTCGTCGCGTAACTGTGTTACGTTTTCAGAACATTGATTAGCGACCGCACCAATTTCATCTCTAAGTGATTCTGTTGTGGCTGCGTGTGTAGTACTTAATTCTTGTGCAACAGATCTAATTTCTTCACTATTATTCCTAACACAAGCCTTAATATCTTCACGTTATTGTTCTTTAGTATCATGACATTGCACGGGAACGGCTGTAATCTGTTCACTAAGTTGTTTGTTCTGTTCACTAAGTTGTTTGCTTTGTTCACTCAGTTGTTTGTTCGATTCATTCAACTGTTTGAGATTTTCATTAAGTTGTTTATAATTGTTGTCATGTTTTTCATTCGACTGTTTGTTCGATTCATTAACTTGCTTATAATTGTTGTCTTGTTTTTCATTGGAGAGTTTGAGATTTTCATTAAGTGGTTTGAAATGGTTGTCGTATTTTCCATTGAGTTGTTTGCACTATTCATTATGTTGTAGCAATAATGCCATAACTTGATCCCAGCCAAAATTAGCGACTCTATTCACTGTGCTGTGTGATGGTGTATTTGCATGTGTCACGTTTTGTGTAAGCATTTGGTAATGTCTGATTTACGAAAAGGTTTGCTAATCGGATGTTCACTGTTTGTCACTACATCGGAATCAAATAAATCTGACGGATTTTGAGTACATTGTTCCTCTTCGTCAGAATCATTTATCTGTTCACTGTGTAAATTTTGCAAATCAGGTGTGCGAAACTGGGCAGCGTTCATTGTAGCGGAACGTGCCGCGTCATCAATTGTCGTTAAATTTAGTGTGGACATAATTGAATTTGTTGGTTCATCATTTGAAAAAAAAATCATTACTGGTGGTTGGCATGCACTGATTATCTACAATTGGAGGATTATCATTACGGTACTGAGTGTCGCTGGTATTATCAGTCAAATTATTCAAGTCGTTATTTCCACTCATTGCGCATCGCGATGTACTGTTAGCTGTTTTTCGCGGCATTTTCACAAGTGAAAGGTAAGCACAAAATGTAACAAAGACAAAGCAAAAATGGAACAAATACAATAACAACAAAGAGCAATAGATTACCGATGATCTGTGAAAGAAATAATGACAAATTAGTAAATGCGGAGAGCCACATGGAAACTGCATTTAACATTAAGTAAATAAGAGCAGATATGTAAGTGACTACTTCTCAGAAATTCACAAAAATGCGATTCTGGCCCGTTGTCGGCAAGTGTAACCTCCCAACAGAAAAATATGTATATAGCATTGACATTTAGCCTAACCTCCCAATAAAAAATAATTATATAGCATTAAAATTTAGCATAACCTGCCAACAGATAAATTTCGTAACCTACCAATAATAAAAATGTGAGTACCCTCCTAATAAAAAACGTGACTCATATGTAATCTTTCAATAGTTGACTGACTGTGAATCTAAACTGATATATTTGGACGTCAGCAGTGCTGCGTCATGGCCCTGAAAGAAACAAAAATTCTTACCTCTATAAGGTCAGCGGATAACGCATATATATCTGCTCCTATAAGAAATTTTTCTGGCACAGCCCAGTCCAATGTTCACCGATAGATTTGTCATGTATAAAAGAAACAACTGATCCTCCTTTACAACAATCGGGATGACCATGAATTTTAAGAAAGTAGTAAATGCTTTAAATTGAAATGAGTGCTTGTCAAAAAGTTAATTTTTATAAGAAAGATTATTATTAAGAGACTTTTTATAATTTTTTTTTTACATGGGACTTGATTTTACAGTAGTACATACGCGCGAGGCTGCTTTTACCTTATACTGCAACGCTGAGGCACCGCCATCGACCCCCACGACCGGCCAAGCCAACTCGATACACCAGACTGCTAGCAACTTACTCCTACTGCTACACAGTTCGTACTGCAGTCAACACTGCTCTCTGGTCTGAGATTCTCTTACGGCTAACATATCGCAGGCAGCGCGTGAGCAATCCATCGAAATTACATCTGATCGAGTGCGCTAGCAACAAATTCCTTAATCATGGACCTCTTACAAGTTATAAATTCTATCACATTACATCAAAAATATTTAATTTGCTCTTGCAATTTAATGACTGCATGTATCTGCCTTTCCTCCGTACTTATGTTATCACTTTGAAGCTTCTCTAGAAGCTCTTTTAATTCTAATCTTAAATTCATGCGTATCACACTCAGTGCAGGGTGTTTTGAGACTAATTACGGCTTTTATAACACTCTTACAGATTTTGAAAATATTCTCCCAGCAAAGAATGGAATCCCGAACAAATTATGGAATGGAAATAAGCAACGTCCAGCAGTTCTTTCCATTTTAACGTCCTCTATTACAGTAACCAAGCTTACAGCAAAACTTTTCTGGAATAAGATATTTAATTACTTCTACTGAAATATGTCAATGAACTGTATTAAGAACGAATTGTCGCTCACTAGATGCCAAGGACAAAGTGCGGAATGTATGTGGCAGCGAATGTGTAACCTCTGGTTAATGCAGCTATTACGCTTGACTCGCCAATTATTACGATAGGAAGTGGTTGGTCTTTTTTTCTTCTTCTTCTTTGCAAGTGAGGCTATGATCCACCTATGGCCCAAAACTTTAGTAGTTCCTACATTTCTAAATCAGTCCATTTTTGTGTCTTGTACAATCCTCTCAAAATTAGTTACTTTTCTGTACTACATCTTTACGAAATTTAATTACGTTTCATTTGCCCTGAATTCTCTGTCGATGTCACCAGACACCTCGTTAGTGGCCTTTTCAGCAAGAAGACTGATATTAAACTTTATTCCTACGCTTGTATCATTTGAAGATAGGATAAAATTGGAGTCTTGCGACAGCGAACGTAGAAGATCGTTGTGGTATATCAAGAACAATACATGAGCCAAAAAGGAACTCTGCTGTATAGCATATCTGATGGCTTTAAATTCCGATTTCCTATTCGTCTGTGATCGATGTGGAATAATTCGTGCAGAAAATTTAGTCACAGAATAGAAAGAAATAGAGACTGGATCCAGACATTCGAAAGGTCGATGGCGTCTAAGAGGACAAATAATACTTTACTTCTTATTTTAGTGCATCAGAACAGGTTAAATCTGCGATAGGGCTCAAATAATGTTAATTCAAGGCGTGCAAGGCACTGCGGAAGCGTAATGGTGAGGGTAGAGGCACGTCGTAAACATGAGAATGGGTGTCAGAGTGAGCGTCTTTGCCGCCTTCCGCTTAAGATGGAAATTGCTCCGAGTTGCGAACTACAAAGCAAACGCTGCCTAATTGCCCTGTGGGCCACGTTAATGAATATACCACAGAAGATGCTGTGTAGATGAAGGACGGCTTTCTTTGCTTTTGTCTTCTGCTGCATTGTGTAGTGGCGGTTCTCCAGTATCTTCAGTCTAATCCTTTACTTCTTACCTTTTGTGTTGAACATACTCAGCAATGTGCTGTGCTGTTACTGTGTTGCTAGGTATGTTGATTCTGCATCGTTTAATATTGCCATTTACTATCGATACGTACAGTTTATACTTTGCTGTGTATAAAAATGCATCAGTCGTACTATCAGCATTAATCAGGTGTTTAAGCCTTGCACTGACACACGTACTGCATCTACATCTACATCTACATGGGTACTCTGCAAATCACATTTAAATGCCTGGCAGATAGTTCATCGAACCACCTTCACAATAATTTTCTATTATTGGAATCTCGTACAGTGCGGAAAAGCCGAACACCTATATTTTTCTGTGTTGGCTCTGATTTCTCTTATTTATGATGATCGTTTCTCCCAATGTCGGTCGGTGTCAACAAAATATTTTCGTATTTGGAGGAGGAAGTTAATGATTGAGATTTCGTGAGAAGATTCCGGTGCTCCGAAAAACGCATTTATTTCAATGCTGTCCACCCTAAATCACTTCGGCGACACTCTCTCCCCTATTTCGTGATAATAAAAAAAACATGCTGCCCTTCTTTGAACTTTCCCTATGTAATTCATCAGTCCTATCTTGTATGGATCCTACACCACCCTGCGTTAAAAGAGGACGGACAATCAAACTGTACGCAGTCTCTTTAGTAGATCTGTTACATTTTCTAAGTATCCCGCCAATAAAACACAGTCTTTGGTTAGCCTTCCCCACAACACTTTCTATGTGTTCCTTTCAATTTAAGTTCTTCGTAATTGTAATTCCGAGGTATTTAGTCGAATTTACGGCCTTTAAATTTGACTGATTTATAGTGTAACCGAAATTTAACGGATTCCTTTAAGCACTCATGTGGATGACCTCACACTGTTTGTTGTTTACGGTTAATTGCGAATTTTTTTTCACCATACAGATACCGTTACTAAATCGTTTTGCACTTTGTTTTGATCATTTGATGACCTTACTTGTCGATAAATGACAGCGTCATCTGAGGCGTCTGCTCAGATTTTCTCCTAAATAGTTTAAATAGCTATATAACAGCAAGGGTCCTATAAAACTACCTTAGGAAAAGCCACAAATCACTTTTGGTTTACTCGATGACTTTCCGTCAGTTACTTCGAACTGTGACATCTCTGGCAGGAAATCACGTATCCAGTCACATAAGTGAGACGAGGTTCCATAAGCACGCAATTTCACTACAGGCCGCTTGTGTGGTACAGTGTCAAAAGCCTTCTGCAAGTCTAGAAATACAGAACCAGTTTGGATTCCCTTGTGAATAGCACTCAATACTTCGTTTCAGTAAATAGCTGGTTGTGTTTCACATGAACTATATTTTCTAAATCCGTGTTCATTATTTGTCAATAGATCGTTCTCTTCGATGTAATTCACAATGTTCGAACACAATATATGTTCCAAAATCTGCTGCATCCCTTTCTATCAGTTACCGCGGAAATCTCATTAGATATGAGCCTGTAATTTAATGGATTACTCCTACTACCTTTCTTGAATATTGGTGTCACCTGTCCAACTTTCCAATCCTTGGGTACGGATCTTTCGTCGAGCGAACGGTTGTATATGACTCTTAAGTATGGAGCTATTGTATCAGCCTACTCTGAGTGCAACCAAACTGGTATACAATCTGAGCCGGAAGACTTGCTTTTGTTAAGTGATTTAAACTGTTTCGTTGTGGAATAGCATATGGCACTGAAGTTCGCACTAAATTTCTAGCTTCTGTAAAAGATCGCCAATCATGGATATTTTTCTTCCGTTTAAATTTGGCATGTATTTTCGTTATTTCTGCCACAGTGTTCTCACCCGTTTTATGTACCATGGAGGATCAGCTCCGTCGTTTGTTAATTTATTTGGTATAAATATCTAGTTTGCTGCCGACACTATTTCTTTGTGAATTCAAGCCACATCTGGTCCACACGTATATTGTTAGTTTGGAAGGAGTAGAGACTGTCTGTCAGGAATGCGTCAAATTAACTTTTAACAGTTTTTTTGAACAGGTAAATTTTACGTTTATTTTTGGAGGATTTGGGGGTTACAATATTCAATCTCGCTACAACAACCCTATGTTAACTAATCCCTGTATCCGGTTTGATGCTTGTTATTAGATCACGATATTTTGTTGCTAAGAGGTCCACAATCGTTTACTATTCGTGTGGGCTTATGAACAAATTGCTCGAATTAATTTTCAGAGAATGCATTTAGCACAATTTCGGATGATGTTTTATGCGTACCTCCGGATTTAAACACGTATTTTCGCCAACATATAGAGGATAAATTAAAGTCGTCACCAACTATAATTGTATGAGTCGGGTACGTCTTTGAAAGTAAACTCAAGTTCTCTTTGAACCTCTCAGCAATTGTATCATCTGAATTGGGAGGTCGGTAAAGGGACCCAATGATTATGTTATTGCGGTTGCCAAGAATGACCTATGCCTATACTGCATCAAACATAGTCATACAATAGAAATACAGCTATTTTGTAATTCCCAACCGCGTCTCTTCCCAAACTGTCACACATGCAATAAGAAAAAGTATCACAATAATCAGAAAGTATTTCTTTATCTGTCTAGCCGGCGATCGTACGAAATCCGAAAATAAATGAAATTATAGCTGCTGTTAGCCTCAGACGGAACTGTGTCCAAAGTTTTGTCTTCTACCGTAGTCTAGCAAAATATTTCGAATCTCCTTTCCTATATATTTCGATTGAAAACACAGTGCAATTCCACGCAATAAGTTTACACAGCACGACAAACACTTATCATTCTCACCTTCGCTGTACACTTACTTTTCTCCTAAACCAAAAGATATTGTCTTTCGTGTCTTCTCCTTTTATTAAATCTCGTGCGGTTTAAAAGAGTAGTTAAAACATATCTGGTCATTTCAACCAGTTAACTTTCTCAGTACTAATCATATACATTATCATAGTTTGCTCATTATATTTTTTTAATTATTTACAAGTGAAAGCAGTACTACCTATTATTTACAATTTTGGTAAACATTTTTGGAATACAGTGATCAATAGATCAATTATATTTTGACTAAAGTTCAGTCTTGATCACACCATTTATGTTTCAATGACATAGTTAACCGGTTTCGGTTAGTTTTACATAACCATCATCAGACCTGTGGATTAATTTTAGGAAATACTAGAAACCAATCTTTAAATATAATGAAAGTGTCTAATGACGTCAAAATTTAACAAGATAAAATAAAATTAATTATACCCATGGCTCCCTTAGGATGGTAGGTGGAGCTCCCCTCAGCTGCTACGAAGTCAACTGATGGTTATGAGTGCTGAGCACGAGCTTAAATATGCAGAGGCTCCGCCTACTTCCTGTCACACTACTTCACAACTGCCAATCAGCGTTCATAATATGACACCATCGTCAAAGTGTAAAAGTAGGAAATACACTAATGACAAAAAATGATTCATTTAAAATATCTGATTAACAGATAGTATGTGTACAGCTTATTTGTATATTAGATAAA
This sequence comes from Schistocerca serialis cubense, assembly GCF_023864345.2. Taxonomy (NCBI): domain Eukaryota; kingdom Metazoa; phylum Arthropoda; class Insecta; order Orthoptera; family Acrididae; genus Schistocerca; species Schistocerca serialis. Next base: position 880,880,010 of record NC_064639.1, read on the forward strand.
AATAGTAAACTACGATGTGTAATAGTTGCGCCCTCTATGGGCAACCTTAATACTATTACAGTGCCAGTTACATCAAAGATGTGAAAGTCCTTGGAGTTGTGGTATATATCGATTATACCGAGCCGCCTGCATCACAATTGCATCTTTGTTGGACGTTGCAGAATCGTCTTACATTAACTGTAGTTTTCATAGCAATATTCTTTATAGCAGTAGGGTAGCAGCCAAGAGTACGTTCCGCATTATGTATGTCTGAATAACTGATGAGACCGCTGATTAAATTTTTAGAACTCATCCATCTAATAGTTTTTATAATAATCAATGTCAATGTAATATTTTTTTATATGTTGTACAGCATATGTTACATACATACCTCTTGCCATGGGTATAACTATTACACATCGTAGTTTACTATTTTTATCTAATATATAAATAAGCTGTACACATACTAACTCTCTGTTAATCAGACATTTTAAATGAATCATTTTTATGTCATTAGTGTATTTCCTACTTTTATACTTTGACGGTGGCGTCCTATTATGAACGCTGATTGGCAGTTGTGAAGTAGTGTGACAGGAAGTAGGCGGATCCTCTGCATATTTAAGCTCGTCCTCAGCACTCATAACCATCAGTTGACTGCGTAGCAGCTGAGGGGAGCTCCGCCTACCATCCTAAGGGAGCCATGGGTATAATTAATTTTATTTTATCTTATTAAATTTTGACATCATTAGACACTTTCATTTTATTTAAAGATTGGTTTCTAGTATTTCCTAAAATTAATCCACAGGTCTGATGATGGTTATGTAAAACTAACCGAAACTGGTTAACTATGTAATTGAAACATAAATGGTGTGATCAAGACTGAACTTTAGTCAAAATATACCTATTATTTGCTAATAAAACTTTCGGACTAAAACCAACTGAAACGATGAGCAATATCAGCTCGTATCAGCAAGCTACGATTGCACAAACCCATATCTCAATGATGTCCACCATAAATAAACTCACAACTGTTCTTGGTCATCCTACCTAAGAGTATGCCACCCACTATGTATTACACTGACAGGTCCTATTGATATCTTTACTATGAATTACCCAATATTACATATTATTTTTTATAGATGGTACCATTGTATTACGTCTAGTCCATTTCAAGACTTTAAATTCAGTAACATGTTACATTTCATAGCCAGAACCTTTAAAAAGGGATTTTATTTGTAGTGGGTCAACAATAGATGGTCTTCTTCCAATGCCATATAATTTACGGTATATCTCTGTGTAGAATAAAACATTTATTTACATTAACTTCGTACTGTATTTGTCATTTACTTTTAGTAACTAGCGCTGCTGCATTAAACATTGTATCAGGGCTGAAATACTGACGCTATCAGTTTCCACGCGTTGAACTGAACGTCGCACAGCGGTGTAAGTTCTCACTGTGTGACACCTCTACCGTTAGTTTGCAGAGTGCTCATCTCTCCCATGTGTTATTCCACGTCACATAAAAGGAGAAAAAGATAAGAACGTTTGAATAAAAAGTCATCTTCCAAGCTTTTCTGTACTAGAAAGAGGGAGTAAAGGCTCTAAAAATTGTTTTAATGGCAAGTTCTGCTGACACATTTACCACATTGATCACCAGTCCACAACATTTCCTTTCGTAAGTTGATGGACGTGTACTAGGCGCGGTGTGGTACCTATGAGCGCAGAACAGGGAGAGATGATACTCCGTAGGCACGTAACTGTATTGCAATTTTCTGGAGGGCACACCAACAGGGAGCCAATACTTCCACAGTGGCGCTCGGGGGTCACTGCACAGTTGCGACACCTGAGAATGGGCTCGTGAGAGCCAGAAACCGGTAGTGATAATAAAAGAAATTTACAATTGAAGCGTTATTTTCAACCTCTGTTACAGCATTTAGTTTGGTCTGTTTCATCCCGGATTCCTTTTAGCACAGGCGTGCATCACCTCTCACTATTCGTCACTAATGTTCAATTGCTACTTTTCGCAATATACAGGTATCTTGTAAATTCATTTTCAATTGATTCTCATCTTTTGATTACTTTGCTAGATGATAAATGACAGCATCATCTGCAAACAATCGAAGGGGGCTGCTCAGATTGTCTACAAAAGGGCTTATATAGCTTAGGAACAGCAGAGGACTCGCTGGCGTCTTTGGGGGAATGCCAGGTATCACTTGGTATTACTCGACGACTCCCCGTCATTTACTGCGAACGATGACATTTCTGATGTGAAATCACGACTCCAATGGCAAAAGTGAGGTGACACTCCGCAGGTACGCAACCGTATTACAATTTTCTGGAGTACACACCAACAATAAAATCTGTCTGTTCAAGGGTGTTCATCTTTACACCAAGTGAAATACGAGTAAACATCGACTGCTGGATAACGTTCGGTACCTTGTAGCTCCTCCCCATGTGTTGTGTCATGTTTGGCCCTTTGCCACGCTATGTAGGGTTTTAGTGTGTCTACCAGATGTTCCAGACACTTCTATTCAAGTCTGTTATACTTTCGGACGGCGGCCCCCGCGAGGTCATTCGGTGTGTGAGGAGCATTCCTGCGGCACATAGCAAATTTGTGCTGGACCCAAACACGCTGAACCATGTTTTTGTAAGCAGAAATCGCTTGATCCCTGCCGCCAGGATGAAATTGATCACTAGGAGGGCGTTGTGTGCTCTGGCATTGTCACCACTAGAAACTAATCAGTCACCGAAGCTGGGATATTCAGCAAATGCTGAACTTCAAATGTGTCGAACAGACATATGGGTCAGGAGCAGAACCGCCTACCACCGAAGTAGCTGTAGCTGAGTCGTGACAAGCATGTATGCAATAACAGTCGGACTCGTCATAGGGCTAAATAGGGTCGGGTAGCAGCTATGGAAAAAACTGAGGTCGACACTGTTTAGCAACAATGGAAATTTTACAATACATTAATGGAATATGAAGGTTGTGTTGTGGCTGTGCCATGGTGTTATGTGGTTCCCGGCTGGATGATGAGAGGCTGATATGATAGACAGGTGGGTGGCCGGTTTGCTCTCAATACAACACAAAATGCACACGTGGTTAAAATACAGTGTATTACAGGAACGAATTAAGTACTTAACTTCAACGATGTCCAATCTGAAGTTCTGTACTTAACAGAAATCAAATAACACGTAATAATTCTTCAATCTCGTCCGAGTCCATGTCACAACTATATAGAATGACTAACGTTCCCTCACAGGCGCGAGGCGACGATTATCACTGTGGAAGACTAGAGCACAGTACGGCTTACTGCGGCGCAATGCAAACGGAGTCCCAATGCCTCTTACTGATGTACTGAGATTGAGAGATTCAGATAGCTCGGTGACGGCGGCGGCCTATATGCACGCTGCACAGGGGGTGTTATCGGCGCGTCGCATGGAGGCGTGTCTTGGTCTTCCCTTGCCATAGGTGAACTTAGTTCACCGCCTGTTATACAATGTTTTCTAGTGCCAACTGGTGTGTGCTGGCGAAGGCGTAGGCCAGCATAGGTTGTGTGCACGCTGCACAGGGGGTGTTATCGGCGCGTCGCATGGAGGCGTGTCTTGGTCTTCCCTTGCCATAGGTGAACTTAGTTCACCGCCTGTTATACAATGTTTTCTAGTGCCAACTGGTGTGTGCTGGCGAAGGCGTAGGCCAGCATAGGTTGTGTGTGGCAATATAGCTCAATGTTTACTTGCGCCGATATGTCTTTTAAACACTGGTTCAATAATACTCAGGACAATGTCGTCATCAGGAGAAAAAAAAAACTGACTTTCTACCGATCGGAGCGGAGAGTGGTAGATATCTTAGTCGCGATGGTAGGTTACTATATTTACAAAGGTAAATGAATAGGTTGAAGTTAGATTAGTGTGAATTAGTGAATTTCAGTGGCAGTTGGAATACAAGTTCTGGGCAGGTGAACGCAGAGATATAAATACAAAATCAAATAGGGCTTATGCAGGAGAGGTTCACTCATGAATAAGGAAACCGAAATTCCGGTAAGCTACAATGAACAGTACAGTGAACGAATTGTAGTAGGCGATGATAGACACGAAGCCCACCCCTACCACAGTAGTATATATGTTTATATGCCAACTGGCTCCGCAGATGACGAAGAAATTGAAGAAATGTGTGACAAGATAAGAGAAATTATTCAGATACTTGAAAAAGACGAAAATTCTGTCAGAGACAGCAAAGGACTTGGAAGAGCATCTAACCGAATGTACAGTGTTTTGAAAGGAAAATGTAAGATGAAAATCAGCAGAAGTAAAACAAGGATAACGAAATGTAGTCGAACTGTGAAACGTCCCCTTTGAACAATTATACACGACTGTCCTTTAACTGACACACAATATTTTGTTAGCGCAACGCAATCTGACTTTCAAAATTCCCTACAAAAGAATGGCCCTGACTAACATTAAACTATACCCTTCACAAATCACTTACCTCACAAAAATCTTCGCTGCTCAAGCTACTGCAATACAGCAAGCGCCACAACTGCCAGCTAAATAAAAGATTCAAACTATGGAAGGCACTAACTACTGATAGGGATAGTAAGCAAATGAAAGATATTAATAGAGAACAAACAATGTATTTACGTTGATATCATCATATATAAATATAGCATTTCATGACAAATTACAAACCTCCGCCATCTCTCTCCCCACATCCACCACTGCTGGCGGCTCACCTCCAACTGCGCAACGCTACGCGCTGTTCACATCCAGCTGCCGCTGCCCAACACTACAATGGCAGACAACAATGCAAACTACCCACAGGCTGCACACAGCACAGCCAGTGATTTTCATACAGAGGTGGCGTTACCAATAAAAAAACCTAAACAGCCTACTTACATAGAGAAAACATAAACAGCCTACTTACATAGCCCCCATGCTCCCCACAAAAAATTTTTACAAATGGTGTTGGGCACTGGCCAATACAGATTTGACAAACATTTTTCACAATTACAGTAACAAAGATATAAAATGCACACACTTATTGATACAATGTTGGTCAAAAGCTAAAATTTTCTCACAGTCCATAAAGACAGTCCTGATCATTCACCACAGTAAAACTGCCGTTTCTTTTATCAAAGTCTGAGCAGTGAAAGACAATGCACACGGAAGTAGTGGATTTCCATGCAGTCTTGAAGAAGTAGTGTTGTCCTTCCAACGGAAAGACAGTGCTGACTCGACATGCAGACAGGTAATGGGCCACAACAGAGTAAACCCACAGAAGAGTCAGTCAACGTTTTGAAGAATATTGGTAGTTAGGTCATCACAGAGCAGACCCACTGTAGTCCTGGTAGAAATTGTGGTATTGGTGGGCCACCAGAGGTGCAAACCCACTGCAGTCCTTGTAGGAATAATGGCATGGTGGGTCATCAAAGATGCAGACCCACTGTAGTCCTTGTAGAGATGATGGTATTGGTGGGTCATCAAAGATGCAGACCCACTGTAGTCCTTGTAGAGATGGCCAGCAGCCATCAGTTGCGATCTGTTGCGACTGTGCAGGTGCACAATCACCATCAAAGAGTCTTGCGAATAATATAGCAAGTCCATAACCACCACTTGTGCATTCACAAAGTTTTTGGAATTGTCCTTAGAACCAGCAATGCTGTTATCCAGTCCCTTGCTGAATTAGTAACACATGTGCAAACACTAACAGTCCCAACTTCTCACATATTGTCCATATACTATGACCAACAGAAACGTGTGCAGTGAAATGTAACTAACAAGTTAATAATATCATGAACTGGTGACAATTACAATTTTATAACATAAGAATACAATAACAAAGGTACAAAACACATCATTAAAAACATAATAATACAGATAACATTTGTAGTAATAGGGGCTTTACAAAAGAATAGAAATAAACATATACATCAGTCTTACAGGAATTATGACATAAGTAAATACATAAAAGATCAGAATAACTTTTGAAACATCAACTTTACACATGAGCATTAACACAAAACAGAATAAATAATGTCTAAACATCTTTACAAAGTAAATAACATATTATCAGAAAATTCTACAACATAAATCTTATTAGCTAAACACATAAAGACAGGAAAAAGACAAATACGCAAGGGTACACAAAAACATAGTGGGATAACACAAGGAAAGGACAGGGTTTGTTTTACTGCAGTATTTTGCAAACAAAACTTTCTTTACTTCTTGGAGATCTCCCTTCATTCATCATTATTCCCAAAAAGTCCTATCTATACCTCCTTCCTGTATTCTATTCATATTTCTTTCAAAATAATTATTACTCATTGTACAATACTCATTTTGGCCCAAATCTTTTTCTTATATCTTTCAATGCGTTTCTTCCAATTCATCGCAACTCATTCTCTTATATAGTCTACCCCCTCTTCAGCTAACTTAAATCTACTGAGCTCAGATGCTAAACTAAGGGACGAGGCAATGCAGCATCACATAACAAATCAACACAAACAGCAATGCAAAAAATGCAAATTGGCAAAGGTAGCAGCATAAATTAGCAAAAGTCAAATTCAATAACACTATGCCTGGCAAACAGCAGCAACTTATACCTAAACATGACATAGCGCAAGCAGAAAAAATATTACACTAAAATGGCCATGTCTAATACCTATGTCACATCTTAACATTAGAGTGATGCATCACAAAAACTTACGCTAGTAGATAAGTTACCAAATCGTAAAAAAATTATTTATCCAATTCCTGTGAAGGGAAATGTCTTTTTGTGCTCCCTCATTTGTTTTGGATAGATCATAAAATTATTTACTGGATCTGCAGGCATAAAATATTTATATTAGTACATATATTAAATTTTATTTTAACCAATGTTGCAGTGCAGCTAGAAACTTGATATTAAACAAAATGTGTAAATAAATACATAAAGCAAGCCATATGGCATTTTTCTTAACTAGCAAGGCAATAGCTGTGAAATGTTTCTCATCGTTTCATTAGGCATTTCAGTAAATATCATAAATTACGAGCTCCACAGTATGCTTTCAACAAGGAGATGTCAGTAGCGCGGACAATGGCCTTCCCTTTCCTTTTTTTTTCTACCTGTGCTTCTGACGAGGCACTCACACTAATGGCTTGTTCTCCAGGCGTCTGACACACCTGGGTGCCCACGACGCATTATGTGCAGGTGGTCACTTAACTTTCTTACGGAAATATTTACGACACCAGTTTCCGCTACAGTGGCATTCTCATATAAAAATATTTCACAGGTCAAGAATTAGCGTTGCAAATCTGTAGAAAGAAAATCCTATAAATATAAGTGTCCAAATAAAATATTCGTCAGCATTGTGATACAGTCACGCATTTACGCACATTTCATAACTCTTAAAGTACGATTCTTGGTTTCCAACATAATTCTTATTCCTCATATACGGTAGCATCATCTTATTGATCATAAACATATCTCAACAGCATAGTACACATCGTCGTCGTAATAATAACATCATAACACCTCAGTCGAATCTCAAAAACGTCGTAGCTTTCTGTAATAATTTCAAAACCTAAAAAAAATTCTCTGCTCATTTCAATAGTGTCATCTACCTCAAACGTACTTTAAAAATCATGAATCCATACCAAATATATCATTCAAAGCTCTCATAGTATCACAATGATTCCGAAAAAATATGAACAGTTTACAAAGTACAGACAAAATACAGTTTCATAAGTGTGAAGTTATCCAACTGTGTAATTACGTAAACATCTGTCACTGATATAGTAAAATAAATGTTTGTCTCTCTCAGTTAAATGATCAGATAGCTGTGTAATTTGTGTGTTAGAGAAATATGGTACCGATGTGTAAAGTTGTATAAGCAAATACCATATTAGCTAGGGTTCCTTGTGCTTGCCAAACACATGGTACACAAAGTAGGCGTGTACCCCCCTGAGGATTAATGTAATTATACCCTCAGGTGTTACAGATTACAGCAATGGAATGAAATGTATCACGGAAAACTTTCTTTGTAATTCAAAAATCTTTAAAAATAAATGTTTTAAGTACAACATTAATCACTGAAATGCGTGTCCTGCAGCGCTAAATGTGCATCTTGTTGTAAGATAATCTCTGTGGAAGTGTCGTAGTTATCGTCCTCCAAAAGCTAAGTTCTGCAGAAGCCAATGTACTTACCTCATGATAAACAAAAGTGAAATGCTTTGCGTGTAGATATCTTAGTTATTACGCTTCTTGTTGTGATGAAGAAAGTACTGTACAGTAACGTATTGTTGTGCCACGAAAAAGGCTGTCTCATTGTTGCTATACCACAAAAGTTACTACTAAAACATGTTTTTCTTTCCAGAATAAAACAGAAAACTGTGCAGATATAAAACAGATACACCACAAAAGCCACATTGTAAATTGTCACTCATTAGTAGCGTCGTGATAAAACCGTGTAGTTGTCACATAAACTAACCACTGTGTCGTCTGGTATCTCACAGAAAGTACTTTAAACCCAGAATGTATTTTCAAGTAAACTAAAATGTTGCATTAAAATCTCATTAGCAGTACCAGTATAGGTTCCAAGTATGTAAGCCTGATAGTCGTTACGTAATCGTGCAACTAACATGCAAGAATGTACAAATACAACACTGCGTCGTCTGTTCACTATAACAATGCATTCGTCATTTCTGTTTAAATAAGTTCTCTTGGTTCTTGACTGAATATTTCACTTCAAACATTGTTACATGTTAACAGATTCTAAATCTGACAAAGCATACTAGAAATGTGAAGTGAAAAGTTTTATGGCAAAGACAAAGTTAAAAAGCAGATTATCTTTCAATAATTGGTTTTACATGTGAAATGTGGTACAATCTTTTACTCTTCAAAGTACTCAGAATTTCAGCTTGAACGCAATTATCATGCAGTATACGTCGGTAAAGAATACTGGAATTTTTCACAGGGTTAGCGTCAATGTTATTTTTCTCTGAGCCAGCCGGCGCAGGTGGCTGCCTGCGGTGTGAGTCATTGTCTGCCTCTTTGTTGGCGCGCGTCGTTATTGGGATTAGGAGACCTAACTTTTACAAATTCGCCTTGCCGAGAGGGCCCAGCTCTGCTAGAATCCCGCCAGTTCTGATGCAATTCAGGTCTGTCGTTACGAATATTTCGTCTGTCGTCATGTCGGTAGTTCCTGTAGTTTCTTTCTTGTCGGTCATGTGGTGGAGAATTTCTCCCTGAATCGTAACTGCGCGCTGGACCGTTGAGTCTCAAGTTATTCTGTCTCCCGTAATAATAATTGTTTTGGTTCCCATATTGTCTGTTTCTATGATTGTCTCTGTCATATTCATTACTACGGAAATGTGATCTTTCTTTGTAACTATTATTACTCTGCCAGTGGTTGTCATATGGGTGGTGTCTGTTTTGGTCACGATTTGCATTGTAAGAATAGACCAGTCGTGTCCGGTTATTGTTTCTGTCGTCACGGAATTGTGACGGATGTGACCTGTAGTGATTGTTTTCCTGTTTTCGCATCCCGCGACGGTCTGTGTCAATTTCCAGTTCTTGTAACAGTCCCTGAAATGCTTCAATGTCGTCTTTGCAACGTCCTGCTAAAATAATGTGTCGTAAATGTTCAGGCAATTTGAGTAAGCAAATGCGGATGAGTTCTGAGGGGCTGTATGGGTTTGAAAGATATTGATTCTTATGCAACATGTCTTCAAAATATTTGACAAGACTGGAAAATTCAGATTGTTCAAAGTGTTTCATCATCATGATGCTATGTTTTACACGGTCTTGTGTGGCTTGAGACCAATATGCTGAGAGGAAGGCATGGTAAAACTCTCCTTCACTGTGGCAATAGTGAATTACCGATCGCATTCTTACAGCTGGTTCATTCTCCAAGTAGCCACACATAAATTCTAATCTGTGTTCTAATGACCAGTTGGGAGGAAAACAATGCGAGAATTGATGGAGCCATGCTTGTGGATGAATGTCGTTGACAGAATTTTTAAATGTTTTGAATTTACGTGTAGTAATGAACAGCTTATAGTCAAAATCATCATGTCGGCGAGTCGCATATCGGTCATTGTTAGGTCGTGTCGGCCGTTCCATCTCAAAATTCGGTGCACATTGCCAATTTCTTTCATAACTTCCGAAATGCCCTGTGTTATTATTTTGTGGCTGTTCCGTATTTCTGTGTCTCTCTTCCCGTATTGGGGCGCGAGTATCCTCTGAAATACGTAATTCTTGTACTACTTGTGCCAACTGATCTTGTACTTCCCGTATTTCTCTTTTGTACTGTGTATTGATTTGATTTTGATTTTGTTTGAATTTTCTTATTTGTTCATACTCTTCTGTGTCAGTGAAGGCTACGGGTCTTGTGTCATTCAGATCATCATCTACCTTTGTAGATAAGTTAGTGACCTGATCCGAAAGTTTGGCTACTTTCTCCGATAGTGTACTTATTTCCTCCATGTGTCTTTCTGAGCCAATTTTCAGGGTATCTACTGTGTCCTTTAAGTTTTCCTGAGTTCTTGCAAGTTGCGTAACCGAATCGGTAGATGCAACTGAGTCAATTTTAGCCCACAAGGTCTCATGATTTTCATGAACAATGGTTTGCAGTTCTTTTATGGCTGCTTCGTGATTCTGTAATGCATTTTCATGCCGCGAAAAAATAGGATGAAAATGCTCACAAATTTGTGTTTTTACGTCATTACAGACTTTTTGACATTTCGATTCAATGTTATGTAACTCAGTAGTTAAATCTTCGCGTGTTTGTTCAAGTGTGGTGTCTAACTTTTGAAGATTTTGTTCCATTGCGTCTAACTGTTGCTGTGTTTGTCTCTGGTGTTGTTCCATTGTGTCTAACTTTTTAAGATTTTGTTCCACTGTGTCTAATTTTTTGAGATTTTGTTCCACTGTGTCTAACTGTTGCTGTGTTTGTCTCTGGTGTTGTTCCATTGTGTCTAACTTTTCAAGCTTTTGTCCCATTTGTTGCATTAATTGTAATAATAATGCACTGGTGTCTGAAACATGTTCCTCAGTGCTTTTCGGCAGTGAAGTTGCACCGGCAACATTCACATTTTGACAAGCGGAAAATGTGTCTTGACTCATTTGAGAAAACGGTGAGAACCCAAAACCTGAGTCTGCAGTATTTCCAATATTGTGTTCTGTCATTCCCGATACCTGAGGCGAGCTGTTGCCGACCAATCGATCGATAACGCTTCCCTGTTCACTACCTGTTTCACTGTCTACACCATTGTTTGCCGCCCGCTCCATTTCCCTATGCGCAATTACCAAATTACTACTTTGAACAATAGTTAATTCATTACTCTGCGGCGCTAACACACTGCTTTCGTCTTCACTGTCATTTCTCAGTTTACTTTGGAGCCTAGTATTACGTTTTTCACACGCCATTATTGTCACAGTATTTCACACGACAACACAGAAAAACACAATTTGAAGAGCAAAAATAAGAGAACACATTAACATAGCACTGAAAATAATATTTAGTTAATTGCAAGCGCAGCTGCGAAAAACTTGCTGCAAATCTACATGCATGCCACAACTGTTTTACTGTACAACAATGAAAAACTACAACTACAAAGGAAATTCTCTCTATGATTACACGCTATCAATAAACAAAATCTACACTAATTACACAAACTACAAGGAAAAAAATCAGAAGATTCCAGTGAGGTATCCTTGGCTAAGGGTCAACATATGAAACGTCCCCTTTGAACAATTATACACGACTGTCCTTTAACTGACACACAATATTTTGTTAGCGCAACGCAATCTGACTTTCAAAATTCCCTACAAAAGAATGGCCCTGACTAACATTAAACTATACCCTTCACAAATCACTTACCTCACAAAAATCTTCGCTGCTCAAGCTACTGCAATACAGCGAGCGCCACAACTGCCAGCTAAATAAAAGATTCAAACTATGGAAGGCACTAACTACTGATAGGGATAGTTAGCAAATGAAAGATATTAATAGAGAACAAACAATGTATTTACGTTGATATCATCATATATAAATATAGCAGTTCATGACAAATTACAAACCTCCGCCATCTCTCTCCCCACATCCACCACTGCTAGCGGCTCACCTCCAACTGCGCAACGCTACGCGCTGTTCACATCCAGCTGCCGCTGCCCAACACTACAATGGCAGATAACAATGCAAACTACCCACAGACTGCACACAGCACAGCCAGTGATTTTCATACAGAGGTGGCGTTACCAATAAAAAAACCTAAACAGCCTACTTACATAGAGAAAACATAAACAGCCTACTTACAACTGGATCAGGGATGCTAAGGGAACTATATAGGAGACGAGACCCTTAAAGTAGTAGACGACATTTGCTATTTGGGCAGCAAAATAACTGATGATGTACGAAGTAAAGAGGATATAAAATGTAGACTGCCAATGGCAAGAAAAGCATTTCTGAAAAAGGATTATTTGTTAACATCGATGAGCTGATGTCGTAACTAATGAGGAAAGTACTGAATAGAACTGGGGCTTCCCGCGCCCGGGTTCCCGGGTTCGATTCCCGGCGGGGTCAGGGATTTTCTCTGCCTCGTGAGGACTGGGTGTTGTGTGCTGTCCTTAGGTTAGTTAGGTTTAAGTAGTTCTAATATGGGCTTGGGACAAGGAATGAAAGAGGAGAAAGACTAATTGTGTTCTGTAACAGGTTTCAGCTAGTAATAGCGAATACCCTGTTCAAGAATCACAAGGGAAGGAGGTATACTAGGAAAAGGCCGGGAGATACGGGAAGATTTCAATTAGATTACATAATGGTCAGACAGAGATTCCGAAATCAGATACTGGACTGTATGGCGTACCCAGGAGCAGATATAGACTCACATCACAATATAGTAGTGACGAAGAGTAGGCTGAAGTTCAAGACATTAGTCAGGAAGAATCAATACGCAAAGAAGTGGGATACGGAAGTACTAAGGAATGACGAGATACGTTTGAAGTTCTCTAATGCTATAGATACAGCAATAAGGAATACCGCAGTAGGCAGTACAGTTGAAGAGGAATGGACGTCTCTAAAAAGTGCCATCACTGAAGTTGGGAAGGAGAACATAGGTACAAAGAAGGTAGCTGCGAAGAAACCATGGGTAACAGAAGAAATACTTCAGTTGACTGATGAAAGGAGGAAGTACAAACATGTTCCGGGAAAATCAGGAATACAGAAATACAAGTCGCTGAGGAATGAAATAAATAGGAAGTGCAGGGAAGCTAAGACGAAAAGGCTGCAGGAAAAATGTGAAGACATCGAAAAAGATATGATTGTCGGAAGGACAGACTCAGCATACAGGAAAGTCAAAACAACCTTTGGTGACATTGAAATCAACGGTGGTAACATTAACAGTGCAACGGGAATTCCACTGTTAAATGCAAAGGAGAGAGCAGATAGGTGGAAAGAATACAGTGAAAGCCTCTAAGAGGGTGAAGATTTGTCTGATGTGATAGAAGAAGAAAAAGGAGTCGATTTAGAAGAGATAGGGGATCCAGTATTAGAATCGGAATTTAAAAGAGCTTTGGAGGACTTACGGTCAAATAAGGCAGAAGGGATAGATAACATTCCATCAGAATTTCTAAAATTATTGGGGGAAGTGGCAACAAAACGACTATTCACGTTGGTGTGTAGAATATATGAGTCTGGCGATATACCGTCTGACTTTCGGAAAAGCATCATCCACACAATTCCGAAGACGGCAAGAGCTGACAAGTACGAGAATTATCGCACAATCAGCTTAACAGCTCATGCATCGAAGCTGCTTACAAGAATAATATACAGAAGAATGGAAAAGAAAATTGAGAATGCGCTAGGTGACGATCAGTTTGGCTTTAGGAAAAGTAAAGGGACGAGAGAGGCAATTTTGACGTTACGGCTAATAATGGAAGCAAGGCTAAAGAAAAATCAAGACACTTTCATAGGATTTGTCGACCTGGAAAAAGCGTTCGACAATATAAAATGGTGCAATCTGTTCGAGATTCTGAAAAAGTAGGGGTAAGCTATAGGGAGAGACGGGTCATATACAATATGTACAACAACCAGGAGGGAATAATAAGAGTGGACGATCAAGAACGAAGTGCTCGTATTAATAAGGGTGTAAGACAAGGCGGTAGCCTTTCGCCCCTACTCTTCAATCTGTACATCGAGGAAGCAATGATGGAAATAAAAGAAAGGTTCAGGAGTGGAATTCAAATACAAGGTGAAAGGATATCAATGATACGATTCGCTGATGACATTGCTATCCTGAGTGAAAGTGAAGAAGAATTAAATGATCTGCTGAACGGAATAAACAGTCTAATGAGTACACAGTATGGTTTGAGAGTAAATCGGAGAAAGACGAAGGTAATGGGAAGTATTAGAAATGAGAACAGCGAGAGACTTACCATCAGGATTGATGGTCACGAAGTCAATGAAGTTAAGGAATTCCGCTACCTAGGCAGTAAAATAACCAATGACGGACGGAGCAAGGAGGACATCAAAAGCAGAATCGCTGTGGCAAAAAAGGCATTTCCGGCCAAGAGAAGTCTACTAATATCAAATACAGGCCTTAATTTGAGGAAGAAATTTCTGAGGATGTACGTCTGGAGTACAGCATTGTATGGTAGTGAAACATGGACTGTGGGAAAACCGGAACAGAACAGAATCGAAGCATTTGAGATGTGGTGCTATAGACGAATGTTGAAAATTAGGTGGACTGATAAGGTAAGGAATGAGGAGGTTCTACGCAGAATCGGAGAGGAAAGGAATATGTGGAAAACACTGATAAGGAGAAGGGACAGGATGATAGGACATCTCCTAAGACATGAGGGAATGACTTCCAGGGTACTAGAGGGAGCTGTAGAGGGCAAAAACTGTAGAGGAAGACAGAGATTGGAATACGTCAAGCAAATAATTGAGGACGTAGGTTGCAAGTGCTACTCTGAGATGAAGAGGTTGGCACAGGAAAGGAATTCGTGGCGGGCCGCATCAAACCAGTCAGTACACTGATGACCAAAAAAAAAAAAAAAAAAGTTCTAGAGTACTGATGACCATAGATGTTAAGTCCCATAATGCTCAGAGCCATTTGAACCATTTAGAACTGGGGATACAGGAAATTAGTGGCACAACTGGACCAAAAGAAAGGATTAGTTGGTATCATACATCTTGAGACATCATGGGATCACCAACATAATACTGGAGGGGAAGTGCGTAGGACCGAAATATGAGTACAGCAAGCGGATTCAGAAGAATGTAGGTAGCAGCAGTTATTCGGAGATGAAGAGGATCGTACAGGATAAACTAGTTTGGAGAGCAGAATCAAACCAGTCTTCGGATTGAAAACTACAACAAAAACGGTCATAAGTAAAGTGAACGATAGCTAACACCACTTGTATCAGCCGTTTTTGTCTTCTTGATGGCGATTGTAGTTGACGTATAAGGCACTCCCGAAGACATTATTCAGATATTAGCTTGAGTTAATCACTTGTGAGTGGAGCCTTGTTCTAACATTGCATCCCTTTCTATCAGTTACCGCGGAAATCTCTAAATGTAGAAAAATCTAACGTGACGCATATGAGAACGGAAGACAATCCTACAGTGTTCGAATGCAGCATTAGCAGTGTACTGCTTTATACAGTAACCTTGCAAAGCGATATGAAATGAAATGAGATCGTAAGGATCGCAGTGGGGAAGGCGAATGGTCGACTTCGGTTTATTGCGAGAGTTTTAGGAAAGTGTGCTTCATTTGTAAAGGCGCCAGCGTATAAAACACTACTGCAACCCGCTCTTGAGTATTGGTGAATGTCTGGGACCACCACCAGACAGAATTAAGGGAAGACATCGAGTAATTTAGAGGCGGGCTGCCAAATTTGTGATCGGGATGTAGTACTCGTGTTATGGACGTGTGTCAAAAACTCGGCTGAGAAGCCTTGGACACAAGACTATGTCCTTTTCTCGGAACACTGTTGGGAAACTTAGAGAACTGGCATTTGAAGCTGACTGCAGAACGATTCTACTGCCATCAACGTACACTACTGGCCATTAAAACTGCCACACCTCGAAGATGACGTGATACAGACGCGAAATTTAACCGACAGGAAAAATATGATATGATATGCAAATGATTAGCTTTTCAGAGCATTCACACAAGGTTGGCGCCGGTGGCGACACCTACAACGTGCTGACATGTGGAAAGTTTCCAACCGATATCTCATACACAAACAGCAGTGGACCGGCGTTGCCTGGCGAAATGTTGTTGTCATGCCTCATATGAGGAGAAATGAGTACCATCACGTTTCCGACTTTGATAAAAGTCGGATAGCCTATCGAGATTGCGGTTTATTGTATCGCGACATTGCTGCTAGCGTTGGTCGAAATTCAATGACGGTTAGCAGAATATGGAATCGGTGGGTTCAGGAGGGTAATACGGAACACCGTGCTGGATCCCAGCGGCCTCGCATCACTAGCAGTCGAGATGACAGGCATCTTATCCGCATGCCTGTAACGGATCGTGCAGCGACGTCTCGATCCCTGAGTCAACAGATGGGGACGTTTGCGAGACAACAACTATATGCACGAACAGTTCGATGACGTTTGCAGCAGCAAGGACTATCAGCTCGGAGACCATGGCTGCGGTTACCTTTGACGCTGCATCACAGACAGAAGCGCCTGCGATGGCGTATTCAACGACGAACCTGGGTGCACGAACGGCAAAACGTCATTTTTTCGGATGAATCCAGGTTCTGTTTTCAGAATCATGATGGTCGCATCCGTGTTTGGCGACATCGTGGTGAACTCACATTGGAATCGTTTATTCGTCATCGCCATACTGGCGTATCACCCGGCGTCATGGTATGGGATGCCATTGGTTACAGGTCTCGGTCACCTCTCGTTCGCATTTACGGCACTTTGAACAGTGGACGTTACATTTCAGATGTGTTACGACCCGTGGCCTTACCCTTCACTCGATCCCTGCGAAACCCTACATTTCAGCAGGATAACGCTCGACCGCATGTTGCAGGTCCTGTACGGGCCTTTCTGGATACAGAAAATGTTCGACTGCTGCCCTGTCCAGCACATTCTCCAAATCTCTCACCAATTGAAAACGTCTAGTCTATGGTGTCCGAGTAACTGGCTCGTCACAATACGCCAGTCACTACTCTTGATGAACTGTGGTATCGTGTTGAAGCTGCATGGGCAGCTGCACCTGTACACGCCATCCAAGCTCTGTTTGACTCAATGTCCAGGCGTATGAAGGCCGTTATGACGGCCAGAGGTAGTTGTTCTGGGTACTGATTTCTCAGGATCTATGCATCCAAATTGCGTGCAATTGTAATCACATGTCCGTTCTAGTATAATATATTTGCCCAATGAATACCCGTTTATCATCTGCATTTCTTCTTGGTGTAGCAATTTTAATGGCCAGCAGTGTACATTTGGCATAAGGACAACGAACATAGCATTAGAGAGACTAGGGATCGAACGGATTCATATAGACGCTAGTTTTTCCCTCACTGTATTTGCGGATAGAGAAGGAAGTGACTAGTAGTGATACCAGGTTGCCTCACCCACTCACCCTACCGTTTCTTCCGGAGTATGTATGTCGAAGAAGATACGGGCAACAAATTTCGTCCCACAACAGAAAGAACGACGTAAGAAAGTGTAAAATTCTTCTAAGTTCGTCTGCGACACATACACATTAAGTTAGAAATAATATTGTGTTTGAAGTGATGCTCAATTTAAATGATATATTTTATTACAAATAACAACATAATAGGAAAATGGCGTCTCATTAGCTTGTAATAACATCTTATCGTGCTAATACGTTAAGGCTAAGTCACTGATGATCAAATGCGAAGGAAATTCAAACCTGGTGCCGGCCGGAGTGGCCGAGCGGTTAAAGGCGCTACAGTCTGGAACCGCACGACCGCTACGGTCGCAGGTTCGAATCCTGCCTCGGGCATGGTTGTGTGTGATGTCCTTAGGTTAGTTAGGTTTAAGTAGTTCTAAGTTCTAGGGGACTTATAACCACAGCAGTTGAGTCCCATAGTGCTCAGAGCCATTTTTTCAAACCTGGTGATTATTTTCTTTCTTTACGAGGCTAGAGTCTTAGAGTAAAATTATAATAGATTCACTTTAGACACATAGCATCTTGGTCGTCGTACTCAAGCACTACGAGATCAGAGGCAGTATTTACAATTATTTGTAAAACATAGTATTTTAAAAAGCATTATGTTGAGACGCTACAGTGCGTCTGACTATATTCAGGTTTGACTGATGCATATCAAGTGGGAAACTATATTTGCGAAGTAAGGCAGAGGCGTAATATAATCCTTCCTGTGTAAGCCCTTTTGGGGCTCTAACCTAACCATGCTGAGTCTAACACGTAGGCAGTTCAACGTTGTTCTGTGTAGGCTGTGTGACACGTCTTCTGGAGGCCATAGTAGAACGATTAGACAGTGGGATGTATGATCCGGTTCCGACATTGCCTGCACCTAAAATTAGCCTTGACGGCTATGAGAATTGTCCAATACACGCTGAAGGTATCGATCTGAAGCATGACTCCCCCACCTTCACTTTCAACTTGGGACACTACATGCCTGAAATATTCGTGGGTACCCGGTCAGTTCCTCTTTCCGATATGACGAACTCAGAAATCAGACGCATGCTGCACTCGCTGGTGAAGAGAACACGGCCCTGTTCTAATCCACTTCTAATCCAGGCGTTCGTAAGCCCAAGTGCTTTTCTGTGGAATTGTTACAGTTGTTAAAGGAGACGTGGAGGTCAGACTAAAAACAACATTTACTTCAAAAAAATATTAACTATTTTACAATTTCCCTGCCAGGACGCTCCCAAAAATTGAAACTCTTCTGTAAGTGTTCTACTTCACGAGAAATGCAACACATAAGACAGGTTTGACGCATGAACCAGTTAATGAATTATTAGATTTCTTAAATAAACCAATTTTAGGATAATGTTTTATTTCTCCTTATTGGAGTCTAATACAAAAGAAAGGATGAAGACAAAGGTATTTGTGTACATTTAAGAAAGGTAGGGTCGCAGGTGTGTATGTCTGATGATGACGATGATAACGGTTTGATGGTGGTGGTGGTGATGCTGTTGGTGGTGATGGGCTTTTACAGATGCACGTAAAGGTTGGTTGTAAATTATCGTGTACTAAGAAACAACGGAACGGAAGGTTCTGGTAAGGAAGTAGTAGTCATGGAGTATTAACCTAAGAAAACGTCTTCAAACCAAACGCAGAATTAGAAGAAAAACTGTCGATAGTACCAAGAATGTGCTGTATGGTGATAAGTGGCACTGTAGCTAGATAGTAATAAAATTGACTTCTATCACATAAGTATTATCCATGTGCAGTTCACCTTCTTAGCTGGATGGTAACGACATTTCTTCCCATACAGCAGACCCGGATTCGATTCCTGGCCGGGTTGGAGATTTTCTCCGCTGGTGGACTGGGTGTTGTGTTGTCTTCATCATTATTTCATCCTCATCAGCGGCACGCCAGTCACCCAGTGTGGCGTCGACTGAAATAAGACTCGCACTCGGTGGCCTAACTTCCCGTAATGGGTATCCCGTCCAGCAATGTCATACGATTTTTCAATTTTTGTCCATGTGCATACACTAGCAGTCTTAGAAATACACTCATGTTGAGAGAAAACAGTACACCTTGAACGACTAGAGACAGGACGTTCACATTCACAGGACATGTACATTAGTATGTTCAGCATAAATGATTGGCATTTCACTCACCTCGGTTCAGCATGAGTGAAGTTGTGTAGTAGGTGAAGGCTCTCCCATGGGCCCTGATAACTTGTTCCATGCTTGATGGTGTCGACGAGCATAAGGCGTGAATGGCGTCCTGTAGTACAGCCACTCATTCTGCATTCACCTGGTTCCAAAGCTCATCTGCAGTGGTTGGCACTGGGTCACAGTGCTGCACCCGTCGTTTCACCATATTCCACACGTTTTCAATTGGCAACAAGACTGGTGATCTGGTGGGCCAAGGCAAAAGGCTGACATCTTGTGACACCAAGAAGGCAGGTGCTCGTGCAGCTATGCGTGGTGCACTGAAAGATGAGATCTGGTGTGTTGTGCAAAAAGTGTATGGCTACGGGGCGCAGGATTTCATTCACATCCACTATGTGATCAAAAGCATCCGGACACCTGGCTGAAAATGACTTACAAGTTCGTGGCGCCGTCCATCGGTAATGCTGGAATTCAATACGGTGGTGGCCCAACCTTAGCCTTGATGACAGCTTCCACTCTCGCAGGCATACCTTCAATCAGGTGCTGGAAGGTTCATTGGGGAATAGCAGACAATTCTTCACGAAGTGCTGCACTGAGGAGAGGTGTCGAAGTCGGTCGGTGAGGCCTGGCACAAAGTCGGCGTTCCAAAACATTCCAAACATATGGGATTCAGGTTAGGACTTTGTGCAGGCTAGTCCATTGCAGTGATGTTATTGTCTTGAAACCACGCCGCCATAGACCGTGCATTATGAAGAGACGCTTGAATGTGTAGAAAGATGCAGTCGCTATCTCAGAATTGCTCTTCAACAGTGGGAATCAAGAATGTGCTTGAAACATCAGTGTAGGCTGTGCTGTGATAGTGCCACACAAATCAAGGGGTGCAAGCCCCCTCCATAAAAAACACGACCACACAATAACACCACTGCCTCCGAATTTTGGTGTAGGCACTACACTGGCTGTCAAATGACGCTCACCGGGCATTCGCCATACCCACACCCTGCTATCGGATCGTCACATTGTGTACCCTGATTCGTCACTCCAAACAGCGTTTTTCCTCTGTTGACTCGTCCAATGTTTACGCTCCTTACACCGAGCGAGGAGTCGTTTGGCATTTACCGGCGTCATATGTGGATTGTGAGCAGCCACTTGACCATGAAATCCAAGTTTTCTCACATCCCGCTTAAGTGTCATAATACTTGCAGTGGATCCAGCTGCAGTTTGGAATTCCTTTGTGATGGTCGAGATAGATCTCTGCGTATTACACATTACGACCCTCTTCAACTGTCGGCGGTCTCTGTCAGTCAACAGATGAGATCGACCTGTACTCTTTTTTGCTGTACGTGTCCCTTCATATTTCCACTTCACTATCACATCGGAAGCAGTGGGTCTAGGGATGTTCAGGAGTGTGCAAACCTCGCGTTCAAATGTATGACACAAGTGACACCTAATCACCTGACCATGTTCGAAGTTCGTGAGTTCCGCGGAGCGCCCCCTTCTGCTCTCTCACGATGTTCACCGACTATCTAGGTCGCTGATGTGTAGTACCTGGCAGTAGATGGTAGCACGATGGACCTAATATGAAAAACGTATTTTTTGGTGGTGTCCGGATACTTTTGATCACATAGTGTAAGTCACACTGGTCACAGTACTCTAAACACGCACCAACTGTGATTTGTGGTTGTACCCAATATTACCCCACCGGAAGGTGTTGAGTTGGCGCTGAATGTCTTGTGCGTATACAGTCACTGTAATCTACATCTACATCTACATCCATACTCCGCAAGCCACCTGACGGTGCGTGGCGGAGGGTACTTTGAGTACCTCTATCGGTTCTCCCTTCTATGCCGCTCCCCCAGTCCGCAGCGAACCAAAAGGTGGCCATCATTTTAAGACCAAAAGAATTTGGAATCGTCCGAAAACACTGATGTAATCCCTGTCCCCACTGACGTCGTTCCGTACACCAATGCCGTCTGACAAGTTTGTGCACGTTTGGTGTTTGTGCACGTTTCTGCATGTCAATGGAAGGCACAGAAGCGGACGACGCACACGCAACCCATGCTATAATAAACGGCAACGGACTGTCAACCCTGCCAGTGTACGATGCGGTGTCAGTCTTTTCGGGGGTGATAGGTGCGGTGCGACCCGACTCATCTCGTCTTCCTCTACGTATTCCGTGAACCATACTGCACACGTGTGTTGCACTAACGAAACACTTCGCCTCACACGGGCAGCAATTTTCCGGATGGATGCATCACATTCTCTCAGTGCGAATAATGCGCCCTCTTTCAAACTCACAGAGTTGACTTAACAGTTCGCGCATACGTCTGCGAGGCATCCTGCGCGCCTGCTCAAGTCATACTGGTCCATTATCTTCAGTTTATAGCGGCAACGGTAGCTGCACGCCCGCTTCACCGGTAGGTGGTGTGGGGCCGCCATATCGATGTTTACTTTGAACCCATGGACCGACATATTTCAAATGCTACTAATTCTACAGAACATATTAATGTACAAGTCCTGTGAACATGATCGTCCTATCTTTAGTCGTTCAAGGTGTTCTGTTTTTTTATGAACGTGAGTATATCTGCCACACAAAACTTTCAGAGCCATATCAACCATTAAAAAAAATGTTCGCCGTCTACGTACTTCATGTACTTCTCTATATACACGAGGGATTGAATTTCTGCTAAGACTATAGCTGTATGTATCAGAAATGCTTGTTTTTTGTCGTCACAGTATAATAAGAGCTTCCATGACTATGGGCTTCTACTTGAATCACTGAGGTGTTAAAATGGAGAGAATGGATTAATGCGAAACCGTAATGCGACGCGTAAGATGTTTTCAGGAGTAAATTTAATAACATGGGTTGGTGGGAGCAGCTTTGCCGTGTTTCTCTGCAGAGGTTAAATAACAGCAAAATGTTTAGATGGAAGACCGTATAATAATGTACACACACAAACTTCGTCTGCGAGTAGCGTGAGCACAAATTAATAAAAGTTTGGCGTTCGCAACTCAAGAACAATCTGCCAACCAGAGTTAATTATTACAATGGCGGCATCTCTCTTGTAGCGGTTCTTAACGCCGTACTCGCTGCGTTCTACAGAGTAGAAGTTCGATGCACTCTTCTCATCGGCTACTTTCGCATTTTGTTGGATGCTCCACTCTATCCTTCAAAAATATCTCGTAACTCACAAAAAAAAAAAAAAATCTGTCCACTAGTACTTAGAACTACTTAAACCTAACTAACCTAAGGACATCACACATATACATGCCCGAGGCAGGATTCGAACCTGTGACCCTAGCGGTCGCGCGGTTCCAGACTGTAGCGCCTAGAACCGCTGAGCCACCCCGGCCGGCGTAACTTACAATTTTACTACTTTCCACAAGTGCTGAGTGTTTGTGCCTTTGTCTTCGTTAGTAGATTCTGTTACGCAGAGTACACGTATGTGAGATTACTTCGTTACATCTGCTGTTGTAGAAACTGGTTATTACGTTTTTTCTCTTTGAAGTTTCCTCTGACTGAAAGTAGAATCCTGTTTTGTTTTGCGACTGGACACTGATACTTTTCAGAGTTCTTTTGAATTACTTAACTCATAGTATTCTTTACAAATAGTTTTAACACTTCAGTCTTCCTACGTGATGAATTTCCCGATTACAAGCTAACTCTTCTCAGTTTTGTGTATCATTTCCAAATTGTTCAGTTATAGATCGTTAACAGTTTAACTATCTCCAGCCCATTGTTATGTATCTTTAGCAGTCCGTTGTCATTCTTCCTACCATTTATTGAGATGACCTTTCCTCGAATTTCGTTTCACGGCACGTGCGCCTTGTTTGCTGTAAGTGAATTCCTCTGTTGCTTCTATGGCCACCTGGCCCACCTTACTGCCTGTTGTACTGACGTTGATAATGCTGATGTTGTAGGAGTCTTTTAACTCTTCTTGACCTCGGCATGTCTTACTATTCTGCGGCTTTAATTCATTTCCTCGAAGTTAATTGGTCTACGGAGTCCAAACGGTGGGTCATCATAGTTAACTCTTGTAAATATATTGTAAATGCGTAGCCTTTACTTGTGTATGTGTTATCATAAATACAAACTTGGGAATATGAACTGACAACCTAAATGTGCTAATGAGCTCAAAGCCACATCACATGAAACTGAAAAGGATCCCGTGTGTGTGAAAACGGATCTTACTTCAAAAGGAAATAAATAAGCAAACCAATTATTTGACGCTCAATAGACTTGGCCTGTTAGAACTGTTCGAACAAAAAAGACATAACTGTATAAGAAGAAATAAGAATGTAACCGGGAACTCAAAATTTCTGCACTGACATATGACCCTGGTAATTCTAATATGAAAACTCATTTAATCTAGTAACAGCCATGGTAGAGTAAATTGATTCAGAAGATCAGTCAGTAGAGTAATTATCAAAAACTGGACTGTGACGAGGGTGAAGTAGACCAACAATACAAGTCTACAAATATAAAAATAAACTTTTTACGTCATCAAATAATAGTTTGTTCTTCATTTCAAAAGCTTTCTACGTTCTTATGCCTAACAACCATTGTTCTGAGAAACCATTCCTCCTTGTTACAAACCTGTAACTCACATAGTTCCAAAAGTACGTGCACGCATTACACTGTACACTCTACGAATACCGCCTGCTGCACACCGCAGCTTTCCACTACTGACTGTCACAGATTCTACGTCTCCAAAAATTAACAGATCCAACAAAATCATCAAACAATAGCCATCTTATAGTATTCTGTTCTCGTACCCCTTGGACTTCGCGCTGACGTCGGAGTAGCGGTGCAGCACTTCCTGTTAGTGAACTGGTGATACTCTGTAGTAACAACAATGTGCAACATACACTCATTCATTGAAGAAATGTGCGTCTAATAATAATTAAGTTGTTGCATAAGTTCGAAGCTTGTTGCATGTTGGTATTCCGGTTACTATGGATTTATTCATCGATTGTCATTTTTATTTGTAGTTCATTGTTGCTATTTGAGTTTACATCTTGTCATTTTGTCACCTGAAGGCAGATGGTGGAGCAGTGGACGCTAGAATATGGAGAGCCAAGTGGAGAAGTAGTAACATATCCTTCTGTTTGAGTTCAGCCAAGGGGTGACAGTTGCAGAGGCTGGCTGGCTCTGAGCACGATGGGACTTAACATCTATGGTCATCAGTCCCCTAGAACTTAGAACTACTTAAACCTAACTAACCTAAGGACAGCACACAACACCCAGCCATCACGAGGCAGAGAAAATCCCTGACGGCGCCGGGAATCGAACCCGGGCGTAGGAAGCGAGAACGCTACCGCACGACCACGAGATGCGGGCGTTGCAGAGGCAACAAGAAACTGCGTCATGTATGCAGATAATGCCATTGGACAGAGCTCGGCAAGAAAATGGGTTTCTCGTTTCAAGGAGGATCCTTTTTGTCACGGAAGTGTTTCTCCACGTCCTGTCCTTCGAGGTTTGATGAAAAGCGCTTAAGCGCATTAATCCATAATTATCGAGGTCAGCGTACTCTAGAACCGGCAACTCTCATGAACTGTGATCATTCCACCATCGTGCGATATTTGCATGCAATGGAGAAGGTTCAAAAATCGGGTGTATGTGTACCGCATTCTCCAAGCCAAAATCCAAAAAATCTGGTGGCCATATGTGCGTATTTGCTTGCTCGCCATAAAGTGGTTCGTGAACAGCACGACCATCCCTGTCCTGTATCGTTATTGGTGAAGATAATTGGTATTTTTATGCTAACGTAAGGAAAAGGGAGAGGAATTGTTAAGCCCAAACAAAACAGCAACTCCCCGTACAAAGATCTCCGCACATCTACGAAATATGACATCATGAATCTGATGGAACAGCGACGTCGTAGTGTCGTACCCAATTGTTTCGCCGAAGAGCATTCATCACTGCTGCCATGCAGCGATTTATTGTCAACTACTGCGACGTCTTGCAGAGGAGTCCAAGAACAACCAACAGGAATACCGCGTGAAGTGATGCTACTGCGCGATATAGCCCGGCCGCGGTCTGTTAGACAGACAAAAACAATGTACAGGAGGTGGGTTGAGAAGTCATTCCACACCCACGTAATTCACCTGATCTTACGTCCTCAGTTTTTCACCTTTACCTCTCTTTATCGAACAACCTTCAAGGAACTTCCTTTCCGGATGAAAATGCACTCCGATCATGGCTCGACGTGTTCTTCGCCTCAAAACCAAGTGATTTCTACAGTCGTGGAATCGAAAAGTTACCCCCACGTACACAGGCTGTTATGAATAGTGAAGGAGAATGTATTGTTGAGAACTTGAGTCTCTATTATGTGTATCAGTAGCGTTTGTTAATCTTATGGAAAAACGCTACGAACTTACGGACCGACCCGATGCATAAAACACAACTGCCAAAGTTGTGCAAAACTCCTTGTGGTATTCATGACTGCTACCTGTAACTGTTTCATACTTTGCATGTGTGACAGAATCTGAAACTCTCCACAACAATTACGAGGCCCCCCCTATCCATGTAAAATACTTAAGTCCGGAACTCTGAACAAAAAAATTAAGTTCAAACCCAGCGCCACCTATTCTTAGTCTAGACTCTCCTCGAGATAGTTAAGAGTTGAAGACCACTCGCGGCTAATCAGAATCCATACTCTGTGCGGCTATAAGGCCGTGATTACTGGTGTGTTTCTCGTAATGACTGACCACCAAACCTTCCGTGATAACCGATCGAACCTTTTGTAATCATTATCTTTGTAATTATTGTACAACACTTGATGAGGCGAATAGTTGATTTGTACAGTTGAATCAGCATTTATTGTCAGTTGCGTGGTGTTTCGTAATGTTATGACTTCGACTGACATTTTGTTTTTGGATGATGGGACATAACGATATGGCATCATCCTTACAGCTGTAGGAAAATTATTAAAAACGCCAGTCGGAACGTTTAGTTTACCAATCTTTCCCTGTTCTTTTGATTTAGATTTCTGTCTTTCCTTTCTTCCATATCGCCTATGTGATCTTGCTGTATGGACGCTCGGGCTCAGAGAGGTGTACACATTCCGCTTTTAAAGCGACCTGCCTCACGTTAGCGGCAGAGCGGGCAAGCTGCTCTACCCCCGTCCAAGGCAAGCTACGCCGAACCCAAGCAGGCTAAAGGAGTCTTGCTTGCCTGTCCCTCGTCCCGGCGTTGCTAGGCTATGTAGCAGTTTATTCTGTAAACTTTCATTGTAGTGCTACCAGTAGGAGTCGGAAAGTTTTTACTTCAATATCGCAAGACGAGAATATATTACAGTCCAGAAAACTATGACTTTTATTTGTCCTTTTCTCCTTTTTCGCCGTATTTCGGGCTTATTGATTTATTTCGGTATGAACTGTTTTCCTGCGACTTCACTTCCTTCTGACTAGTATTGGCGATTCTCAATTCGAACTATCGTCAGGTCAACTCTGCTCCTGTTTTCCATAGTAAGCTGAACCATAACTACAAGTCAAAATCCTTTTGTACTTAAGAAGCTGAAGACGTCTATTATACTGCAACGCCGAGTGAAGTAAAGTTTTGGAAGTCTAGCAAGTCTAGTTCTGTAACCTTAGTGTGTTCCAGTCCGAAGTGAGACCAGTTATAACAATTTTAATTACTTTTTCTAGAATGTGTATTCCGTGTTCGCTGAATACATTCTAAGTGTCCGAAATAGTTCATTCTAAATTCCCCCGACGCATTTTAGCAAACACAGTGTTAGTTTTTCATATCATGTTAACTTACAAAGTACGTGTCAGAAAGAGAAGCTTTTTTTTCGTACCAAGTTTTCTTCGCACTATGTTGCATAACACCAACATGTGGTTTTTAATATCCACTAAATCACTTTTTCCCATTTCAGTCAATGTTTGCCGTAAGTTAGCTGAATGGTACCAGTTCCTTAGCACACATTTCCCCACACCTGTCAGCCTCTAAGTCTTTGCTCTCTCTCTCTCTCAAAAAAAAAAAAAAAAAAAAAAGTGGAGTGAGGAGAGTGCTGATCAAATTTAGAAATATGTCGTGACATAGTCGAGGCTCCGAATGAGTGTTTAGTAACTTTTTACGCAATTTGCAGCTACCACTTTATTAGAAGCTGCCTCATAACCAAAAGAAACTTTTCCCATGCTTGACTGGGGCCCTGTTTCGTGACTGGTTCTTGACTGTTATATATTTCCCAATTTTTAATTTCTTCCAATCTGCTTCATGTTAGGTTTGCTCGTTTTGTTGCTGCAGTGAAACTACCCGCGCAAACAATACATCTGGCTATTCTGTAGTCACGCCGAATTGACACTGCAACCTATTGTCAGGAGCACCAAGCTGAACGGGTCCCACGAAGCTTGCCAGACTTGCGGAAGCCGAAGCTGGTCTTCTTTAACCGACGTGATTCAGTTCACCTGCACCCTGTGTCTCCCTTGCGGCAGATTGAAGTGTTTTAGCCGTTATGACGGAAACAGCAGCTGGAAAGCAGGAAGGAGAATCTGTAAATCTCTGCTCAGAGTGGTTCTTTACGCAACGCTGAGATCCTGGTTCTGTGACGGGGAACGCTTCTCACGAGTGAGGAAGTTACAGGGCCATCGCTTGCGCTGGGCGAGGAGAGTGCCGCTAAAGACCAGGACCTGAGTGGAGGGACGCCACGCATAGTGAGCGGGCAAGACAGGGCGACGTGTGGAGGGCTGCCTGATGTTCAGTGTATGGGGAAGGCGTGCTAGACGAACACATCATGTTTGTCGCTGAGGCTGGTGTGTGTGGGTGCGATCGAGTAAGTGCGTGTGTGCCTGTCGATTAACCGTTGCTCGCCTACGGATGCGCCAGCACATATGGACCCCTGTTTTGTAAACAGTGAGCAGCCTTGTTAAATTGCGCTTCTATGTTATTGCCAGTGTTGTAGATGGTCGTCAGCGATGTGTTGTTGCATTACGCTAAATGACGTTGCCTTCACTCCTTCCTTGCCACCAGTTAAAGTGTGCTAAGCTGGGCTTACGAACTATTGCGGCTGATTAATAACTTAGACTTCTGAAAGAGGTCCTTTCACGATGTCCATTCACTGGCGTTGTTCCTTAAGTTTTTATACACTGACAGCAAAAATATCGCAACACCTAGAAGGAGTTGTGTGACATAAAATAAAACTGGTAGGCGTGCTTCTACATCTAAAAGATTAGGTCTATTCACATTTCATGCCAATCACATAAGAGTGGCGCTATTAGCGCCACTAAGAGTACAAACACCAGGTTTGCTTTAAATATAAGCTTTAATGGTCACGAGTATTAGTTACGTTTCAGTTTGGGGGTGGTGTGTTGATGTCACTGAAGAATTCCTTTAAATTGATAAAGACGTCATTATTAACACCTTACTGAGATTGAACCAGGTTCTGTAACAGGTTTACGAGAAGATGGATGTTCCTTCTGCGAAACTGCAAAACAACTTGGCAAGAATGTAGCTACTGTAGATGACTGCCAGCAGCGGTGGCAACGAGAATGGTCTCTGGATGGTCACATGGCACTGCCGAGAGGGAAGTTAGGCGTGTAGCTCTGGCGCATTGTACTACAGCTGCGGCAGGAATCTGAGCAGCAGCTGGCATTACAGTGACACAACGAGCTGTTACAAACCGGATACGTCAAGGACAGCTCCGAGCCAGACGCCCTGTGGCACACATTCTACTGACGCCAAACCACAGCTGTTTGCGGCTTCAGATGTGTCAAGAGAGAGCTCATCGGAGGGCAGAATGCAGGTCTGTTATGTTTTCTGAAGAGGGCTATTTCTGACTCGTTGCCAGTGATGGCTGTACATTGGTTAGAAGGAGGCCAGTTGAGGACCTGAACCAACCTGTCTGCGTGCTAGACACACTGAAACTACACGTGGAGTTATGGTCAGGGGTGCGACGTGGTATGACTGCAGGAGCACTCTAGTGCGCACAGTGACTGCAAAACTGTACGTCCGTCTGGGGATTTGACCAGTTGTGCTGCCATTCAGCATTCCGGGTGGTGTTTTCCAACAGGATAATGCTCCCACAGGTATCCCTGTTGTAACCCAGAGTAAATCTGCTCCACAGATAGTCGATACGTTCCCTTGGCCTGCTCCTTCACCAGATCTGTCTCCACTGGAGCACGTGAGAGACATATTCAGACGACCACTCTAGCGTCATCCACAACCAGCACTAACCGTCCTGGTACTGACCGACCAAGTGCAACAGGTATGAAACTCCTGCCCACGAACTGATGTCCGGCACCCGTACAGCACAAGTCACGATCGTTTGCATTCTTGCATTCAACATTCTGGAGGTTACATTGCCAACAAAAAAAAAAAAAAAAAAAATGGCTCTGAGCACTATGGGACTTAACAGCTGTGGTCATCAGTCCCCTAGAACTTAGAACTACTTCAACCTAACTAACCTAAGGACATCACACACATCCATGCCCGAGGCAGGATTCGAACCTGCGACCGTATCAGCCGCGCGGTTCCGGACTGCGCGCCTAGAACCGCGAGACCACCGCGGCCGGCAACATTGCCAACATTTCAGATTTGAAATGGCTTATCTCGGCTTACATTAATCTGTGATCTTACAATGTTATTCACTTAGATGTATTTCCTAGAAAAATGATTCCCGAAGTATCATTGGTCTACATTAATTATTTTTTGGTCTTACGATGTTTTTCCGTCAGTAAAGGCGCAGTACTTCTCACCGCGTCGCTGAATACTGTGTCGATTTTTTTCAAAAAAGGTCAGTGGAGGAGGTAAGACAAGCCTTACCTGTGATCAGTTTAATTACGCTGTATCTTTTGTGCCGTGAAAGACTGCGCGTCTTGGGGCAATCAATGCTGGTGCTTCGTAAAGCCAAGAGGCTCTCCCCTAGCAAAATCAAATGTGCAGCACTGCTTTTTGTGTGCACAATAGCTGTGCTCATGTAATTAATATTATCATTCAAGGCAAAGGCAAAGCACCAGTCATTAGTAACTTTCACCATGCACTAAAGGACTGTGTTAACTGTAGTTGTTCGTTAATAGACATGGTTGTAGGTGCAACATGTATTTCTTTTCAGTCTAGTACCTTTAAAGAGTGTTATCAGCCATGGCACTGGTTGCTATTTCTCTGTTCTAGAATGTGTATCTTCTTCTTGCTACACGCTCGCTGTGTGGGATGACAGCCTGTCTATACACAGTATGACCCTGTGGAGGCGTAAAATGGGCCACCTGAGTGCAATCGTGCGAGCAGGTTGCTGGGTCAGCGTCTGTTTGATGTTACGAGGGTGAGTCAAATGGAAACCTTAAATATTCTTTTAAATATTATTTAATGCGCAGAAGTAGTACAAAGATGTATCACTTTTCAACACAATCTACCCCACGCTCAATGTAAGACCCCCAGCGCTTACGAAGAGCATAAATTCCTTTAGAAAAAGATTCTTATGGTAGTCCGCGCAACCATCATGCACCGCTTGGCGTACCTATTCATCAGAACGGAACTTCTTTCCTCCCATTGCGTCTTTGAGTGGTCCAAACATATGTAAATACCTTGGGGCCTGGCCTGGTGAGTATGGTAGATGAGGAAGACACTCAAAATGCAGGTCTGTGATTGTTGCAATTGTTGTACGGGTAGTGTGGCGCCTTGCATTATCGTGTTGCAAAAGGACACCTGCTGACAGCAATCCACGACGCTTTGATTTTATTGCAGACCGTACATGATTTTTTTAGGAGATCTGTGTATGATGCACGGGTGACAGTGGACCCTCTAGGCATTTAATGCTTCCAAATGACACCTTTTTCGTCCCAAAAGAGAATCAGCATAACCTTCCCTGCTGATGGTTCTGTTCGAAACTTCTTTGGTTTTGGTGATAAGGAATGGTACCATTCCTTGCTCGCTCTCTTCGTTTTCGGTTGGTGGCTCTTCTAGGCTTTCTTCATCCTGTAATCTTAATCGCTCGAGCTCCTTTGATAGGTGTAGTCCTATTGTTCGCAGAGTAGTGTTATTGGGTGGGTTTAATGGAATCGAGACTAGTTCAGCACGGTTACCTACTGTTCGAAGACGCCTTATACAAGTCGCTTGTTTTCCAATAGACAGTGCCTTGCTCCTGGTTACCAGCGGCCTTTTAGTGCATGTCAACCGTTGTGTAAAGACTCTGTATGTCCATTTTTGCATGGAACGTTGCGGGATCTCGGCTGTTTGTATAGAATGTCAAATCAAACACCTTTCAGCTATCTAATTTCCAAACTGTTATTTCATAGGCCTGCCAGTTTCGGCGGTATATTACACCATCTTCAGGCCCCGTGACCGACGTGTAAGAAGATTCCAACCTCGGTTCCGGTCAAAATAGGGACCAGCATTGAAAGACTTGATATAACGATCTACAGATAACAGTCTTTGAAGGCTGGAATCTTCGTACACGTCGGTCACAGGGCCTGAAGATGGTGTAATATATCGCCGAAACTGGTATCCCAATAAAATAACAGTTTGGAAATTAGACGGCTGGAAGGTGTGTGATTTGGCATTCTGTTGTGTAAATATGTCGTCATCGATGGAGTGGGATAGTGTCTCCCTGTTGGAGATAGGTAGAGAGATAGATGATGAAGATATGTGTTGAAAGTTATTTACTGTTACCAGTAAACAAAAGTAGTGCAGCATACATGCAGTAAGCTGACGGCATGCGGTGGGTATAAAAATCCGGAGCCAGTCGCAGCATCGTGCTCGCAACTCTGTTAGTGTTTCTCGAGGAGACAGCTGGTAGCAACTGGTCTTGCTGCCACTGCATTCCAGCGCCCGGAGTAACATCACCATGTCGTAGGGCGGCCGGAGCGATGCGGGCACGTTGCGTAGCCAGCAGACGACGGCGGCCCTACCCTGAGTCACGAACCGTGGACCGAGGGCTGAAGAGCGGCGCTGCGTCTGGCGGAACCCAACAGCTCGAAGTTGGGAGAATCGCTGTTCGTACCTGAACCGTGAGGTGGCCACAAGATCCCCGGCAGGTGGTCACGTGGAGACAGCAGCAGAGAGAAGGCGTCCTAATGTCTAGGCCACTAGATAGCGGGGGTTCGCAGCCCAGCCGCGGCGATGATAGTTGCATCAGGAGAACGTCATCATCCCGGACGCAGAGACTGAGACGCGGCGGGTTTCCATGCATACACCAGACCCTGTCGGTAACCCGCTTAGCAGGCTCGGGGCCGAAAGTCGGCATGTCAGTGGGGAACACCCGTGCCGCCCCATGCTTCAGAGCCGCCGAAACGTGCCGAAGGCTGGTGATTGCGCAAAGAACCGGATCGCTGTTGAGAAAGCTGCCGATATGGGAGAAAGGTGCATCGGTTGCCTGTGTCTCGCGGCCTGGGTTCGGCTATGAGTCTATCTTATTACAGTTGTTAACGGCCATCAAACTCTAAATTTGTACTTCAACGCCTCAGCTGCTACTCGTTAGTGTGGTAGCATGGCAGCGAAGTAGTGCAGCCTCGACGAGGGCTTAGCAGGATTGTACAGGGTTATTCAAAATGATCTAAGCACTTTCCAGTGATTATGAAAACGTTTTTATTGAGGCAAGGTATCATGCGATTATAGGTACAGAAATAGCAACTCAAGAAGTTCTTTGTGTCATGTTTACAGATATCTAATGTTTGAACCGTTAGTCATACGGAAAACGTGTACTCTACAGTCCAAACCACCCCATGGCTCCACATCTGTGTCTGTATCAGCTGCCTCATGTTTCCAGCTTGTCAAAGACTTTCTAGTTCCTTAAACTTCTGTACCCTTTCGTAAATGAATTGTCTGGTTGGTGGGGCCTTGTTAAATGTGGTCCTCAATTACTGACACACCACACTTGCGGACTCGCTATTGCAGACCTCCATCACGCAAAATGTCGTCTCCGTTGGTGTGGCAGCCATGTTGCTGGAGATCACTGTAATAAACCAAACTTCTTGAGTTGCTGTATCCAAGCATAAATCATGTAATACCCTACGTCAAAACAAATATTTTTACAATATTTATTGCTTAGGGGCAACAGCATCAGATATGTCTGGTAATGACATGATTATTAGAAAGATGCACTACAAAAGCTGCTTATAATAACAAATCTTTATCCACGACAGACTGTTTCGGCATTTATCGACATTGCCAGGTACCTGCGAATACCGTTTTGGTAGAACGTGTAGCAA
The DNA here is from genome assembly GCF_023864345.2 of Schistocerca serialis cubense. Taxonomy (NCBI): domain Eukaryota; kingdom Metazoa; phylum Arthropoda; class Insecta; order Orthoptera; family Acrididae; genus Schistocerca; species Schistocerca serialis. The sequence goes on from NC_064639.1 coordinate 880,913,900, forward strand.
TGTGAATGTCATTTATATTAAAGTGACTGTTTGCAATCATGTATGCAATGATGTAACGTCCATATTAAGCCGTTAGTTAACGCTCTTTTAACTGTCACTGTTATGATAAGGTGCTAAACGACGTAAATATATTGAAAATAACACGTAAATTATAGTCTGACAGCAGTTTCACAGCTCAGCTCTTACGACGCTGTAAAGTCTACGACGATTATGCAGAGGAACAGCGATATTATTTTATTAATTAATATTTGTCACGATTGTCTTTGGTTCTTGCATGAGCTGCTTCTGGTTTATCCATTTCATGTTTTAAAAATTGCTCGTTTAATATTTCTTGTGGACATTTTCTAGTGCTTATATAGATTTCCAGTTCTTCAAGAATATTTATTGCAAAACCTTTCGGCGTTTTGTAGAGAATCTGGAGTGTCTTTTGCACAGTTTCAGCAGTGTGGTTTTGATTTTTCAAGCATAGAAAGAAGCTCCACTGACTATTTTCGCTGTCTCTAATGTGTTCCTTACATCAGACGTTAAAATTTCTTCATTTTTGGCCAATGTAAAAGCTGTTACAGATGCCACAGTGATTTTATATACGCCTAGGTAATCATTTTTGGATGCTCTAGAGGTGATGGGACGTAATTTTACTGGAAGGATGTTACTGCTTCGAATGGCTTGTTGAATATAGTTTACAATCACTTGAAAGGATAAAGATCATTTTTAATAAACCTGAATTTTCATCACTGCACAGTTTCAGTAGATAATTGGGGTGCAAGTTACTTTGTACCTGCCTGCAGTTAGCTTCCCTGTTCTCAATAACAGTTGCATACTTGAGCCAATATTTTCATTGTTTGCTTAATGGAGCTGCCACTAAACACATTCCCTTGTATATATTGGCTATGAACTGGACTGCAAATTAATCATAATCGCTAATTACTGTAACGTGCTCTTTGGTTTGCGTGTCCGCGCAGTGTGCATGACCTGCGTCTGTTTTGACACGAATATATTAACCCGTGTGTTTTTTCCTTTCGTCTTGATATTTGTGTTCTCGTGTGGTGAGATACACTGAAGCGCGAAAGAAACTGGGATACGCATAAGTATTCAAGTACAGAGATATGAAAACAGAGTACGGCGCTGCGGTCGGCAACGCCTATATAAGACAACAAGTGTCTGGTGCAGTTGTTAGATCGGCTACTGCTGTTACAATGACAGGTTATCAAGATTTAAATGAGTTTGAACGTTGTGTTACACTCAGTTCACTAGCGATGGATCACAGCATCTCCGAGGTACCGATGAAGTGGGGATTTTCCCGTACGACCATTTCACGAGTGTACCCTGAATATCAGAAGTCCGGTAAAACATCAGATCAACGACATTGCTGTGGTCGGAAAAAGATCCTGCAAGAAAGGGACCTACGGCGAGTTAAGAGAATCGTTCATGGTGGCAGAAGTGCAACCCTTCCGCAAATTGCTGCAGATTTGAATGCTGGGCCATCAACAAGTGTAAGTGTGTGAACCATTCAACGAAACGTCGCCGATGTGGGGGCTTTCGGAGCCGAAGGCCCACTCGTGTATCCTCGATGACTGCACGACACAAAGCTTTACGCCTCGCCTGGGCTCGTCAACACCGGCATTGGACTCTTCGAAAACATGTTGCCTGGTCGCACGAGATTCATTTCAAATTGTATGAAGCGCATGGACGCGTACGGGTATGCAGACAACCTCAAGAATCCATGAACCCTGCATGTCAGCAGGGGACTGTTCAAGATGGTGGAGGCTCTGTAACGGTGTAGGGCGTGTGATGTTGGACTGATATGGGACACCTGATACGAGTAGATACGACTCTGACAGGTGACACGTACGTAAGCGTTCTGTCCGATCCCCTGCATCCACACTCATGTACATTGTGCATTCCGACGGACTTGTGCAATTTCAGCAGGACAATGCGACACACCACACGTCCATAATTGCTACAGAGTGGCTCCAGGAACGCTCTTCTCAGTTTAAACACTTCCACAGGCCACCAAATTCCCCAGACATGAACATTCTTGAGCATATCTGGGACACCTGTTCAGAAGAGATTACACCCCCTCGTACTCTTACGGATTTCTGGACAGCCTTTCAAGATCTAGGGTGTCAGTTCCCTCCACCACTAGTTCAGATATTAGTCGAGTCCATGCCACATCGAGATGCCACACTTTTGAGTGCCCGCGGGGGCCCTACAAGATATTAAGCAGGTGTACCAGTTTCTTTAGCTTTTCAGTGTATTACTCCGTTGTAACAAATACAGTGTTGCTAATCGGCGTTGCAAGTACATGTCTTCAGTGATTAAAATTTTCCATCACGTTGTCAACAGAAACATACATTGTTTTTCACTCTTTTAATGTGCTGAGTAACTATTTTGGAAGGGCTACGTTGGGTACGATTACGATGTCCCGTTATCTGATACACAGAAATACGTACAGGCCAAGCCACCACTAGTCCCAGTTTAAATTCAATAGCCCAATAACTGGAGGAACTTAGAGTATGATGTGTGACAGTCATAGGTACTGTATTGAGATATAAATGTGGCATTAGCTAGAGACATTTTCGCAATAAGAGGTGTCAGTGTGACAAAAACACGGTTTCTGTTTTACTTCATGCGAACTTTAAAATTCGTCTTTGCAATGTAAAAAAAAAAAAGTGTTTATTTTCTAACACTCGTTTCGTTTTACTTATTTAAAACGCCTTCACAAGCATGGAATGGACTACATTTCCATGTCCGGTTTGGTTCTAGATTGAAAACAAATTCATTTCGAAAGATGCTGAACTGTGAATTTTATTTCGTACATTTGCATCTGATTCTATTGAGGTTTGTAAATACTGTCTACAAACACTCTGTGCTGATATTCCTGCATTCCTGCCTATGTCTTTGGCTGATTACTCTATGACTTGCAGCACTATATATTTAATGACGTAAAACATGAAAAAATATTGCACTATTTCACTTTTTTGAAATTATCTTGGATTAATGTGTGTTAGTGAGCTTTGCATGTGTAATGCTGACAGCTAATCTGGTGGTTCTGGTTTTCACTTTACCTAAAAAAAAAGTTCTGTTCAACTGTGATTTGCCTTAGGTGCACTGCATTACTATTAGAGTTCCCTACCTCAGCCGGTAAAAGCGGAACCATTACAGTATCACATTGTTCTCCGCCTGTGTGTCTGCCTGTCTGTCCGACTGATAAAAACTCATTTTCTCAGGGAAAAGGAGATGTCTCAAATTGAAATTCATGTCACGTTTTCGTGCCTACGGTCCCTTGGAGGTGTATAAGATTGAAGCTTCTAAGTCAGTGCTATCAAAAGATACGACTATTTGTGTCAGATGTTTTGACCCTAGCTAACTCACTCGTCCCGTTGAGTTAGAAACTAGTTGTGATAAAGGGCACCCTCCCCCATGCACCGTACAGTGTCTTGCGGAGTACGCATGTATATGTGGGCATGAAATTCGGTATCAAGCAAGATTTCACAGCACAGCTGAAGGAAAATATCCTAAAGTTGTTAATCTGTAATTATATTACGAAAAAAATTGTTTGTCATTCGTTATTGGTCTGTCTGACTGTCTGTCCGTACTTCCGTTAATGCCCCTTTTTCTCAGGAAGCTGAAATTTATATCACTTACTACGCTTTATAGTCCCTTGACGGTATAAAAAATCTAAATTTCTAAGTGAATGCAATCAAAAGATATGGCTGTTTGTGTCACTTATTTTCATACTCGCAAACTCACTCAACGATACATATAGGGTACCTTCAGTTGGTTTAGAATTATGAAATTTGGCAAGTAGCGAGATTTCTTGGTACAGCTAAGGAAAAAATCAAACGTTTTTAGTTTGTAATTGTCTGTCCGTCTGTTAAGGTCCCTTTTTCATAGGGACAGTTAGACGTATTAATGTCAAATTTGTGTCACATACTTAGGTCTATGGCTCCTTGGTGTTGTAAAAAAGTTAAGCTTCTAAGTCAGTGCAGTCATGAGATACCGCTTTGATGTCTCACAAAGTGTAACCAGGGGCGTTCGAACACAGCATTACTGGTGTCCTTCTTGACACTGTCACGTCGTTCAAATATCTGGGCGTAACGTTGCAGAGCGATATGATGTCGAACGAGCATGTGACAACTTTGGCAGGGAAGGCGAATGGTTGACTTCGGTTTACTGGGATAATTTTAGGAAAGAGTGGTTCACCTGTAAAGTGGACCGCATAAGAGAAGCTGGTGCGACCTATTCTGGAATATTGTTCGAGTGTTTGGGATTCGTACCAGGCCGGACTGAAGGAAAACATCGAAGCAGTTCGGAGACGAGATGCTGGATTTGTTACCGGCAGGTTCGAACACCACGTCAGTGTTACAGAGATGCTTCGGGAACTCAAATAGGAATTCCTGGAAGAAAGGCGTCTTTTTTCTTTTTTTTAGAGCGTCGGCGTTTGAAGCTGCCGCCAACCTACTTTGCGCGAAGGACCACGAAGATAAGATACAAGAAATTAGGGTATATATGAGGGCATGTAGGCAGTCGTTTTTCCCTCGCTTTATTTGCCAGTGTAATAGGAAAGACTAGGACTAGTAGTGGCTCACGGTGCCCTCCGCCACACATCGTACGATGGCTTGTGGAGTATTTGTGTAGATGTAGATACAGATAATTTGATACTCACTAACTCGCTCTTTACAACCTGTAAGGTACCGTCCATTGACCTTCAATCACGAAATTTGGCAAGAAGCAGGGTTTCAAATTACATGTAAAGGGAAAAAAATGAGGAAAATGTAATGATGTTACATGAAAAAATGTTTCATTGTCATTTGCTATAGGAATTCAACATTAAAATTAAGATAATCTTGAAAGTCTTGGAATTCCCGGGACTGATAACACGCCAGTACCAATGTCGATGACAGGCAAATACCATCGCTATTCTCGGTTCCCAGCGTGGTTAATGTGTTTGTACACATAACTAAGTTTGAACTGCGCAAGTCCTACTCCCATCCGGCCATTTTTTTATGTTCATATGTATTGTTTGAAAAAAAAAATCAGCGAAATAATGTCATTCTGTTCTTTCAGTTTTATTCGGCTCCTTCACTACACACATGCTGTTTAATGGTTTTGCAGATTACGTAGAAAATCAAATACGATAGGTATTTCGTAACCACTCCACTTGTACCTACACTGAAGTACAACGTTCGAGCCCTCTTAGATATTCTCTGCTCCTGAACTGTGGTTTCCCTGCTTCAGCAGGTATTGGCCTCGCCTAGCTGGTTGGCGACTTCTCCGTTTGGTAGGGGAGAGACAGCTACTGCCGACGATCGTCCTCCGTTGCGCCCACCTGCTGACGTCACAGCCGCTCGATACGCACTGGAGCCCCGAGTGTGGCCAAGGCTACTACGCAAGTGCGTGCTGCGGCCGCGGCTGCGTGGGCGTAGTCCGTGGTCAGGGGACGGGGCGTCTCTCCGTGGTACACTGTCACCGCTCTGACGCCAGCAATGGTGGCGACAGAAGGCAAAGTGTCGTTTCAGAAATGAACTCACGTTATTAATGACGAGAAGCCAGTTATTGTAGAGGAACATCTTTACATTCGCATAAGTCTAAGGAGATGGCTCTGAGCACTATGGGACTCAACTGCTGTGGTCATAAGTCCCCAGTCTAAGGAGGATTACTGACATGGAGAGGTAATTTCTTATTCGTGAAGCCATTTCCCTACTCCATATTTTTCACTCCATTCGCAAAAATTTAATGTACGCGATCAGCTGAGCGAAGGTTATAGGTTACTGAGTACACGCATCCAGTTAGAAGCATCTCGACTAGTATTATTATCGGATGATAAATCTTGTCAATTTGTGAGCCAAGGGATGTCCCCAAAATATGTATACGTAAACATTAAAGTATGTCGAGAATATTCCAGCTTATTGGGTTGGTACTGCTCGTTGAATGTAAACATCTCGAATATCGATAGTTTAGTTTTACTTCCAGTAATTGCTGACGAACGGAAGAATCGAATACATGAATGTAATGATCAACGCTTAGTTTACAATGACAGTCTTTTTTGCATATATGAGCGATTTTTCTACGGCTGCCGTCTCCTTTCGCATCCCAATTTCCGTCATTTGCAGCCGTTCCAGTCTCCTTCACTAAGGCCTCTCGCCGCCACTGCTTCTGTGACGTCATCTTTTCATCGACTCTAAAATGTGCTGTACTTTCTCCTTAGGTGTGGAGTCCATTGGCACATTCGTTTTGGCCGTCTTGCATCTGGTATACGTTGTAAGACGCTGCAGTACGAAACTTTGCTTTCCACGTTATGATGTATCTGATTCTGATAGTTCTAGCACGAACAGTCCTGAGAAATCTGCACGTCCGTTTCCAAAAATCAATCTCGACAACAACAGTCGGTGTTTTTGCCTTTGAATTATAGCCACAACTTTGCACCATACGTCGTGACGCTTCCAGCAATGGAACAATAGACGTCATGCTTTGTTTCGTGCGTTATGTTGTTGTTCTAAGGAATACCGTTCAGTTGTTTTATGGCTCGCTTGCCCTGGAGAGTTTTATTGCTTACATCATCCATATTTATACCGTTTGAGAAGTGTCAGTCCAGAGTATTTAAAATTAAGACACCGTTGAACACAACCTGTTCGTCATTAACAGCGTTATGTCCCACCTTCAGATATTCTGTTTTAGATTTATTTTTAGTAATATCTCATTTCTCGTATTCTTAGTTTAATTTGCCAACCACGTAATTAGCAACTTCTTCATCCTCGGCTACTATCATTCATTCCTCCTGATGGCAGGCCCTAACCACACGATATTTCTTTTTTTTTTTTTTTTTCTTTTGCCAAGATATGAAAGCCACCTCTAAGTAGATGTTGAATAAAGCAGGAGCGAGTGTGCATCCCTGGGGTAGACCCTTCGATACTTCAAGTTCTTGAGATAGCTAGCTTCTTATTTTGACAATTGCCGTACAGCCTATGTAGAACTGTTTGATAGTTCTCACCCATCTTAAAGACACACCATTATCAATCGAATTTGGCCACAGCTAATTTTGTATAACTGTATCAGCATTTTGGAGGTCTACAAAGGCAAAGTCGGTGATAGCCCCATTCGTTTCGTTTTCTCAAGTAGGTTTTTGAGCATAAACACTCCATTAGTACAAGAGCAACATTTTTATGCTAAAAGAATCTAGGAAGCAATGATGGTGCAAAAGCCTATTGATACACCACATCATTCTACACAAAGAGTGGAAAGGTCTCCCAACATTATTAAGGGAATTGTTTCTATTGACCTCGGTACTCAAACGAATGTCTAAGCATTCGCAGTTATTATTACATTATCAATTTTTTCAAACAGCAGATATTTTCGAATGGCCAAGTCGCCCGTTGCTCAAGTTGCTTAAACTACTGAATAACACACATCCTGTGCAGATGAATTACAAATCATCTCACAGTTTCGAACACTTGATACACGATTTATCCTCTGCGCACTTGTGTGTGTCTTCATGCAGACCACCTTGCACACCAACACACGTCTCTCGTAACTTTCATTTATTTGTAAATTAAGTTTTAGCCACATTTACTGTACACTCTGCTCCTATTTACGTCAATTCATAATTTTGTTTTCAATATGGACATTTTATATTCGTGCAACGCAAACTGTAAAGTGTGATATTGGTTTACTTGTGCTCATATTGGGTGGATAGTTAGGCTTATGGTGACAGAACAGTAAAGCTTGAGGAAAGCCCCTCTATGTTAGGGTGGTAAAAGGGGTGAAACGGTAAACTTGAGAGGTCACAAAGAGAGCGCTTCAGCCAAGGACCAGACGATAGTTAGCCATGAGGCCGCACACATCCTACTTTGATGGAGAGGCTAAAGTGTCTCCAGTTCCAAGTAATTACAGCCATGGATGGGTGTAAAGAAAGTGGGTCTGAAAGTTAACTTCTTTGATAACTACTGAGGTTGATTTATTCAGAACCACCCACATTACTTTCGTAATCATCAATATTAGGAAGTGATTCATTTGTTTGGTACTAGACCATAGTAAAAAGTAAAATTAATACAGAAGCGAAGAATAGAGATCGGAATTCCATTGCGTAGGCCTATTACAATTTTCTCCGATATTGACCGGCGACCGTACTATGACCTCGTTACAACCAGTAACAATTGCTTTGTACACTATGCGATCAAAAGTAACCGGACACCTGGCTGAAAATGACTTACAAGCTCGAGGCGCCATCCATCGGTAATGCTGGAACTCAATATGGTGTTGGCCCGCCCTTAGCCTTGATGACAGCATCAATTCTCGCAGACTTTCGTTCAATCAGGTGCTGGAAGGTTTCTTGGGAAATGGCAGCCCATTTTTCACGGACTGGTGCACTGAGGAGAGGTATCGATGTCGGTCGGAGAGGCCTGGCACGAAGTCCAAAACATCCCAAGTGTGTTCTATAGGATTCAAGTCAAGACTGTGCAGCCGAGTCCATTACAGGGATGTTATTTTCGTGTAAACACTCCGCCACAGGCCGTGCATTATGAACAGGTGCTGTATTGTATTGAAAGATACAATTGCCATCCCCCAATCTCTATTCAACATTGGGAAGCAAACAGGTACTTAAAACATCATCGTAGGCCTATGCTGTGATAGTGCCACCCAAAACAACAACGGTTACAAGCCCCCTCCATGAAAAACACTACCACACCATAACACCACCGCCTCCGAATTTTACTGTTGGCACTACACACGCTGACGGATGGCGTTCACCGGGTATTCGCCATACCCACACTCTGCCATCGGATCGTCACATTGTGTACCGTGATCCTTCATTCCACACAAATTGTTTCTACTTTTAAATTGTCCAACATTTACGCTCCTTACACCAAGCGAGGCGTCGCTTGGCTTTTACCAGCGTGATGTGTGGCTTATGAGCAGCCGCTTGACCATGAAATCCAAGTTTTCTCACCTCCCGCCTAAGTGTCATAGTACTTGCAGTGGATCCATATGCAATTTGGAATTCCTGTGTGATGGTCTGGATAGATATCTATCTACTACACATTACGACCCTCTGCAAATGTCGGCGGTCTATATCAGTCAATAGACAAGGTCGGCCTGTACGGTTTTCTGTTGTACGTGTCCCTTCCCGGTGGAACTAGAGACGTTTAGGAGTATGTAAATATCGCGTATACACGTATGACACAAGTGACACCCAATCACTTGGCCACTTTCGAAGTCCGTGAGTTCCGTGGAGCACCCTATAATGCTCTCTCACGATGTCTAATGACTACTGAGGTCGCTGATTTGGAGTACCTGACAGTAGGTGGCAGCGCAAAGCACCTAATATGGGAAACTTATGTTTTTGGTTGTGTCCGGATACTTTTGATCACATAGTGTATCACCAACCACAAATGTTTCAGGTTTTTTTTTTTTTTTTTTTTTTTTTTTTTTTTTTTTTTTTTTTTTTTTTTTTACATAGGATGAATGTTAATAAGACCGACACATTTGCAGGGACGGGTTCCTGACTGGAACTGGGGGCAGAAAGGCCCTACGAACATGTGTCCGGGAATTCCCGGTTCGCCTGCATCGACAACAAATCGTTCCGAACACAGTATGGAGCTGCATCGTATCCACATCACAACGGATATTCTAAGTGGCCTCCAGAGGATGCGATGCACGCGTTCACACGGCGCACCTTGGATTGCCACGCTCTTTGACACTTTCCGGCCACTCGCCGAATAGCATCACACGCGTCGTGCACACGCTGTTGAAGTGTCTGCAGATCAGGAACTAGTTAGGCATACACAACGCTTTTCAGACGGCCCCATAGGTAAAAATCCAGAGGATTTAAGTCCGGCGAAATAGCAAGCCATGTTACAGGGCCTCTGCGTCCTATCGAACGTCCGGTGAACACGTTGCTGAGGTGTCAGTGAACTGCAAAGCGAAAGTGAGTTGGTGCTCCGGCATGCAGAAACCAAGTAACCTACCGTGTTGGCAGAGCCACATTCTCAAGCAGCCCAGGCAGAGTATTTCACAGGAAGTCCAGGTAGGTTCCTCCGTCGAGGTGTTGTGAAATAATAGCCGGTCGAAGTATGTGGTCGCCAAGAATCCCTGCCCACACTCTGATGCTAAACCGATGCTAATGAGGCTCCTCAGTCATTCTCCGAGGGTTGTCTGTAATCCTCAGATGACGTAGTCTGATGATCCGAGTTCGGGTAAAGGTTTTTTCTTCGGTTAAGAAGACTGATGACAGAATTCCCATAATTGTGACGGTCTGGTGCAAAAACCATCTATAAAACCCTTCCCGTAGAGGGATATCCGCTGCTCGTAATCCTTACATTCCTTCCAGGTGACAGTGATACTAGCGGTTGTCACGCAGGATACACACAATCGTACGTTGGCTTACACGATGTTGGCCGGCCACTTGGCTGGCGTTTGTACTAGGGTTCGTCCCAGTATCCTGTAGAATCTGGCCCTCCAAAACTGGTGTACACACAGTCCGCCGCCTCCTAGCATGCTCGTGTGTCCAAAAGAACCCATCATGACACAAACTCCCAGAAAGGGCTTGAAATGTTGTGTATTGTGGTTTGAGTCTCAGAGGCTACTTCTTTTGATGCAGCCACGCTGCCTCTCGACCGTTTCCATCTGCGTGACCGAACACAGTCACCATCTCCGCTTGCTCCCGACATGAATACCGGACAATTCTGCTGCTTGCAGTACGCTGCGTCAATTAAACAGCCTGCAACGCCAAGGAACACATGAGAAATGGCCAGAAAAACTTTCATTCGTCAGCGACCTACCGTGGCAACGATGCATTCCGGAAATATGTTCACTGGACTCTTTTCCTCCATTTCCAATCAGGAGGCCGTCCCTGCATTTTGTCAGTTTTATTTGTTTTCTCCTCGTATACGGATTATGGTGCGAATGGGAAACGGGTAAACAAGTTTGAGTCCCTGAGCAAACCATTAGCAACACACTCACGGTCAAAACGCGATACAACACCAGCAAGTGAATCACAGACGGCTACCAGTCACGCCGTTATCAAAATTAGTGCCAGAGAGAGGGAGCCGTGTGACATTATTCTTAATGTCTTGTACGAAGAACACGTCGAACAGATAATTATTGAATCAACTCGTGAAGGAAACGTTGTAGCCCTTTTAGCAAATATCAGAACAGGAATTATTGAATCAGTTAACTAGAGGAAGGTTGTCACAAGACCGTGATAGCAACTATGACCACGGGTTGTATAACAAATTTTAAGAAAGGTAAGAAAATACTTTTGGTTAGCTGGAGTTACAGGATGTAACTTCCTGAGTATATGGGTAGCCAGCACCAAATATTCAGTGCTCAGGAAAAAGATGTGGAGCACAAATGGGATAGATTCAGAAGCATCGTTCAGTACGCCTTAGACAATTATGTCGAAACAAGGTCTTAAGGGATGGGAAAGAATCACATTGGCTTAATAGTCATGCAATAAACTTGCTACGAAAAAGGAGTGTCTCACCAATTCAAGAGAAGTCAAAACGTAGTTGACAAACGAAAGCTGAACGAAGTGAAAATGACCGTATGGAGAGCAGTGAAGGAACCGTTCAGTGACTTTGAAAGCAAAATTTTGTCAACCAATCTGACTAAAAACTCTAAGAGGTTTTCGTCTTATGTAAAATCAGTAAGCTGTTTGAAGTCCTCTGTAAATTCTGTCTTGTCACCGCCAGACACCACACTTGCTGGGTGGTAGCTTTCAAATCGGCCACGGTCCATTAGTATACGTCGGACCCGCGTGTCGCCACTATCAGTGGCATCAAGCCTAGTGGCGAAATAGGCTGCATGGTGCTTCAGTTAAGGAGCATGGCAAGGGGCCCTATGTAAATATTTAATGTTAAGTTGTAACCTCCCCCTCACTTATCGACCTTAATGACAGTGAAAAATGAAACCGCGTGTACCTAATGGGAATTTTGGAAAAGCAATCGTCACCGAAGTTAACCTGTCGGTAAAGAGGGAGGAAAGGGTTACATCTAAATGAAAGGAAAAATGCAAGTGAAACTGGTGGAAATTAATTTTGAAATAGGGATAAAGTTAATAAAGAAAGTAAATGTGCGGCCGTTACGTTAACAATCAATTAGCGGTAATTAGATATTTGAGATTTGGGGGAAATTACGGTCGCCAGTCCTATGGATAATTACTATAATAACTGAAAAAGAAAGGTTATTACACATATAATTAGCACTAGAAGCGTGGCAACTGAAGGTTGACACGTGTAGTGTGAAAACTGAAAGTTTGTCAGAAGTAATAAATTTCGCTACACTTAATTTAGCAAAAGAATTAATGAAACCGGAAAATCCAAAGTTAATTTAGTGACTGAAGTTAATAGTGAGCTTTCTTTCTGAAGCACATCGAAATACAGTTAGTCTTGGACTACCTCAACAATCATTTCTAAAGCTACTTGAATCTACGCAATTTAGAAAGAAGAGATTTAACTTTGAACTTGAATTAAACGATTCTGAACAATTAAAAACAGTAAAATTTAGTACGTACCAAGCTGAGCTGCAGTCACAGGTAAGCTAAAATACGGTAACAAAACTCGCACTCTTAATTCGTGCTTGTTTAATCTAACTATTGTAGCCAGCTATGAATACTTAAATTGAACTTTGAAATTGAAGCAGTGAAATGGAATTATGTTGGCGTTTGAATTTCAACGACGCTCGGGTTCATTTCGGAAAAGGAAGGGACCCTGCTTGGCAATGCAATTGGGACAATGAGCAACAAAGGTTCATGCTAAGTCGCTGTAATTTTGCGAGGCAAATGGAACAATTTGAAAAGCTGAGGTCTGCCATACAGTTCTGAAACTTTACGTGCTTTTAGTCTTCCTTGTTGGTTGATTGAAGGTTTGAAGCCGACGATCGAGGAGGTGGCGACAGTCACTCATTGTCGGCCGTCGCTGTTGCAGAAGCTGGATGTTGGCGCGCCTTCTTCTCGACACGGTCACCAGGCGAAACGGGCTCTTGATGTGCGCCAGCTAATGCTTCCCGTCCGCGACACCATGTCAGAAACTATCATCGCGAGTCAAGCGCAATTACACGCTGCCAAACCCCGAAAGCGCGGCAACTCGCGGGAGCTTCACACAACACCCCTGCTCAACCGCACTACTCCAGCCAGACTCCCACCGCTCTGCCCGCGCTCCACGCGGCAGAGTTAACACTACCAAAGATCCTACACACTTTGAGTCTTCACACGACCTATCGATGTAATCGTTCGATAGCAGTTTTCCCTAGGCAAGACCCAGAGTAAAAACACAAATAATATTTACGAAACACACCAATTATATCTACATCTACATCTATACTCCGCGAGCCACCTTACGGTGTGTGGCGGAGGGTACTTATTGTACCACTATCTGATCCCCTCTTCCCTGTTCCATTCACGAATTGTGCGTGGGAGGAACGACTGTTTGTAAGTCTCCGTATTTGCTCTAATTTCTCGGATCTTTTCGTTGTGATCATTACGCGAGATATATGTGGGCGGTAGTAATATGCTGCCCATCTCTTCCCGGAATGTGCTCTCTCGTAATTTCGATAATAAACCTCTCCGTATTGCGTAACGCCTTTCTTGAAGTGTCCGCCACTGGAGCTTGTTCAGCATCTCCGTAACGCTCTCGCGCTGACTAAATGTCCCCATGACGAATCGCGCTGCTTTTCGCTGGATCATGTCTATCTCTTCTATTAATCCAACCTGGTAAGGGTCCCATACTGATGAGCAATACTCAAGAATCGGACGAACAAGCGTTTTGTAAGCTACTTCTTTCGTCGATGAGTCACATTTTCTTTGAATTCTTCCTATGAATCTCAACCTGGCGCCTGCTTTTCCCACTATTTGTTTTATGTGATCGTTCCACTTCAGATCGCTCCGGATAGTAACTCCTAAGTATTTTACGGTCGTTACCGCTTCCAATGATTTACCACCTATGGCATAATCGTACTGGAATGGATTTCTGCCCCTATGTATGCGCATTATATTACATTTATCTACGTTTAGGGAAAGCTGCCAGCTGTCGCACCATGCATTAATCCTCTGCAGGTCCTCCTGGAGTACGTACGAGTCTTCTGATGTTGCTACTTTCTTGTAGACAACCGTGTCATCTGCAAATAGCCTCACGGAGCTACCGATGTTGTCAACTAAGTCATTTATGTATATTGTAAACAATAAAGGTCCTATCACGCTTCCCTGCGGTACTCCCGAAATTACCTCTACATCTGCAGATTTTGAACCGTTAAGAATGACATGTTGTGTTCTTTCTTCTAGGAAATCCTGAATCCAATCACAAACCTGGTCCGATATTCTGTAAGCTCGTATTTTTTTTCACTAAACGTAAGTGCGGAACCGTATCAAATGCCTTCCTGAAGTCCAGGAATACGGCATCAATTTGCTCGCCAGTGTCTACGGCACTGTGAATTTCTTGGGCAAATAGGGCGAGCTGAGTTTCACATGATCTCTGTTTGCGGAATCCATGTTGGTTATGATGAAGGAGATTTGTATTATCTAAGAACGTCATAATACGAGAACACAAAACATGTTCCATTATTCTACAACAGATTGACGTAAGCGAAATAGGCCTATAATTATTCGCATCTGATTTATGACCCTTCTTGAAAATGGGAACGACCTGCGCTTTCTTCCAGTCGCTAGGTACTTTACGTTCTTCCAGCGATCTACGATAAATTGCTGATAGAAAGGGGGCAAGTTCTTTAGCATAATCACTGTAGAATCTTAAGGGTATCTCGTCTGGTCCGGATGCTTTTCCGCTACTAAGTGATAGCAGTTGTTTTTCAATTCCGATATCGTTTATTTCAATATTTTCCATTTTAGCGTCCGTGCGACGGCTGAAGTCAGGGACCGTGTTACGATTTTCCGCAGTGAAACAGTTTCGGAACACTGAATTCAGTATTTCTGCCTTTCTTCGGTCGTCCTCTGTTTCGGTGCCATCGTGGTCAACGAGTGACTGAATAGGGGATTTAGATCCGCTTACCGATTTTACGTATGACCAAAACTTTTTAGGGTTCTTGTTTAGATTGTTTGCCAATGTTTTATGTTCGAATTCGTTGAATGCTTCTCTCATTGCTCTCTTTACGCTCTTTTTCGCTTCGTTCAGCTTTTCCTTATCAGCTATGATTCGACTACTCTTAAACCTATGATGAAGCTTTCTTTGTTTCCGTAGTACCTTTCGTACATGATTGTTATACCACGGTGGATCTTTCCCCTCGCTTTGGACCTTAGTCGGTACGAACTTATCTAAGGCGTACTGGACGATGTTTCTGAATTTTTTCCATTTTTGTTCCACATCCTCTTCCTCAGAAATGAACGTTTGATGGTGGTCACTCAGATATTCTGTGATTTGTGCCCTATCACTCTTGTTAAGCAAATATATTTTCCTTCCTTTCTTGGCATTTCTTATTACACTTGTAGTCATTGATGCAACCACTGACTTATGATCACTGATACCCTCTTCTACATTCACGGAGTCGAAAAGTTCCGGTCTATTTGTTGCTATGAGGTCTAAAACGTTAGCTTCACGAGTTGGTACATCGACATAAATGCATAAATATATATATACAAGTAGTAAAACAATTACAGTATGTAAAGACACAGAAATGTCATATATTCAGGTAACAAAAATAAGGAAAACAAATTATAGTACAATAGATGGAAATAGGAGGATATGCATTTCCGGCGTTACAAAGTGATACGACTAAGGGAACCAATAATAACGCTTAAGAGGTCAAACAGGGCCAGCACGGACAGTTGCCAGGAACTCTAGTGCAAAAGATAACCAAATTTGATCGACCCGAGTGACCAGGTCTTGATATAAGGGAGGTAAATGTTGCATATCTACTGCATTCGGTCAAAAAATACGCCGAAGTTGAAATGAGCTGCAACACAGTCAGTGTCAGGCGGGCGAGAGTATTACGCATTGCAAAGCAACACACGGCCGACTTTTATTGGCAAGTGGAGCCAGCTGGTTGCAGTATAGCAACAGCCGACATTGCAGTACATGAGAAGAGGAGCGCAAACCTTTCTTCAGTTGCCACCATGTAAGTCTTTAAGAGAACATGCCTTAAGCCGTAAACGAACATAGTCTGGAGTGTGTAAGCACTCAGCCATTCGTTTGCTAAATGATTCTCAGCTCAGTATCACGGCCTACACCATGAGCTCGTGACGCCCAGACCGTCATCCCAGAACGCAGTAAGGGGTCCGCTGTTCGACCACAAGACAGGGCTGCCTGCTCTGAGTCACGGGGCAGCCGCTGACTCGCTGGAGGAAGTTCACAGCCATCGCCAGCTGCCCTGCCTGCCACGTTGTCATCACGGTGGCAGCCGGAGACGTCGCTGACAGTGGCATTCGAGTGAAGCCATGCTCGGCCCCACTCCCTTCGCTGTCGGCAATGCTGGACGTCTATTGTTTCGCGTGAGAGGCAACAGGACGCCACCACTGAGCTGTTCCTGATGTACTGCGGCTAAGGGCCGGAATAAAGAAATTAACTGAACAAATCTGGTGCCGTTCTGACATCTCATTTCACTCTCCACAGGTGACAAACCAAAGGTCATTTAACAATACGTTTTCCACTACCTGTGCTTCCAAATTCCCAACACCATACTCAAAAATTTTTCACAAGGTCCTAAATATGGTTGTTCATCATCTGTAACTTACTCCAGTCTTTGTCGTCCTTTACTCCCTCATTTTCCTCTTTCTCTAAAGCAGATCTTAATGTATAATTGCTTATTCTCTGATCCTTATCATTAGTTACAACTCGTTCCTCTTCATTACTGCCGTCGCCCTCATATTGTGCATGTTTCCCATCATTTACGTCTCTTATTTGGTTCTCTCTAGCCGGCCGGAGTGGCCGAGCGGTTAAAGGCGCTACAGTCTGGAACTGCACGACCGCTATGGTCGCAGGTTCGAATCCTGCATCGGGCATGGATGTGTGTGATGTCCTTAGGTTAGTTAGGTTTAAGTAGTTCTAAGTTCTAGGGGACTTATGACCACAGCAGTTGAGTCCCATAGTGCTCAGAGCCATTTTTTTTGGTTCTCTCTTCTGACGTATTTACAGAATCTACAACGTCGCCCTGGTCTTTCTGAGTTGTTCTGCAGGTATTCTAATGACTGAGCCCGCTTCTGACATTTGTCATTCTTCCTTCTGATTTACTATGTGAACTCTGTTTTCAGCATCTGATGGCCTAATTTCCGTCATTTCCGCTTGCTGCACTCTTTCATTAGGTTGTCATCACGTTGTTATAAATCGTGGGCTGTTTTTCATTTTGGTGGGAACGTCTGGTCCCACCCACCCATGTCTAGTTGTCTGTTCCTGTTGTATCGCGGGGATCCATAAAAGTTATTAGGATGGTTCCTGTTGTTCTCCGCTTTCTTCCCTCTTTACTTCTCCTGATTTTCGTTGAAAGCAAACTCTAACTCCCGTAATGTGTTTTTGAATGCTTCTATGTCTCTGTCACATCTGGAAGTCAATCCTTGCTGATACCTGATAGTTAATTTCATATAGAGAATGGTATGATTTCGCTTGCACTAGAGGAAGCGTCCAAGTACGCGTTCTTGCGCGAAAGGTTGTCAAAGAACGCCACAGTATTACTCTGTTTTGATGATTATAAGTCTTTGTGCATCACAGTTTCTCACTTGATGCGCTCTTTAGTTCTCTTCGACCAATATATCGCAAGAAAGCATCTTTAAACTACTGGTATGAGCTACACGTTTGTCCTATCTCACTCATTCCGACCGCTGGGTCTCGTTCTGAATGTGTTCACAAGAAATGTAGCTCGTGTTGCAGTAACCATGACGTTGGTAAATGATAAACTGAATTGAAATATCCACATCTTGGGATGAACAAATTTGCCGTTGTCCATATACATTTGGACGTAAGGTTTGCTTGTTTTACTGTGCCTGACCAACAGAACTCAGATGACTTAATTTGATTAGTACTTTATCTATTGTACGATACTGCTCGCAGTTTTCAGGCACATTTCATCAATTTTTTCCGCAGACCTAGTGAAAATGCTGGATTTCTAATCTAATAATATCACAAAACTTTTGTGGCAGTATAGGTACAAGATTTTATTGATTTGTTTTTCTCCACTTTATCTGCAAACTCCATATACACTGAAGAGTCAAAGAAACTGGTACACCTACCTAATATCGTGTAGGGCCCTCGCGAGCACGCAGAAGTGCCGCAGAACTACGAGGCATGGACTCGATTAATGTCTGAGGTACTGCTGGAGGGCCGGCCGCGGTGATCTCGCGGTTCTAGGCGCTCAGTCCGGAACCGCGCGACTGCTACGGTCGCAGGTTCGAATTCTGCCTCGGGCATGGATGTGTGTGATGTCCTTAGGTTAGTTAGGTTTAATTAGTTCTAAGTTCTAGGCGACTGCTGACCTCAGACGTTAAGTCGCATAGTGCTCAGAGCCGTTTGAACCATTTGGTAGTGAGAAGCAGAGAGAGGACTGAATAGAACACACTAACTTACTCGGGGCACATGCAGGATTAAAGGAGCAGACGCAAGAGATGATTTAAGTTCCACATGAGCTCAGGAGAGTAAAAAGGAGATGCGTAAATGGTGGACGGTACTGAAAATAATCTTCGATATAGCAGATGCAAGCACCTGAGCAAACTGAATGAAATGGCAGAAGCAGCAAAAGGGTTAGCAGAAGCGAATTAGGTGGCTGTAGAGTGGTGTGCCACTCAAATTATAAACCTGGACAGCTGCGTGCTGAACAACACAGGCATGTTCTGCCAGTTGACTAAGAAAGCCATGGATTATGACAAGACCTCGATATGTACTCTGCACCGGGATCTGGGGACAGTGCAAGCACATATGCAGGTATTAGATGCTAGATTAACTTTGATGAGGTTATTGCGGTTACTAGGTGATAGCATCTGGGACGCAAGGGTCTAACATACAAATCTGTGGCAGGCAGTCCATCAGGCGCTACATGGACAGTTAAGTTCATGTCCTTCTGTCACCCGATCAATTTCTCAAGAAGTTGTGGAGGGTGAAAGGAGATTTGACACCAGAATTACAACTAGTAATGGAATCCAGTAGTCAGGTCCTACCATTTTACTACCATAGTGCAGCAGCGGATGTAATAACGATAGTGTACGATTGTACATATGGTAGCTGGAAAGCACGCAGTATTTAGGTGCTACACAGTGCGCACCTATTCGGTGAAGCTAGCGGTGCTTGTGCAATTTATGCAAATAAGAGAACAAGGGGAGTCACTACTAGCAGGACTGGGGATCGAAACGTGGAGATGAGCACAGGTGAGCTCCAGGTATGTCAGAGCGAGGTGGTCACCATAAACCGAACTCTCGAGCTTATAATGAGTAGACACATGCATTCTCCAATTAAGGGAAAACGGGAGAACATCTTTGCCCAAAGGAGATGATCGAACGAAAACTTTAGTTTTGGAGAGCGGGGTTCCACTGGGTATGTTCAGTGTACAATCATGTAGTGGTGGTTCCTAGTTGTTATCAGCAAGGGAAATTCATCAGGCAAAACGTTTGGAGTTTTTTGGCAGCAGACTTATCGGGACTAGTTGTGATGTAGTTGGAGCTACATTTCATTTACCAATGACTTTGATGGAAGGTAATCTAATTAATGTGAGACGGCCACAGTTGTACTGGCCAGATGTACCACTAGGTATCTTATATGCACAGCATCTTATCTTCCTGAGCGTTACTTTGGAACCAGGTCTGAGTCTCTGCTTAGGCTAGATGAAAGCAGCCCAAGAAAGGGTCATTACTGCAATACAAATGTATGGGACGTAGAGTAGACGACAAGTGACAGTGACTTTAAGCATCGCAATTCTGATTTTGCTTTGCCAAGTTGTTTTTTTTTTTTTTTTTTTTTTTTTTTTTTTGAGGCGATGAAGCGTGAGGAAATTCGATCCAGGGGTAGTACAAGTTTCAGTAGATTGGATCCCGTGGCCAAGAGAAGACAGCTATATCGACTTATTTGATGTAATTCTTATGTAATGGGAGTAGACTGGTTGGGGTAACAGTAAGGATAAAGAGCATAGCTGTAATCAAGGTAGAGTAATGGGTCAGAATAGGATCTGGGGGACCACGTCTTTTCCACAGAGGTTGGCTACGTAGTGGCACTACCCAGTATTTTAGGAAAAATCTTTAATATTCAATCTTCAGTGTAAACGTGCGAGAGGACAAGTTACTCTCACCTATTTTTCACATACGGAAAATTATCAAAGATTTCATTACAACCTGAGACGCACTTTGAGTGGGACTCTAAAAAGTTAACGGCCTGAGCAGACATTGATGGAGCCCGGTAGGGCGCTAAAAGCATGAGTATTTTTACGGTTGTTAGCTTGTAGAACGGCTTGTTGGGAGTTGAAAGCAATTGGCTGCGAGCCCATCCCTTAGTGAATCTTGCCGGACAGGTCCACAGCCATACAGGGCAGACAGGGCAGCCCCCCATCGAGACAGGACTCCAGCAAAACAATGCTGCACTACCTGCTGTGGTGGCAGCAGAAGCCTGGGCTGGGGCGACAGCCTAAGGGAACATGTCTACACAGTTGACTCGTCAACCAGGCATTGTGTGCAGAGCCATGTATCATAAAAATTCACAAGTTTTCGTGTTCGCCGAAAGTGCAAATAGACCAGTGAATGACTTCCCCTGCCCGCCTCAGTTGTATAAGAGAAATCTGGTGTCTGAGAAAGGTTTAGAGTTAGAATCTTTATTACACCTCTTAGCTAGGAGTAACAAGCTCCAAGGCACAGGCGATTTAGATAAAGATCTTTAAGATTGTATCTGTCCACCTGTTGCTGTGGGAAGTGACATGACTATGGAGAAAATCTTGTGTTCCCCCTCTGCGAAAACTTAAAAAAGTCAGTAATTGGCAGTTTCCGATTGTTTCAGAGACGCAGGTTTCTTAACTCTTGCAGTGGTTCGACGTGCATGTGGGAGGGGAGATTTAGTGCCTCTAGAGCTCTGTGACTAGCCCAAGACGGTGTGAAGGCGGTCTCGTTTGTGCACTTTTCCGGAAAACGGATTTTTTTTTCTGGAATGGTGTGAAGCACTCAGGTGCGGCACTTTGGTCTGGCATGCACTTCTGGTCAAAGCTCTGGCATGTGCGGTGGACGCTTGGGACCTGTTCTGAGACTGACCTCACTTGCGGGTATTTTAAACTGGCGAGCCTTTGGTAAAGTTCTTACTGTAGCGACAGTGTGACTTCAAACGTCTCAGACAACTCGTTTGCCGAGGGTACACTTATTCGTTTTTGGTTTACCAGTATTGACGTTTGGTATCCTTGTGTGCTCTGTAGTATACGTGAGCCAAATTAGTCCTTGGTACGACCAGCAAACGGGTGTTTTACGCTCTGAAACCTTCCGTGATTTCAGGGCTATGGTAGAAAGTGAATAGCGATCCGTCTGCCTGATCGCTAGACCGTGAGATTTTAGCATTTCCTTCATGGCCGCGACCGATTCACAGGTGCCGCCTCCACGTCTTACCTCCGCCGCAAACATCTCGAGGGCTGCAAGTTACATAGCCGCACGAAGAAAACAGAGTAACGTACTGCCGCTCCGGCATTGTAAGGGAGTACAGATCTCAAAGGCCACTTGCTCTCAGCTGCACCTATGTAGAGAAACTTCAGTAGATTTGATCAATCAAAGTCTGCTCAGCGTCATATCAATTCAGATTGCGTTATCCACATTTTTAGGGGCAGAGCGCTTGACACACCCCACTAGTTAAACTGTCTCTGTCACTCAGGATCCTCGTCCAGTGTAGTCTTTACGGTATTCAATCAATAATTTGTTTAGCATAATTCATGTCTGTTTTGGGAAAATAAATATTGTTAGTACAATAAATTTTGCCTAGATTCTCAATCATTGAATTGTCCCATCAGGGTTACCTTTTAAGTGACTGAAAGTAGCGTGGAGGCCACTGACGAGTATTGCGATAACAGCGCTGGGCGTCACCCACGCTGTGTCTACAATACAGAGTGCAGTAACAGATGCGCAAGTGAGATAAGAAGCGATGGTAACGCAGTAGTAAACTGCCCCATACAGGAAAGAAAGATATAGGTCGTGGTCACCATAATGGAGCGAGTGTCTTTGTTACGGGCGACGTGACTAGACACTAGGTTTTAGAGAAACAAATTGGCAGTAAGGGAACAAAAGGGAGTCTGAATGAGAACAGGACGTCATTCGATACGGAGACCTGGCATTGCTAAGCAGTCCCACTACGACCCCAGAGACGACTAGGCAGCACCAGCAGCAGCCTCTGCTTCGAGACCAGGCTGCGTCTGCCGCAGCACCGGGTCCTTCACGGCACTTGGCGCCCCAGCCAAGCCGGCCTTCTACACTACTGGCTATTAAAATTGCTACACCACGAAGATGCCGTGTTAAAGACGCGAATTTTAACCGACAGCAAGAAGATGCTGTGATATGCAAATGATTAGCTTTTCAGAGCATTTACAAAAGGTTGGCGCCGGTGGCGACACTTACAACGTGCTGACATAAGGAAAGTTTCCAACCGATTCCTGACACACAAACAGCAGTTGACCGGCGTTGCCTGGTGAAACGTTGTTGTGATGCCTCGTGTAAGGAGGAGAAATGCGTACCATCACGTTTCCGACTTTGATAAAGGTCGGGTTGTAGCCTATCGCGATTGCGGTTTATCGTATCACGACATTGCTGCTCGCGTTGGTCGAGATCTAATGACTGTTCGCAGAATATGGAATCGGTGGGTTCAGGAGGTTAATACGGAACGCCGTGCTGGAGCCCAGCGGCCTCATATCACAAGCAGTCGATATGACAGGCGGCATCTTATCCATACGGCTGTAACGGATCGTGCAGCCACGTCTCGATCCGTGAGTCAACAGATGGGGACGTTTGCAAGACAACAACCATCTGCACGAACAGTTCCACGACGTTTGCAGCAGCATGGACTATCAGCTCGGAGACCATGGCTGCTGTTAGCCTTGACGCTGCATCACAGACAGGAGCGCCTGCTATGTTGTACTCAACGACGAACCGGGGTGCACGAATGGCAGAACGTCATTTTTTCGGTTGAATCCAGGTTCTGTGTACAGCATCATGATGGTTGCATCCGCGTTTGGCGACATCACGGTGAACGCACATTGGAAGAGTGTATTCGCCATCGCCATACTGGCGTATCACCCGGCGTGATAGTATGGGGTGCCATTGGTTACACGTCTCCGCCACCTCTTGTTCGCATTGACGGCACATTGAATAGTGGACGGCACATTTCAGATGTGTTACGACCCGTGGCTCTACCCTTCATTCGATCCCTGCGAAACCCTACATTTCTGCAGGATAATGCACGACCGCATGTTGAAGGTCCTGTACAGGCCTTTCTGGATACAGAAAATGTTCGACTGTTGCCCTGTCCAGCACATTCTCCAGATCTCTCCCCAATTGAAAACGTGTGGTCAATGGTGGGTGAGCAACTGGCTCGTCACAATACGCCAGTCACTACTCTTGATGAATTATGGTATCGTGTTGAAGCTGCATGGGCAACTGTACCTGTACACGCCATCCAAGCTCTGTTTGACTTAATGCCCAGGCGTATGAAGGCCGTTATTACGGTCAGAGGTAGTTGTTCTGGTTACTGATTTCTCGGGCTCTAAGCATCCAAATTGCGTGAAAATGTAATCAAATGTCATTTCTAGTATAATATATTTGTCCAATGGATACTCGCTTATCATCTGCATTTCGTATTGGTGTATCAATTTTAATATCCAGTAGTGTATTCTTCCCCAATGCCGTCGAAACTGAGGCCCAGAAACGTACTCGGCGTTACAACGCCAGCCGCTGTCCGTCACCTGCTTGAAGGGTGTCGGCCGAGACCCGCGCAGAGACGCTTCCGACGCCGAGGAGCGAAGAGTAATGGCGCCGCCGCCCGGCGTGTCGTTCCGCCAGGATCTGCCGCAGCCGCAACTGCCCGCGGTGCTGCCTTCGCCGCCGGACCGGAGTCGTGACGCAGCATCGCCGGGCGCTTTCCCAGCAGCTGCACCGTCCAGAGATCACGAGGAGAGGCGTGCCTGTCTCGTGTAGAATTGAAGATATAATGAAGCAGTATTCTTAAATTTTCCATAGCGTTCCCACTGATTACCCACCACCTATGTCGTCACCACAAGCGCACCATCCACTACAGAGGTGCCACTACAGAGTGGTCCATACAGTATTATGTAACACATACTAAACAATAAAACCGTTTTCACAAACACGATACAGTTCGAAAGTCAGAGAGGACACAGCTTTTTCCAAGATAACATGAGGACATTCGATTTAATATGAAAATTAGAGAAGGTTGCTTGTCTCCCATTCCTGGATGTGTTGGTTAGACGGAAGACTCTTCAAGTTGCCATCGCCCATCCCAAACCATGAGTGCTTAAAACACCGATATACAGAGTCCATACAGTGTCGGGTGCAAATAGTTTACCTAAAGAGCTTGCACATTTAAGGACAGTGTTCATAGACAATGGATACTCGAACAGACAAATTAACAGGGCATTCTCACCTAAAACCAAGAACCGGGAAGTGGACAAAGGGGAGAACGCGCCAGCAAAGCCCCTAATTTTTCTTCCCGTCTTTGGAAATATTTCCTTCGAAACAGCAGGAATCGTTAGTAATTTTCAAGTGAAGATGATTTTCCTTTCACCGTCTAAGATTTCGGACCTACTAGGACCAGTGAAGGATAATTTGTTGTTTGCGGAAGGCGGGAACTTTTCAATACCTTGCCAGTGTCGTTTGGCTTATATAGGACAAATAACACGCACAGCGGGAAACGTGGCACAGAATATAAAGGTTGCCTTCGCTTTATGCAGCCCGGCAAATCTGCAGTTGCGGAACATTGTATTTCCAACCAACAGTCAATGCAGTATGACAAAACATAAATTTTGGCCGCAGTGATATCTCTTTAGGTGCTCCATTACAAAACTATCCGTAGAAATACGCATGGCGGAAAATTTTATGACCCATGGCAGCGGCTACCAGCTGCATAATGCGTGGAATCCTGTCATCTCCGAGATTTGGTCCAGGCGAAGACGCCAGAATACTCAGATGGCTGCAGTGAGCGGCTATGCCGAAGACAGTTGATCGCTGGAGTTCCACCAGCAAGGGCGCTGCCGTCGGGCGGTGTGGTCCTTCTGTCACCGCGACTTTGGTGCATGGGCGGCAATACTACCAGCGCTCTATGTAAAGCGGAGCAGAGAACGTCTTCGACTGGTTGCTCAAGGTCAATTCTTCTAAGACCCAGGCGATCATTGTAGGCAAAACCACCCCTTCCTTCCGTTTCCTCGACTTGTATGTCACCATTTATGG
Organism: Schistocerca serialis cubense; assembly: GCF_023864345.2. Taxonomy (NCBI): domain Eukaryota; kingdom Metazoa; phylum Arthropoda; class Insecta; order Orthoptera; family Acrididae; genus Schistocerca; species Schistocerca serialis. The sequence goes on from NC_064639.1 coordinate 880,939,238, forward strand.
CCGTCCTATCACCCTCACTCCCACTCTCAAATATCTTGGCGTCACCGTTGACCGTCGCCTCTCCTGGACCCCCCATCTCCATGCAATCCGAGTTAAGGCACGCTCCCGGCTCCGGCTCCTCAAGCTCCTTTCTGGCTGCACATGAGGTCTGGACCCCTTCAGCATCCTCCATACATATAAATCCCTCATCCGCCCTATCCTCTGATACGCCCATCCTGCCTGGATCTCCGCCCCTCCTACCTTTTACAAATCCCTTCAAATCCTAGAATTCCATGCTCTCCGCCTCGCCTATCGCATCCGTGGCCCCTCCCCCACTCGGATCCTGTACGACCTTATTCCGTTCCTTTTCCTAGAACAGATATGGCTCCTCTACATGTCCCGTAAACTTGATCCCCCTCACGTGCTTGTCTCTCCCATCCTCTCCCACACCTGTCCACTGCCGCGCCTGTCTTCCCACGTCCCACCTGCTCTCCATCTCTCCACTCTCCATACCCTCTCCCAAGGTGGCTTCCACCAGCTCCCCCTCCCTGATGATGCCCTCATCCCCTCCATCTACCCCTCCTATCAACTATGATCCTCCTCTTCAACTTCCTGTGTTTTTTCCTCTCCCTTCTCTCCTTTCCTCCCCCCTCCTCCCCCCAGGCTGCCCATACCCCCCCATACTTCTTTCCTGCCCCCATCTCCTCTGCCACTGGCATCTCCACTCTCCCCTCTCCCTCCTCCCGCACCTTTTTCCCCTTCTGGCAGGTCTCCGGACTCGCACACGTCACGTGAACATTAGCGCGCCGGAAATCATCGCCATCGGTTCTGTGTGTGTGCCATCGTGTTTGTGCTTCAGTGATTTCGCCGTCCACACTCCATCGCTCACATGTGCCATCTCAGCCATCACTGTTCGTATACAGTGCTGACAGTTTTTTGTATTTCTTCGAGTGTGAGCGGCTTCGTGTTTTTTAGTTACTGTGTCTACTGTTTTTTGTTCACCGTTATGTTAATTCTGTGTCTTCATTGTTTTCTCTTTGTACTGCTTGTGGCTGAAGAGCGGCGTGAAGTTGCCACTGCCACCCCACCTTTTGTATAAGGTGTAAAATCACAATAAAGAAAAAAAAACGCCTTCGACAGTCTTAAATGGCTCACCTGATGATGACTGGCAGGGGTCCAATTGAAATGTCATGGAGTAAAGTTTACGATGACCGGCTGCAATCTCGAAATCACTTTGTACAAGATAACTATTGTTTCACCTTTCATGTTATATTTTTAACATCAATAAGTATCTTGGGCTACACAATTTATGAAGCATCCTACCGGTTTATTCACGGTTTATGGTAATTCCATTACACATTTCTTCCAAATCTGTCCAGCACTTTCATCATGAAGCAATAACAAACATACTCACACATTTACTTTCGCGTTTGTGATATATATTGTATTTGGTTCTATAGAAGACGGGAAAAAATTAAGTATTAAGATAAAGTACAGAATGAAGAAGCACTAAACAGAATGTGTGAGGGAAGAATTATATGGCAGGGCCATACTAAATAAAGGGACAGCTTAGTGTGAAATCTTCCAATATACGCAGCACTACGTAAGTATGCATAGGAAGGAACACTAAAGTGGAAAACAGTTGGAGAAGACAAGGAACACTTACCAAATAGGCTATAGATGATGTTAGATACGTAGAGATAATGTTATTAGCACAAAATGGGAAAAGATGGAGCACATTAAACCAATCGAAAGACTCATAACTCGAAAAACTGTCACTAATATTGGCAAATTCGAACACCTTTCAGGCAACAGAAAAGTTTCTGTAACTGTGTTATATCTGCTTTTATTTGTAGAACATAAGCTTGTAATAGTTTCCTGGGGGAAAAATGGTCTTCCTAAACGTATTTGGTTCCATTCGACGTACAAATAGAAGCGCAGTGGGTGCCTCATCTCGCCTCCAGTTATTGCCCCACTCGCAGCCGTATATATGTGTGGCCCTTTGAGAGAAATGGCGCTGGGTTTCGTCTCTGGGTTGCAATATACGTCCCAGCTTTGATGTCATGCGCTATTGGGTCAAAAAGCGCGTGCTGAAAGGATCCTCCGCAGCTTGCATTTCGTTCCGTCTGCATGAAGCCAAATAAATCCAGAGAAACCCCGACGGTAAGCTTCAGTGGTCATACTTCACAGTGCTCATACTTCACCTACATGTACTGGTTCTGTAACTGCGTAAACTGTGCACAAAAAGACTTCTCTCATGATATGTTTAAGCTTCCTGCGACAGTTTTCGTGGAGCATCAGCAATACAGTACGAAGCAGATTTTAATGTAAACTAGAGTATGACATTCGCTTCTCGGTGTGATATTGCTACAGGAAACTACTGCCTAAATACGTAATCAACTAAAGTAGCAGAACATTATCATAAACAAAATGAAGGCAAAACTGTACTAGGAATGAAATTTATTGAAAATCTACTACTCATTATTACGACTTATTCACAGAGCGACAGCAAATTAGAATGAGGTTCTTTTTTTATGTATCCGTGGTTTCATTCGATTCACTGGAAAGTATAAAAAATACTTCACTGTAACATATATCTCCTTTAACAATTTATAATAAATATCAAGAATAATAAGCTAATACGGTCAGCATTTTTTTCTAATACTCTCCATAAGGTTTTTAGCGTTCTTAGTATACAAAAGTATAGTCCTTAGTATACAAAATAGCGATTTGATTTCGAGTATCAAATATTCGTCTCTTAATAGGCGAAAGTCTCAACCGCTGCAGTAATAATTTACTTTTCCGCCTGAAAGATCGAAGTCAGCGAGAAAAATTACATGCAACGGCAGTGATATGAACAAGGAACATAATAAGGAGAAGCAGCATTGCAGACCTAGGCCTTACAACGGTTTGAAGCCATGTTGGATGCTCAAAAACACTGTCAGATTACTGCTTCCGATAGCTTCTTGTTCTTAATTTCAGTCTTGCTCACCTAGCAGCTGTTTTACATGGTACATTTAGTAACATAGTGTGATAAAGCCGTTTTCAGAGGGTTTTTTATAGCTTAAATGGATATTTGATCACGTAATATGAAGCATTTGGTCTCGTTAACCCAACGGTTTCTACATATACCTTTCGAATAACCAAGAAGAGAACAGCGTTATGTAAAAAGACTGTACTCGTAATCCAGTACTTTCCTAAATATGGACCGATGAAGCTGATGCCCGGTCTATGTCCTCTGTCCGAAAATGCTGAAAATATATTTTGCTATATTTTGGCTTGTCTCAGTGTCCACCCACAGAGTTTTCTGAGTTGGACTGATAGGAAATCTAAGGTTAAATGCCAGAAATAATTGCCAACTGAATTTTCTCACGTTAATAAATCATAAGAAGCCATCTGTTTTACTTGGTAAAAACTTTCGAAAGACATTATCGCATGAATGTTTCTTTATTTACAACTGGTTTCGACAGGCTTTGCTGTGATATTTACGGCTTCAAAATCTTTTTTTAATAAAATGTTTCCATTCTGAGTTGGAATCTCACAACGTGACAACTTGAACTCTTTCTTCATGACTTTGCATTTCCTTTTCTTCAGGATGTATACGTTCATTGCGTTCTAAAGGACTTGCTTCTACTTCTGATTCTTTTTTTTTCTCCTCCCCGTCAGGCCAATCAAATCCACAACACTCCTGTCGTCGGGACCTTTATTCAGAATCCTCTTAGGTCCCTCATCTGGCAACTGTTTCTTGAAACGGGCCCTAGAAGCACAAATAAGGATGAAAGGCGATTGCTAATGAAAGATAACGCATAAGAACTACGCTATAAATAATTCAAATATAATAATATTACTTACATTACCGGTCGTGTGGTTTACTCTTTGAGTCAAAGATGCAATTGTCGCGAATAGTATGTCGTGACAAATCCATCAGCAAT